>NC_143566.1:59372500-59976818 GCF_054136105.1 Typopeltis vanoorti
TAGAATACTGTAGGCTTATAATCTTGGTATTGTTTCATTAACTGTAAATATATGAATAATTATGAAGAATTCAAGATCTTTCATTCCTTCCATTAAAACACTTTTAAGAGAACTTGTTTTTATAGTCTTTCTGTGACTGTAATTCATTGTAAGTTATAATGGAGCGCTTCATGAGAAACGTCGTAACATTACAGAGATCATAATTGATAAAAAGGTGAGTATGCTTGTAATTATTCAAACATGTTTCTTATGAACGACGTTAAACAGATGCTACACATATAAACATTGTTTTATATCTGAGTACCAACAGTCCTATTTGGATTTGGGAATGCACAGAGAGCAAACATTACTGAAATGCCCTGCACCGTCCTAAACAAAGGTTCAGAGAAGTAGGTGTGTATTTGAATTATTTCACATGAAATAAGTCAAAATGTATTTGAATTCTTGGCTATGGTGAAATAGTTATTTCTACATCACTGATATTCTTCACATTTCAACTCGACTCTCACGGGAATGTCTACAAAATTGGTCTCTGGAAACATGAATCCCTCTATAAGAACAACAAAACATTTGCAAACAACGGTTTTCTGAATAAACATTACAACATATCTTTGTGATCAAAAAGAGTTCTAGTCTAAATCCTGTTATTAATCAATCTTTTAGAATTTAGTGAGCAATTATTTTAATTCCCAGGTGACATCGCCAGTTAAGTTTGTCTGACGCACTACACATTATTGCGAATGTAAAATCGTATACACTTAATGGCAGATTAAAGTTTTCTTCCATTTATCCATAAATAGAATTCAGAACATAAAATTACCATTATTACTCTACCAGATATAATAAATCATTGTAGCCTTAAATGCACCGTTCTGCGTACAATTTTATATTCATAGGTTTATGTGTACGGTTTTCTTTTCTTTCCCCCCTCCCGAATCTAATTAAATTCTAATTAAACTGGACTCGTGATAACTGAGAAAAGGTTTACTTTGTCGACAAGTGCATCATAGTGCAATAAATTATAAAAACTGTATTTCTGGTTTATTCCGAATGTACTTCAAAGCGCCTCTACGCGTTGAATTTCTTAAACTCCGAAGTTAGTATCGAGTTAGGTAAATACTGTGAAATTGAACACCAATAAATAATGGAGTGAATATTTATTCAACACATGCTCTAAATAAAATTAAAACAACAGCAACATTGGCGCATTAATAGAGTCACTTCTATTAAATAACTAAATAAAATAAATTAAAGTTTAAATGAAATGGAAAATATAGTTTTCAACAGTAATTTTCCTAAGTCGTTAAAAACTGTTGTAGATCGTAGTTTTAATGGGTTATAGCTATAGCTTTCCAACCTCTGCTAGAGATTGACAAGCTATGGCCAATAAAAATTAAAAAAAAAAAACTCCTAAAAATAATCGTAACTTTCAAAACTTTTTTTGAATAAACTTTTTTCTGTTTACAATTGTCGCATTACAATTTATTAATTGGATTTTTTCTTTTCAAAAATTGATGATATTTAAACGAAATTCGTGTATTAAGTTACTGCAACGACTTAATATGTTTGGTTATACAGAATTGCAAAAAATATCAAAAATAATAGAAACTTAATATAAAACAGAAATAAATGTACATTGTGTGTTGCAATATTAGTGATACTATGGATATCTAAACTACAACAAATAATAATAAATAAATAAATTACTTTAATTATTTAATCTGTGACACAGCCAGGGAGTCCAAAGACTTATCGAAGGAGAGCGTACCAACAGCATCGAACTATTGAGCCCATCCAACTACTAACCGCGCTTAAACTTGCTTAACGCTTTGCTAGCCAGTAGTAGCAGAGGCTTTACCAATCGACCAACCTTTGCTAGCTTTATCAATACAAAAACTAATTCTTGGATCACTATAGAGAATATTTAACTCAGTTCCAACTTTTTTCCCAATTTTATAAATAACTTTAATTACTTCGTTATTAAGAATACAGGTATTATTAAATTATTATTTAACATTATTATTAATGCATATTCATTCATATTGTTTCTCTGTATAGAATACCGGTAGATCTTTATAAGATTTTAGATCACTAGTTAATTTTGATATAATTATATGTTATAACAAAAAAATCCTAGTTCATCTGAACAAATTAGATAAGATATTAGCAGAATTTATTGCATCCTTCAAAGACAAAATTTAGTTGGAACTTCTTTGGGTGATGGATTGAGTCCTTGACTCTTCATCCCTTTATATGAGTTCTTGATTGTGGGGGAGGTTTAGTATGGGTATTTTACCCGCTCTTTGTGAGCATTTTGTGCTGTATCAGCTTTCTCTTGCGATGAAGGATTTCGGTTTTCTATGTTTGAAGCGATCTGAGGGTTTGTAGTCAGCTACCTGTCGAATTAACTGATTTGGGTGATTATCTGCGACTGTGAAGAATTTTTCTGCAATGCTTATCATGTGGGTTTTGATATCTGGCAGATTGGC
Source organism: Typopeltis vanoorti (assembly GCF_054136105.1). NCBI lineage: Eukaryota > Metazoa > Arthropoda > Arachnida > Uropygi > Thelyphonidae > Typopeltis > Typopeltis vanoorti. The sequence goes on from NC_143566.1 coordinate 59,374,990, forward strand.
TTCTCGGTGTAACTGGAGGTTTCTGATGAACCAATGGGATTAAACGCCATTCTTAGGCATTTGTTTTGGATCGTTTGTAATCTGTGGATGTTTCTTTTAGACGTGTGCCCCCAGGTTGGCGAGGCGTAAGTTAGTTGAGGTCACTAATCAGTGACCTCCAAAAAGAGTGCTAGTTATTTTTCTTTCAGTGGATCTGATTCCATTGATTTTTATCCTAAATTTTCTGTTGTTCAGATATGATTTGATGAGTAGAACTAGTGGTAATGGGATTCCTAATTGGTGTAGCTTGAAAATTAGTCCATAATGCCAGATTCTGTCGAATGCTTGTGTCATGTTCAGGAAGACTGCGCCAGAGTCTTGTGCCATTCATATCCTTGGGTGATGTATTCAATTACTTTGTAGATTTAGAGAGATGCGGAATGCTGTTTCTTAAAGCCGAATTGTTCGTCTTGTATCGCGTGGTTGTTTTCTGCTGCCTCTTGAATCCGTGTAAGTACAGTGCGTTCGGCTATCTTGCTTATGCATGATAGTAGGCTGATGGGTCGATAGTTCTGTGGGAATTGTGTATTTTTTCCTGGTTTTGAAATTAGGAAGAGTAAGTTTCCACCATTCTGGAAAGCAATTTAGCCGTAGGATGACATTGGTATGGCCACTAGATAATACCTTTACGTGGGAGCAGCTTGTTCGTGATTCCATCCAGATCCGGTGCCTTTTTGTTATTTAGTTTTCTTATGATTTGATATATTTCTGCCGGCGATGTAGGTTTGTTGTTGGATTGGGGTTTGGCGTTCTGAGTTATTTTAAGCACTTGTGTGTTGATTTTTCTTATGAAGTTTAAGTCTATTTGGATATAATTGGGGGTGCATTGTCTTCCAAATGCTTCTGCTTTTTCTTCATCTTTATAGGCTATTGCACATTCACCTTGGATTGAAGGGAGTGTTGTGTTTTGAGCGAAGCGATCTCATAATTTTCCATAATGATTGATCGTCTGTGTTTAGGTGATGTATCTTGTTGTTCCAAAGTTGGTTTCGTTGGTGGTCTTTTAGTGCTTACCGAACCGGGTTCGTTACTCTTTTAACTGCTTGTTTATTAGCGGATCCAGTGTTCTATGATATTTTCTTCTTAGCCTGTTTTTATTTTTATTTTATTTTTATTTTTTTTTAACTGCCTTTTCTATTCGTCCAGTGGATGTTATATGTAATACTGGGCCAAGGTTTTCCTTGAAGGCTGAGGGGAGTCGTTTCCAGTTAATAAAGGTAGCGGTGTTTTCAGTTAGATCTTGTATGTGCCTAGTTACAATATGATAGGCTTGTGATCAGAAGTCAAATTGTTAATTGCTTGAATTTGATAGCCGTGCGCTATGTTTTCTAGTATTGCTATATCGAGTACATCTGGACGGCCAGTTGCTCCGTAGCGTGTAGGTTCTATGGGTCCTATTACTGTCATATTTCTCGTAGTAGTATATGAATTAAGTATTCTGCCGTTGATATTTGTGTTTCTACTGTTCCAGATTGAATGTTTGCATTAATATCTCCATACAGGTCTGATTCTAGGAGTTTTTTTTATTCGGGGGTGGGGGTTGTTGGCTACGAAGATCATGATACTGCTTGTGTTTTCCATATATATGGAAAACATATGGAATCATGTGTTCTGTTTGGAGCTTGTCTATGCGTTATGTTTTATGCTTCTTTTAATAGGGATGGTGATGCCTCCTCCTCTTGCGTAGGTTCTGTCCGTGCGGCACGTAGTATAATTGTTGATTCTTATCTTGTCACTTGGATGTAGGTGTGTTTCGTTTATGAGAATGATGTCTGCTTGGGTCTCTGCTGCAAATTCCTGGAGCTCTTGTGTTTAGTTGGGTAATCTGTTGGCGTTCCAGTTGACGATCTGTAGCGAAGAGGGTTTTCTTTTGTCATATTTTGTGTGTGTGTGTGTGTGTGTGTGTGTCTTAGGATGATATCCTTGGCTTCTTGAGTTGGGTTGGTTTGAGGAGTTCTGCAAGCATTTCTCTTATGCAGCTTGTTATGTTCTGGATGTTAGATTTGTTGGTTTGTTCTTGACTTTGGGTCTTTTAGGTAGGTTACTCTTGCAACTTCAGATTACGTCTTTTCCGTTCATTGTGGAGACCATGGTTTGTTGGGAGGACCTGCATTCTTGTAGGGGGGGGGTCTGTTAGCTTGGAGTTGTGTCTTCTGGGTATTGAGGAAATGCTGTGCAGTCCATGTAGTTTTGCGGAGTGTGAGCCTCTTCAATTTGCACTCTTTGCTGGTTCTGTGTGGTTTTTTGGTATTTAATTGTTGCATGTTTGCTACCACATTTATCGCATCGATAAGCTGCTTTGCAACAGCGTTGTAAATGGCCAAACTTTTGGCAGGGATGACATTGCGTCGTTATTGATTTGTGTTTTAATGATTCAGTCTTTTTCACTAAGTCACAGATAGTTTGCAGATTGTAGATGTGTTTCTGCTCTTTGCTGATTTTTACCATTACTAGGGGGATATGATATTTTGTCGGCTCTGTGCATACGGTTGACTTTAATAGGTCTGAAGCCTTAGTTTTCTGTAATCAGTGGAAATTTTTGGTTGAATGCGGATTCCGTCTTCTGTATTGGTGGCTTTAGTGAATGTTATTTCTATTTTCGGAGGGAAGTGACAACGGATGTCCAGTGATTTTTATCTTTTAGGATGACTGGGGGTATTCTTTCTTTTGAATTTGTATTATCATCAGTCTCCATTTCCACTGGTTTGGGCGTTTTTCTAGTAACGGAGATTTTCCTCTTTTTTTTAACTATTTGGAATTCCTCCTGTGCGCCAGCTGTGTCCGATATAAGGTAGGCATTGATTTGGAATTTTGTCGCACCCTCAGGATTTGGTGACTGTTCTGAGCCTTGTTGTCTGTTGTTTAATGCTGTCACGTTCTCGTGGTTTCGGTCTTCCAGGCTGTCTTCTATGACAATTGTGGGGGAAAACGTCTCATAGAGGTTTATTTTTCCTGCCCAGTTATTATTAAGTACTTTCCCTAATCTGATGAACTCCCGATATACGTCTTCGAATTTCGTTTCATCTATTAGTTTTTCCATGTCTATATGTGTTTATCGCAGCTGCTCTTCTAATGCAGTTCACAGTTTAATCGTGCTCCAAACTATCACTATAATTACTATCACTTATCACAATTCCTTTTAAATGGCCATGACTCAAAATCACAATTCCAATCCAAAATCAATCGATAAGTATCATACTACAGAGGAAAGATCTCATTCAAAGACCTACGCAAAATTTAATAATATTTTTTTTTAAAAAAAATCGTATTTTAATGGTAAAACATTTCTATATATAAAATGTAATTTTATTCATTTATGAAAATTTGTTAAAATATTAAAAACACTCTAAAGTTAGATTACGAGATATTCTTAGTTGCATTCTTAGAATCCATTCCTTTTTTATTTTTTATTTTATTTATTTTTATTTTATTTTATTTTTATTTTTTCCAGTTCATGCATGTTTAACAGTAAATATGATTACGAACATATCTCATCAGCATTAGGTTTTTTTGTATAATGATAAAAAAAATAATAAATAAAAACAGAATAAGTTCTTGCATAACAAAATATGGGGGAAAAAAGGGGAAAATTCTTTCGCGTTCTAATAATTACTACAATGCTGAATTATCCATTTCGAATTACTGTGTTAATATTCATAGAATTCTTTTGCAAAATACAAATGGGCAGATATAATTTTGTTGGTACTAATTAACAGATTGTTAATTGTGTTTCGGAGTGAAACCCCAGACAGTAAAATCCTTCTACCTCTATATGAAACTGGCTAACTTACCTTCAAATGAAAGACAAAAAAAATAAAGAAGCTTTGCGTATTCTATTATATATTTCCATATGATTTAATGTACTATCTTCACTAAAAATTGTGCCTAAAGATCTGATATGTTTTATTTATTCCATTGGCTCGCTCTCCATTCAGAATCTATTTAATGTTTTCCACGCTTTCGTAGGTTTTTGTCTTGTTATTGATGATTTTCATATCACATTTGTTACTGCAGTTATTCATTTTAGATAAGAGTCCTGAATACTAGTGCATTTATTTAGGAATAACATGATCTGCATAGGTGGTGAGTTAAATATCTTCGATGCTGATATCAGATTTAATGCTATTTTCACTCATAATGTGACCAGTATAGTCGATGAATTAACAGTTACATAGTGCATCTTCATTTTAGATCAAACAGTCTTCCTGTGCAGCCTTCAATTCTAATTGATCACGCATAGTATATACGTTATCTACCGCGTAATGTCCCGTTTACAGCACATAATTTTAGCGGCGTTTTGAATCTTAAATGTTCCTCTTGGGACCTTGTCAAATGCCTTTTTCCAGCTCTCCAGAACTTAAAGAGAAATATTTGTTATGTTTCATTATCACTCGACTATTTCCTTAACATAAAAATCTGATCTTGACAGTCCCTAATAGTGGCGGCTCGTGGCTTGAAATCGTGGGGGTGCTGCAATTTTCGAAATATATATGCACACTGTAAGTACAGTGTAGGATAAAATATCAAAATTATGGTAAAAAAATTTAAAAAAAATTAAACGTGCCAAAATATTGTTTATTATCGATAACATTATACAGTTTAGTAGAATTCAAAATTATTTAAAAATAAAATCCATTATCATAACCCCAATAATGTTCTAAAATAAAAACTATAACAAATGTTATGCCTTTAATTGTAATGTCCAAATATTCCAAGAGAGAGTAAACACGATAAGCACTAAACACTCTACTACTGGCGCAAACTGCATATAAACAACAGTGGAACTGCGCGACGGACAGTGCCGCATTACGCTAATAGCTCGCATCTCACTATGACGTGCATATGCTTGCGCGCGTAGCAATATGACACTGTGGTAAACATAGTGCTGCTAGCGTCCTTCGCCCTTCTAAGTGCTACAAGATGGATTTTTATTATTTTTTATACAAAATAAGAGAATTGTATAGGATTGTTGATGATAAAATTAAATATTACAAGCAAATAGAAATAAATCAATAAATATGTTTATATAACGAGAAAAATTGGGGTGCTGCAGTTCCGTAGTGCCTATGCACGAACCGGCCCTGGTCCCTAATAATAATAATAATAATAATAATAATAATAATAATAATAATTTAAAAAAGCTGTTTAAATTTAATTAAAATTATATCTATATAACTAGCAATACTAAGTAAAATGAAATTGCTTTACATGATGTTTAAAAATTCTTGGACATATTTGACCTCATATATGTTTAATTATTTGTGGGAGTTTCACTGACCTTAATTTCAACATAAAGTGCTGTTAAAGTTACTGCACACAAACGGGCGGACTGCAATTGTAAATTAAACACACTGGTCTTTGAAATGCCTTAATCTGATTGTGATGCACTGCACTTCATATTATCTTGATTAAGTTAACACGAAATCACCTTGAAAAATATTTCATTACGTATTTCACTTCTTCTCTTTTCTTTAAACACTTCCTTTCTTTTTTTATAAACTGGTTCTCATTCTAACAGTTCGAAATAGAACAAAAAATAATTTAATTCCGATCTGATATATTATTATATTATAAATTATATCTATATAACAAATTTTCATAATACATAATATTATAGTTTAGTATAAATATAAATGAATAATAAATTATATCGGAAGCAAATTTTTAATGCGGTATTACACAATTATTTTGTCAAAATCGCTGGTGGAGATCTTCAAATCGATAAAATATGCTCGTTTTCTTTTAAATATATATATATATATATTTTAAAAAAAATTAAAAAAAAATATATATATATATATATATTAATATATATATATATATATATTAGGTATTCATATATATATATATATATATATATGAATACCTAAAATATCTAATTTTGTATATTATATATAAAAGAGAAACAACATATCGAAACTAATGAAGACTAAAATCTCAAATATGGCTCTCATGTTTAATAAAAGAAACGTATAAGTTCAATAATAATGCAACTTCTTGTTCGCCTGGTCTGTCTTTGCTCTTCTTTGGGATTCAAACTGTGAGTTAGAATCCCACTATATGGATGTTTGCGAAAGTCTTTAGGTCGCAGACGATTTGGAATTAGATCCAAATCGTCTATTTCAGATTATCTCATTATCCATAATGACCAACCTTTCCTTATTGGAGTCATAAAAGAAAAACAATAAAGTTTGAATAAAGATGCTGAAATAATTTTGTTAAAATATTAAATGTTTGCATTATAAAAATATAATTATTTTAATAATATATTTTAATTTTAATACTTAAATAATGCAATATACAGAAAAATCTTATTTTTTGACTATTTTTCTTCTTGCACCTTACCTTGGAATGAATAGATGCATAACTAGAAGGGGAAAAAAAATTTGAATTTTCAAAATTTCGTATTGTATATTGTATATTATATAAGGGCAGGGTGTCCTTATTACTCTGTGATGTGATGTGATAAAAAAATTGCACAAAATCTTATCCAGGTCATAAGGTGTGTGCCCCTGTACAAATCTAAACATATTGTTCTCCCAAACAGCTGCCTCATAAACTTCATATATAAGGAACGCACGGATCCCTAAACAATTTCATAAATCCTCTTGCGGCCTGTTCTTTGTCAAAGAAACGCCGTAACTAATTCCGGCCATTCTCTGTGCCAGAAGAAATAACCTGAAAATCTACACCAGGAAGCAGATAATATCATTCCTATGTTTTATTGCTCTTAGGGCAAACAGAACTTAGACGACCGAGAGCTTTACCATGCTCGTATTCTTCTATTCAACGCACACCTGACCGAAAAATAAATTAATTTTGCTGTTTGCGAAAAGAAAAAGTAAAAAAAAAAATCAAGAAAAAAAATCTTGATTTCCAAGTCCAATGTTTAACGATTTGCTTCTCAATACACAATTTGTCAAAATAAGCACGTTATCTTTTAAATGCCACATAAAAAGAATTGAGATAGATTTAAGCTTATACTATGTACTATAAAGTAGTACTAATTTATAATATAATGGAGTATTTTTAATATAATCTTTTTGTAAATGAATAATAACAATAAATTTTAATATAAAAAATTAATTATTTAATATAAAATTTTTATTTTTATATCTACTTGTACACACCTCTTCTAATTATATATCCATTTTTTGAATAAGTATTTTTTTTTAAATAATGAAGTATGACTTTTCATTTCATATGCGATGTGATGTTTGCGTTACTTGATTGCTTTTATTGTTTTGGACAGAATGTGATGTTTTGCGTCATTTAATTAACGTTGAAATTCATGAATACACTTTGTCGTGTATACGTAGACTACCATCTTGATATCTTTTTCGATGGTTGGTTTCTCGTTGTCCATAATAGTTATTCCTATTTTTGTAGCTTCAATAATTATAGATTATCATATCCATATTAATATAAAAGTTTAATGATTTTTTAGGAATTTATAAAAAAAAAGCTGTCGATTGTGTAGACAGAACTACTGAATGAATTTTTTTTTAAAAAATGTAATTTTCTTATATATAAAAAGTGGTATAATATATATCCACTATCAGATACAAGAATGTATACGTTTCTGTAATAGGTAAATAGTGTCCGAATAGGTGGCCTAGGACATGTATGTTCATTAGGAAGCAGAACAGCGAAGCCACTGTTGTCGAGATTAATGGTGATTAATGGTAGGCAGCCATTTACGTTCGAGAAACGAGGAGACTGTCATCCATCTCTCAGATTCATACTTTGACTGGACAGAGTCTGTGACCCCATAGCTAGAAACTTGCAGATGTCTCACACGTACTCTTTCTCTCATTCCCCTCTTTCTTTTTTCTTTTCTACGTCGCCAAAAACACAAGCGAAGCGAGTACCTTAGCATTGGTCAGAAGTTGCATTAAGATAGGTAGAAAATGAATCATTTTCCCCATTTTCGAATCCATATTAACTTTAAATGTTTATGAATAGTGAGAGAGTTAAATCTCACTAAGCTTTTTGTTGTCAATGCATTGTTATGAATTCCCAACAAGGGGATGACTTCTTTTAACAATGATTCAAAGCAACTATTTCAGCAACCATATTCTCTGAACAAATATCTAAAACATTCTCATCTAAGTTAGATAGGGCTAAAACGGCCTCGCCTTCTTCTATAAGGCAATAAAAGACGTTAGCGGATTTTTTAAATAGTCAAAAATCTTTAAATCATTTGTATATAATGTTTAAACCTTAAAATAAAGTAAAATTTCTGAAGTACTTCTAAAATTTTTAAAATATTTAAATAATATATAAATAATATTTTAACTTTAATATTAATTAAAACTTAGGAAGACCTAAAATTTTTCTTTATTTTCCAAAATTATTTTTATAGAAATCCTTTTATTATTTTTCATTTTATAGAAATTTATTATAAATTATAATAAATACTTTTATTATAAATAAAATTATTTTAAAAATAACTTGTAAGGAAACAACGTATATTTTTTATTAAGATATTTTGTCTGTACATTAAGACTGAATATAAGGTAATTTCAATTCTCTTTGTATTTTCATGGTTATTGCCTTACCTGGGAGACGGGGGGGGGGAGTTGTAGGATATTGATGATCGTCTTGTTCTTGTATTCGTATTGAAATAAGATACATAGCGAAGAGGAACCAAAAGCTTAAATAATTCGGCTGCACATCAAATTAAATTCATATTAAAGATGCAACAAAGAAGAGAAAACATAAATCTGGTATAGCATTTGATACAACCAAAGAAAGTCATCCTGTACTGTTGTAGAAAATATAAATGCCTTAAACCGCCATACTGTTTTTAGGCAATTCAAGGACGCTTCAAAAAATGTTGTTTGCAATAAAATATCCTTTGCAATAAAATCGAATGCAAGCGGTATCCAGTATTCATATTTTTTTGCTGTCTACCACATGTACTTATATCAGCATGACAACTGATTTATAATAGGTCTGATCATGTTTCAAAATTTTGACTCTTCCTGAAATGCTGCTATTCTACTAGATAAATACAATATCAAACTACACATTGTTTTTTATAGTATTGATTTCAGTCAATCGGAACCATGGAACCAATGTATGGTGATACAGTTCAGTTGTCAGATCAGGAATCTATCTAATATCTTCCGCTTGATATGCTAACTAGTTTTGTATAAGATAGATTAAAAAAAATAATAATAATTTGCTTAAAAGAAATTCGAGGAAATCGCAAACAGATATTCAATTTTTAAAAGATATTAAAGAAAAAAAAATGTTGCACGATTAACATTGATGAAATTTATAAAAAGCTGGATTTAGATCGAAATTATTGGCAGAAAAATATTTCGAACAGCTTGTAGTGTTTCTTAAATACAAAACTGTAGAGAGGGAAAGAAGAAGGGAAGGTAGAGTAAAGGAATATTTTCTCGTCAAGCATCGATAACTTTCTATCTCTGCCAGATATTTCCTATCTGTTTATTTTGTCTGTTTATTACAACTGCGAACGTTGGAGAGAAGAAATCACTGTGCGTTGGCTATTACGAAGAAAGTATTGCGCCCAGGGCTTACACATGAAGAATACATAGATTTCTGCAGTTATTTTTTGTTCTCTTTTGCCGTTCATTGGAGGGAAGGGAGAAAAAAAAACGAGAAAGGGGGAACAAAACGAGCGACCAAGCTGATCACTGCTCTTGATGTAACCAGCCAAGCAGATCTCTTTCGGACCGTCAGGTAATTGCAAAGCATTTCTCCTTCGCTACGAAGGAATCTGCCTCTCTCGCCAAGAATCCTCCTTTCTCCATTTCTTCTTGTGTGACTTAGGGACGGGTCAGTTATTATTGATGCACACATCCGCCAGCTGATCTTAAGCCGATCAATAGGAGAGGCCGTTACTTTGTGGCGACGTCAGCTCTAAAAGGACGTTTCTACACAGCCGGAGACAGCCAGAAAGATTATGCTTTCCGGCAACGTCTTCTATTCTTTTAGAAGACCGCCATCTCACCCTGTGACCTGAAGGTCGATCAGAGGAAATCATTCCGCTGTCTCCACCGACACTTCTGGATTTTGATAGAGCTCCAGTTATCGTCCTCACATGAGAAAGCAGGTGTTTTTTTTTTCTTTTTTTTTTCTCGTTTAGAAGATGGAGAAACTAGATAATAATAGTAAAGTAGTTTGACTTGCTTAGTTTTCTTTCTGGCATTTTGTTAATTATTTTTACGTATTTCTTATAATAATTATGCTAAATGACTTACGTAAATTAAAGAAAAAAATAATGGTTTTATTATGTTAAAGGAAAGTTCTTAGAATTTTAAAAATTAGCTTAAGAAACTTGCACAAAATGAAGTCTAACATTTACTTAAAACAGTTATTTTCAGCACTCAGAATGACACTTTTCGTCTGGCAGTAGAAGCTACCAAACGAAATGTTACCATTACATATAAATAACAAACGTCACAGAACACGTGATGTTTACAGTTTTGAAGCGTCGTTGGCAAATGATAAAAAGATCATAAGTTTAAAAATACCACACGTAATTACGCTATATTTTTTCAAAACTATCATAGCAAAACGAAGGGAAAATGTGTACTCGAACAAATTATAAAAGATTTTTCATTAATAGACATTTCGCGGCTTGAAATTTGTATCGGGATAGTATATCCTGGATTGATAAAAAATCTAATATATAATATTGAAGACATAGCATTTCTTTTATTGGTGAACATTGGTGTTCTTCAGTATTGTGAGGCACATTTCTATACATTAGGTTTCCACAGCAACCAGATATAAAGCTACACAAGATTGAGGTCACGCTACTATGGTGTTTGGAATTTTCCAATACTTGAAAATGGCGAAAAATACTTCAAGTGGTCGATGTGTGAAGGACAATGGAGGGTTAGCCAAACTTTACTTTTCGTTTGCTTTTGATTGCACTGTGGAGCATTTCTTTTATTCGGTCTTTGAATGCACGATTACTCTGTCAATAGCATACGTAAGAAATAAAATATTTTTAATGAAATTCGATCTTGCATAGTGTAGATTTAGCACCTCCTTTATTTATTAATGCTATTTTGTGACTTGCATAGTTATTAAGATGCTATGTTATTAAATTTATTGTTTGCATTGCTCACATATAGCTTTATTACATGCCTTAACATTGCGAATTAATGTGTGTAGAATCTGAATGCAGATTATTCAATGAATAATAGGAATATAGAATCCCTAGTCTTCTTGGAAGTACAATTAGGTAACCATTTGGTATTGTCTTACTGGATAAAAATGAAAATGTATGATATTTAGAACAATAATAAAAATCTCTGTTATTCTCCAGTTGTTTTTTTTTTCATCAACAAATCTCGGACATGTCATGATATCTTAATACGATCCTAACATTTTTATCAGTTCTTCCATTTCTACTAAAACGTGATCAGCAAAGTTTCCGCTCATTTATTTCCTCACCAATCAGCAATCATTCCAGAACTGTGCATCTGATGAAACTTCTTCATCAGGGTATCAATTTAAAAACTATCATCATTAGAGTGAGGAGCCGATTAGCATGAGTTGGATTATTCTCTCTAGCAGACAGCAAAAGCAATTGGGGGGTAGGAATGTATGGAAAGGGAAACGGGGGGGGGGTATTAGACTGCTTCGATATTCTAGTGTATGTGCATGAATGATCTTGTAAATTACCGTTAAGTAAAACTCGATTAATAGTAGTTAAAATGGCTATAAGAGAAACGTTAGATATCTTTATTTGCCTATAATGATAGAAGTAGGTTTAATCGACTCTCACTGGAAGCGTGGGATACCGAAGTCGTTATAATATTTTTCAAAATAGCGAAATGCAAAATATGGCAAGACACGTAAAAAAGTCGTGAGGAATGAATGAAATAAATAATGATATTCTTTATGTGATATTAACCTGGAGCAAGTGAAATTTCTACAAAGATCAAAAATTAGGGCTTAAAATATTTACTTTAAAATGGAAAAAGAGTTCTGCGATATTTTTGAAATTGTTTGATTTTTTAAAAACCGATAATTAAAAAAGAAACTCATTTCACATGCATTAAATACTTTAATAAATGCTTAATAATTACTGAAAATTAATATATAATATAATGCTGTTTATCCACTTGAAAGAAATTAATATAAAAATTCATTATTTATTTAAAAAAAATAGATATGGAATCATCAGTGCAAATCCATTAGACTTAATCCTAAAAAGTTCCATGTTAATTATTATTGATATTCTGTATTCAGAACTCCCTATATTCATTTTATAAATAAATACGAAAATTTCGGATCAACAGTGCTGTATGAAATGAGAGCCAAATTTCTTCACCTTATCTGAAAATTTCCTTAGCGAAATGCCTAATAAGCATCGATACAAAAATTTCATCAGATAATTACAACGTGTTTGTCATGTTTTATTCCAAAAATATCAAATCTGTTGAAAGTGCCAAGTTTTCTATACTTGCCTTATGTTTTCAAAGTAAAGATATTTGCTAAAAAATTGCAAGGATTTAAATTGAATTGGAATACTTTCCATTTGATCAGTTAGCGATTAATATGAAACAGTATATTATTGTTATAACCACTGAGTTTTTTTTTACATGGAAAATACCAAAGCGCCACACATCTAAAGCGGTAATATCGCAAACTAATATAAATATTTCATTATTTGAAGTAAACAGAAAATTACATAACTGAATTTTTATGTATTTATATACGCTTTAAATAAAGCAAACAATTTAAGACTAAAATAACAATGATTATTTTATATGCAGTGGCTAATGATGGGAAAAGTTTCTTGTTAAAAACACAAAAATATAATTTACTTTTACACCAATCTATTCAGGTTTAGGTTCAGATGTATATTATTGTTATAACCACTCATTTTTTACGTGGGAAATACCGAAGCGCCACACTGCTAAAGCGGTCATATCGCAAACTAATATAAATATTTCATTATTTGAAATAAACAGAAAATTACACAACTGAATTTTTATATATTTATCTACGCTTTAAATAAAACAAACAACTTGAAACTAAAATAACAATGATTAATTTATATACAGTGCCTGATAATAGGAAAGGTTTCTGTGTCAAATGCATATAAATATAATTTACTTTTATATCAATCTATTCAGGTTTAGGTTCAGATGTAAAAGCAAAGAATTCTGATCATATAATTACTCTAAAAACTCGAAACCTTCTGCTGTTCTCATCTTATATTTGATTGAACTCTAGTGCAATGGCATCCGGCAAAGACTTTCTTTGTTTCGTATTCAGTGTTCATCTAATGAGTAATCCACGTACGAGTTTCCCGAGCAGATCTCTCTGTCTATAGCCACAGCGTGGTGGCTGATCACGTTGTTGCTTTGCTGAATGAGACTCGTTAAGTTAAACTGCTTTGACAACGTAGTTGTGCTCAGCCAACAAAGTAGCGAACCACGTCTGAATGGTTTTTGACTCCATTCTTCATCCGTAAGAACCTTCGTTCTACACGTAAACTGTTGGTTGAGACACAACATTAAAGTGTCTTAAGAAAAGTTTGTAGCAATTAATATAATGTGCAGATGTTATTAATATAACGTGATGTGAATTAAGTGTTAAAATGCATATAAATAAAATCGGTACGCATTCTTAATTATACTATATTTTATTCGTGTTTAAATCAGCTCAATATTTACTACTTTCATATGAAAAATAATTGAAAATATACGTAAGAATTCTTTCTCTTTTATATTATCAATTATCAGTGCTTAAGATATTTCAGATATTCCATAAAAACATCAGACATCTGTGTGTGTGTGTGTGTGTGTGTGTGTGTGTGTGTGTGTGTGTGTGTGTGTGTGTGTGTGTGTGTGTGTGTGTGTGTGTGTGTGTGTGTGTGTGTGTGTGTGTGTGTGTGTGTGTGTGTGTGTGTGTGTGTGTGTGTGTACATATATTTGACCGTGCGTGTAGGTCTAATCTGTCGGATCTCAGCTTAACGGAAGCAGGTTTAGCAGTACACAACAAGGAACAGCCCTGAGGGAATTCTCAACCTGTAAAAGGGCTTTCAGACATTAAGGAGGAGATGTCTTGCTCACTAGCTGATTTAAACTGCTTATCAGACAGGGATCAACACCCTAGGAAAAGGAGAAGAAAAAAAAAAGACTTTAACAGTACGCTGCCGTGTCGTGCTTAGAAGAACCTAGTAGGATTTGGAAAAGAAAAACAAATTGCAATCGGAAGATTAAGTAATATAACCTTAACGCCACGCATGTGAATTTTCTATGGTAATTGGAAACTACGGAATCCTTTAAATATCAAATGAATATGAATAAAGCGAAACTTCGATTTCGCAACACCACTCCAGCTGACAACCGAATACGTACTTCTCTGCTTTGAAAGCTAATTATGCAGGAAAGCTACCTTTTTTCAGCGGATTATAGATTGTTGCGGGTCAGTCGGCCTACAATCTGATCTGATCCTGTGGCTTCCTCTCGGCCTACAATAAATCGTCATAATAATAAAAATATAGTGTGATAGGCGAATAAATATGAAATCTATATACTTTGCACAGATTCCAACACAAATTAACAGTTTTAAACAAAAAAATGGGAGCAATTTTTTTTCTCTCTCTCTTCAATTGCTTTGCAGTATGTTTGCGATCATTAATTCTAATGATATCTCATTAGAATACGTACTTTCCAACATCATAAGTTATTTGGAATAAAGTGTGGTGCATTATTAGGTATAACTCAACTGAAAAGATGGATAATATCACGTTTGTGTGACTCAACTAGTTAAAGGCAAAACGGCTTCTAACAAAATACTACATATTGGAAATTTCTTTCCTGATAAGTCTTTTCTTGACATGTCCACGAAATAGGAATTCTATATATAATGATCTGGAAATACTATACGTACAGAATATCCACTGTACACTTCATGCTTTTTACTTAATGTCAAACAAACACGTTAAGTTTGTAAATGAGATAAATAAATACTAAAACAAAATCGGAATCACGAAGATTCATACCACAAACTTATATTTTAATTGCGGTTGACGAATTTTGGAACCTTTACAAAATCTAAAATTAGCGATTTGCTTATTGACCTAAGTTAAACACATTTTATTCAAAGGAATATTGAATACTCGGTAATCTTAAATAGCTTAGATTTAATTGAAGTATTTTCCAAGTTTCAATATAATAGTCGTAACAGTACAGAGTTTCTAATGAAAATTCTTCATAAAGTAATAAGAAGTATAAAGCAATAAAAGCAAAAAGAACAATTTACAAATGTGCAATTTCTTCCATGATTGCTGCAGATATTTAGAAGGCCTACAGATTCTTAGAATTTGTAGAGGTGTTCTATGTATCTACAGATTTTATGGAACGAGATGAACTGCAGAAAATCAAAATCCTTAGGCTTCTGAAGCGAAAGGAGGAGAATAAACAGAAAGTTAGTGTTTTCCAAACTGTCAAAGAAAGCATGCGTTCTTTGACAGTTTGGAAAACACTAACTTTGTGTTTTCCAAACTGTCAAAGTTTGGAAAACACAAAAACAAAACTGCCAAACTAAAAAAGTTTGGCCGTTTTTTGAGGGGAGAATAAAACTCGAGTTTTGGGAAGATATTTCGATTTGAAACAGTTCATCGGATCCTATACTAAATTAAGAACCTATCTTTCACTTTGAAGGATGAGCAAATGAATACGCAAAGAGATGTGATCCTTACTCAACGTAATGTTGATAGGGTGGCAATGCTGCGTTACTAGGGAATTATTATATTACAAGGTAGTTTCCAACTGTCTCCCTTGTTCAATTCTGCAGATATATGTGTTCGGGGGGGGGGGGGGGCTATTACCTGTTTTGAGGAACGAAAAACTCGAGTTTCTAGGAGAAAAATCCCACCTCCGTATGAGACAGGCATATTAAATTTAAGTGCGCATAAAACTAAGTTCAAATATTCTATTTCGATACCATATACTTCATTTCATTGCCTTCTAAAAAGATTTTGACCGAGAAAGTTGAATAACATTTTCCACAAAAAAGCAGATACAAGAAGTACTTAAACTAAACACGTACGATAACATGTACGTCTACAGAAAGCAGACACTAAGGTAATAGCGCAAACAACAGACCCATTGGATGTTATTATGATTTTAATTTATTTATAAAATTAAAAGGTGTAAAAGCTTTATTATGAATATAGAAGAAAAACAGAAAAAAAAAACTTTAGTAAAATTTAAATAAAATAATAAATTACATTTTACTAAGATTATTATAAAAATATTATTTTTTTCGCAAGATTTCGGTTTTCTATCATCCTCTTATGAGTATCAATAGTTTCATTGAATCCATTATTTATACTGCAGTATTTTTACACTTCAAAGCAACTCATCAGCCAATGTTCGGTTCTTTTCCTGTCTCTAAGTTCTCTGTCACCTGATAGCAAGTTAGACATGTTAAACGCGTTCTCTGCTAATACCCTCAGTTGGTATCAAAGAACTAAACATGTCTAGAGTGGCAACACTGGCTACCGTATGTTTCTGTTACGGAGTCCTCTCACCTCCAAAAACTAATTACAGGCTCCAAGAAATGATAAAGTGGCAACGAAAAAAAAATCATCATTCGCAATTAAGTATTGCGTAGTACACTTGGTTACTCCATTTGTTGGCATGAAGGCTACATTAGACGAATATAAAAACTTTTAGTGGAAAGGAACTGGGAAATAAGGCAACCAAAACGGTCAGTTTGTTCAGCCGTGATGTTCACGGTAAGTTAGCAACGTCTGTGACGTCAGCTAGTGCTAACAGCTTGGAAATAAAAAGTCAGTCACATCTGAAGTTAATCTCATTACCAGGCTTGCTCTCTGCCTCAGAGAACGTACTAGACATTTAGAAACGATGCCGATAAATAATGACTTAGGTTTAGGTGCTACTGACGGCCTCTATTATTTAGAAAACTTCGATCTCCCTGCAGATGGACTGGAACTTAATAGTGAACGTCCACATGTCGCCCTTAATTTATTTCTTCTTTCTCCAATTACTCATACACATCGTAACTCAGGTACATTAATGGAATTTCTTGTTTTAATGTCCCAACGGTTCTTTGCGAATCTTTAAATAGATTAAATCAACTGTGTAAGCCCAAATGAGATCTAAATACTACTGCATTTACTACGTTAGCTCGCTTCGTTTTCCTCTCCATTTGGTCTGCGGGATTTCAGCTTTTCCATGTCCGATTTTTTTTTCTTTTTCTAACGTTCCTACTGCGTCATTCTCTCTTTCTCATTATTTCGTAGTTTTTTGTTTTATTGTCTTCTGTTATTTATCATTCTTACTTCCGATTCTATCATCATTCGTCTGTCAATATTTAATTGTATTTTTTCACAGAACTTTTTTCCCTATTTCCATTCCTCTCTCTCTCTCTCTCTCTCTCTCTCTCCATCTCTCTATCTACCTCTCCGTGTATGTACGAAATACGTAATTTTTTTTTTAAAAAATATGCCTGCATTCCATCTATGATGTGAAGACAGGAATTTCATATTTTTTAGGCCAGACTATTTTAGCTATTCATCATCATCATCATCAAATTCCTGATATGTACCCTCAAGGGATGTACAGGATATGATAGTACTACATGAAAAACTTACATCACCATTAACTTCCTATCTACAACTTTCCTCCAAATCAATCTGTTACCTGTCAAGGCTTCAGCAATACCAGATCTTATATTTTTATCTTCTAAGGCACTTTTTACCATATCAATCCACCTATATCTTAGTCTTCCTATGGGTCTTTTTCCTACCAACCTGCAGAGAACATTTGTTTTCATTAGCTCTGCTAACACATTCCTAGATACTAACAATGTCAAGTTCTTTCCTGATATCCTCGTTTTTAATATGATATTGCCATTGATGCCATCCGTTCATGCCCCTAATATTTCTCAGGATTCTTGTATCAGCAGTCTCTAGTCTTTGGTCAAGTGTTTTACTTCTGACCCAGCTCTCAGATCCATAAGTTAAAACTGGTTTGAACACTGTCTTGTATACAGCTAATTTAATGTTTTGGCTAATTTCTCTCTCTTATTCCATATAAATTTATTCAGTTGACTTCCTACCATACGAGCTTTGTTGATTCTGTTGTCTACTCTTTATTCTTTACACGGAAATTTCTTTCATACTCGAATTCGGCTCCCTCTCTAACATAGACAAACCAGCCTTAGAACATACATCACTTAAATTTTAAACCGCAGTCACTTGTATTACCATTTTCGTAGTATTTTCACTACCTTCTTCGTATGATTATTCTTTTCTTGTTTCTTCATCTTCTTAGACCCCCTTAAGCTTACTTTTCTTCTTTCTCATGACTTCTCTGTCTTTCTCCATTTTTGTTACTTGTATTTCTTCCGCCTTTTTTTTCGTTCTCTCTCTCTCTCTCTTTCTCTCTCTATCCCACTGACTTATGTCCCTTTAAGCTCAGAGCAGATATTGTTTCTTCTCCCAAAGCTAGAATTCGATCGGTCTGTTGCAGTTCCGTTTTATCCTGCCCATGTTCAGTGGAGTTGAAACCCGACACTCGACCGGCCAATTAAGACTAATTACACCATTCTATCCTTTGTACTTCTTCAAAGTCATGGAACAGTGGCATCGACCGTTGTCACCTTGTATGAAGAAAAAAGTCCGTTTCGTGTAGAGGAGGTGGATCTTTCTGCTCGACAACTTTGTCTTTTATCTAGACTTCACAAGTAATCGCACCAGAAATCTCTTGATGTACTGGAAACCACCTCAGCACATTGAAAACGACTGTAAAGATATTATCTACATTAGTGGTGTTTTTTTTTTTTTTGAGGCTGTGGCGAATATTCTTGAAAATAAGGAAACTAGTCTGCGAAACTCAATCATTCTTTTATTAAAATCTTTTTCAGGTAAATAAATCATAAAAGAATCTTGAATTGTTCTGTGGACCATCTATCTATCTTTCTTCCCATATTGCAAGAACATTTGTTTGTCACTAATGCGACAGTTATGGTGAAAATAATTATTCAGATAGTTTATAATTATTTATCATATTTTATTTTATGCGCATGAAAGTATTTTTAAACTTTGACCTACCATCCATATAAGGTGGGTGCCCATATTAATGGATACGTTGTCCACTCACTTCGCCCAACAAGGTCGAGTAGGATACGCGTAGGTCTATCATTCACAGTAGCCTATTTTTCAAGTATATTCTAAATATACCGTTACTAAAAATAATGAACATTTTTAGTAAGGGTTGATTGTGGTTGTTTTGGATTTCGGCTGGTAAATTGTGCGTGTTCTTCAGCCGTTTTGTCTGTTTTTTTTGGGGGGGGAGGATGAAAATCTCGTGTATTTCTGAAAAGAAAAACCCCACAGCCTTCGTATGACACTTGTTAACTCACTTTAAATTGAAAAGAAATCATTATTAAAGTTCTTTGTGTCATAGGCAGGATTCGAATCCGGGGTCTCTAACCAAAACGATTGTCAATACCAACTGAGCTGTTGGCAATGACTCTAAATTACATAAGACTCCGGCTGAGACATGATGCGTAAATAAAGGAGGAAAAATTTTAAATATGTTATAAGAGAAAAAAACATTCTCTGTGTTTTTAAATCCAAACAGCTGTTTGAAAACGATCCAACTGAAATCATAATTGTCCAATCTTCTTGGCCAATTCTTGTAAGATTATTCAATTCCATCGAGCAAGAGCGGAGTTATAGCAACACATAATTTCGAACGTTTTTTAGTTTTTTACCACTGCAAATGACACGAATATTAAAATAACTTAACCAGTTTTTCTAAGGATTACCAATACCATATTTTAAAAAAATTGATCCAATAACATTCGCATAATAACTACCTATCAGCGCTTATGTAGCGAGGTATACAACGCCCTCTGTTCGGAAAGATGTATACTTGAATTCCATCTAGGACGGATGGAAAAACCATGTTTAAGAACTTGAAAACCAAAAGTAAGTTATCCGAGCTCAAACCAGCGTTACTTCGGAAAATGCGAGTTGGTGTTTCATTATCCACTTTGTCTGCAAAACAAACAAACCAGCCAAAGAACGCACACGAAATAAACAGATATAGCTATAAAGAATCAAGTGTATAAAAACAGTTTTATATAATCATGGACCATTGATATTCTATAGATAAGGAGAGAGAAGGTAGAATTCGTGTGCTAATTTCGTGTCTTTTACAGGAGTTACCAGTGATTTTAAATCCACCATCGCGTCTACTGTCCTCTCTGTAATTTCTCCAATACAATGTTCCGCTATTAACGCTACACCAACCGAGGTGAACTTGAGTAACATTTTATCATCGCTTGAACTAATCTAATCGCTAGTTCATGCGGATAACAATATCACCGAAATCTTTAATACATCTACACTAAAGGTCAAAGCAGTGCGAGAGAGAAAGAGAAAGAAAGAAAAAAAAATCTTTCTGCACGATCAATTACTGCAGGGTCCGCTTGTCGGCCGTCACTTATTCCGGTGGCGGGTGGGTGTCGCGTAGCAGAGTGATCGCCTCTCGGCTCCTGGCCTTCTCACTTTCCGCTCCCATTCCGTGTCTAGTTTTTCGTGGAGTCTCAAAAGTGCAATGTGTTGGGTGTCTTGTTATAGATTACAGGAGGGGTGGCAACGATCCTCGTGGAAGATGGATGACATTTCACACACACTATCACTCCTTGTTCGAAACACTACTCTATAAGCTCATGTGTCATCATTATGAACGGTTTGCAGCCGAATTTGAACTGTAGATGTGACGGCCTTGACGGCAGCTGCCATTTAGGCCGGCCGCAATTTTTTTTTGTATGTTTCCTCCCCATCCTCCCCCCCCCTCCGTCTTCTTTATCAGCGCATCCGTAACGCCTTCATACCGACATACAGAAAAGTTCGTACATAACTGGGGAGGTGGTTACGGACGCGCGCGCGCGTGATGGTCAGTGATAAATTTAAATTTGCTCTCGAAGGTACCGTACTTGCTGTTTGACGTCTATCAACGGTGCGGTGATTCGAAGAACCATTACAACGAAACACACCCTGTTTCGAAGGTTATTGAAGGATGTAAAATATAGGTACTATAAATAGACACGGAGATTTGATAAACAGCTCTTGTGGACGATACGAAATATCTGAGAAGGCCATAACAACATCTTAGCAATTACTTTAATAGGAGAAATCCCGAGGCCCTATTTTTGATTTCAATCAACGTTCCAAAAATCCTATTTACTATCAGTTTCTTTACTCTTCCTCTAACTACTTCCGTAACAAGGAATCATGGGAAAATAAAGATTTATCGCTTTCGGGAAGAAGAGAAAGACTAGTTGAGATATCGTGAGTCTCTTTCTCTATTTTCATGATGTACTTTAATTCACAACAAGTTTAATGTTCATACCCAATTTTCGGACACTTTTGTCAAGAATAATTGGGTCTTTTTTAACATTATACCGTTGATATTTCAATTGTCCTCGTGTTTTGATAATGTTTGCAATAATTAGGGTAAGCATACTTTATAAAAGAATCCGTTACTTGTAATGCACAGATAAACGATGTCCTTCCCATAAAAACGAAGAGAATTCGTTAAATTATTATTCAAATATATGAAAATAATATATCGTTTAGGTAATTAAATATTTTTGGATTGTAATTTAATACTCTACTTTAAAAATGGTCATATTATATAAACCACCTATTCATAAAAATAATAATGAAATTATGAATATAATGCTGTTTCTAAATTCAGGGTAAATTGTGATCGGTTTCACGGATTACAATTTGTTTTTTTATTCCTGAATTTTTTATTCGAAGATAGAAAGCAGTCGATCTCTTTTAACTAATCACAGACAAGTAGTTAAAAGTTATCAGTGATTTTAATTGGCATCTGGGGAGGACGGCCGTACATTCAGAGCAACAGACTCCACCATTCTTATACCCTGTAGAATATTGCATTGATACTAGTATGATATGATTCTGGAAAATGCTTTTCAGGACCACGAGCAGTTATTCTTTCTGCTATAAGAAAAGGGGGAAAAGCGCTGTTTTAATTTTAATGATAATAATAAAGCAGCACAAAATTAGCAAGAGAGGAGGTTAGTTTTATAGATGACTGATAAAGGTGCAGAGGACTTGAATGTTTCGCAAATTTCTTAGAGCTGTGTGGTTATTTCTGTTCAGTAATAACAGGGAGGACATCCGAGCAGATGATGATGATGACCTGAAATCAAAAATTTGTGAATGGTTACAATCTGGATTTAACAATTATGAATGTCAAAAGGAGACAATTCGTACTTCAGGTAATTAATTAATTGAGATTTCATCCTTCTCTAGACGTTGTTCTCTAACATACTCAGGTATAAAGATAGCTAATTAACTTACGTCCAAAATAAAATAGAAAGAAGAAAGATAGACAAACAGATGATTAATCAACAAACTTTACACAGCCAAACGTTGAGTAGGAAAAACAAATTTAACCAAGTGACTCAATCTCTGCGAGGGCTTCCTTTAGATCTCACATACAAGATTGAAAGAAATCATCAGCATCTTTATAATTTTCATATCCTTACCCCACAAGAAAAATAAACAAAACGAAATAAATAAGTGAACAAAATCTACTAATAAAATCGGAATTGGATTAGTTAACTTAATACTACTTTGTTGTTTCATTATTACAAATATGTTTATCGTGTCGGTGAACTGATAGATCGTTCGCCTATTCCAGAAGCAAAATACGTTTGTTTGTATGTTTGTACTTTGTTCAGAAACTTGAAAACTTTTGGCTAGATAACCTAATATCCAAAATTATTTTATGTAAGAAATTCCTCTCGCACACACGATTAGAAAAAAATTCTCATCCGTTTCAACATTTATAGGAGAAGTATATTTTTCCGTGGGGATTTAAAAGGATAATTCTTTTGGGGGGGTAGAACATCGTATCACGTGTGTTAATATTTATGTTCATACTATCAAAAACAATATAAAGCTCTGTTCATTATGTTGAATTTTTTCTTGACAATTATTCATAAGACTATTACACTTTTTTTATAATCTTTGTCAAGTAGCTTTATTTATCCTCCTACATGTTTCGCCAATCTTTTTCTATTGGCATCCTCAGGGAATACAAACTAGTAAGCTAAAATGAAAGTTACAGACTAGGTTATAACTGATAGTTCTAATTCATACAAAAAATTGGTATTGTGCGTGTCTCGGGAACGTGATTTATTCGTTATGGCTCATTACGTAATTGTTATGAAAGTTCATTTCTTTGATGTTTAATGATCTGATAAAAGTTTTCCAAATTTCTGGTAAAATTAGTCCTTGATTCTAGTTTAGGTTTTCAGTTTTACGGGCGACTGTAGCTGCTTCTTTAAAGGTTCTTGAATGGTAGTTATCTTCTATGTATGGCATAAGGCTCTTATCCCACTCAATGTGATGGTTAGTACAGGTAAAGTGGCATGAAAGGCCTGAAATGTCTTGTCTGTTATTTCTGACATATCCTATGTGTTCTTTCTTTCTCGTTTCAAAGCTTCTAGAGGTCTGACCTACGTAACTCATACCACATGAGCAAGGTATATTATATACTCCAGAGTACTTGTAGAATGGGTGAGGATCTTTCGGTGATCTTAAAAATTTCCGAATAGTGTTGATTGGTTTGAATGCTACTCTGATCTTATGTGGTTTTAAAAGGTTAGCTAATTTTTTGGAAAGGTTGCTGACAAAAGGAATCGTAATTGTACTGATGTATTGGACGTCATAACAAGATTCTCTTTAGTGATATACCACATCGACAACGTGATGACGTCCAATACATCAGTACTATTACTATTCCATTTGTCGGCAGCATTTCCAAAAAATTAGCTAACCTTCTAAAACCACATAATATCAGAGTAGCATTCAAGCCAATCAACACTATTCGGAAATTTTTAAGATCACCGAAAGATCCTCACCCATTCTACAAGTACTCTGGAGTATATAATATACCTTGCTCATGTGGTATGAGTTACGTAGGTCAGACCTCTAGAAGCTTTGAAACGAGAAAGAAAGAACACATAGGATATGTCAGAAATAACAGACAAGACATTTCAGGCCTTTCATGCCACTTTACCTGTACTAACCATCACATTGAGTGGGATAAGAGCCTTATGCCATACATAGAAGATAACTACCATTCAAGAACCTTTAAAGAAGCATCTACAGTCGCCCGTAAAACTGAAAACCTAAACTAGAATCAAGGACTAATTTTACCAGAAATTTGGAAAACTTTTATCAGATCATTGAACATCAAAGAAATGAACTTTCATAACAATTACGTAATGAGCCATAACGAATAAATCACGTTAACGAGACACGCACATTGTAACGCACAATACCAATTTTTTGTATGAATTAGAATTATCAGTTATAACCTAGTCTGTAACCTTCATTTTAGCTTACTAGTTTGTATTCCCTGAGGATGCCAATAGAAAAAGATTGGCGAAACATGTAGGAGGATAAAATAAAGCTACTTGACAAAGATTATAAAAAAAGTGTAATAGTCTTAATATAAAGCTCTTTTGAAATATCGTGGAAAACAGGCAATGCAAAATAGATTATTGTTGCAGGTGACTGTTTGGATATTTGTCATGCTAATGGTCAGAGATTGGGAGTGTGATCCATTTCAGTGATCTCCTGCAAGAAAAAGACAGGAATCCTGTTTCTAAATTTGATCGCATAAATAGTTGATCTTCTGCAATAAAGATAGGCTTTAATCATATGGATATGCGCTACGATCTCAACTTCTGGATAAGACATGCTCATATAAGATAAGTTCAGAACTCGTATGGAGGTTAGAGCTCTTGCCAAACGGTAAAATGAATGTTAAGTAGTGCACGTCAGGTATTACCGTCTCTTTTTTCTTTTACCATTCCTATATTAAAGTAAAGTAAATTAAAGAAGTAAATAAGCAAATAATTTACTTTTTTTGAAGTAAACCAATTCATGTATAGCAGATGATTGACAGAACGAATTTCATTCAGACAGACCTTTATAACCAGGACTCTAGTTTTGTGGTCCGCGCGGTTTAGCCTAATGGCTGTGCGCTTCGCAACCATATAGTTGGGGAAGGAGTGTCCTAGGTTCGATTCCCGTCGGTGATGTGAGGAGCTGAAGGATCTTCCTCAGCCATAGCCAAGTTAGCCAGTCTTGGGCGTGGACAGCAGGGTTTTTCCCCACTTTATCCTGGGGTTTTTCATCCCGCAAACAGGCAAACCAGTCTTGAGAACTCAACACTACGGACATAGGATAAACCGGGGCATAGGGCTGACCACCTTATCCTGTGAACGGTTTGAGGTCCGACGATTAATAAACCCTCAACTCAAGGTAAAAGAGGGTAAAAGGAAGATGAGACGAGACTCTAGTTTTGTGATAGTATACAAATACAGTGTAATAATAATTAATTAATCAAATCAAATAAATACACACCTTGACATTACAAATTGAAATATAGTTTAAAAATACTAATGGAATTTCTGGGTAAGAATAAAATATGCCAAAAAATTATAATTTCTGATAAAACAGCTTAACAGACATGTTAGAATGTATGTATGAAGAGAAATCCAGACACATTTCATCGGCTTCCATGAAAGATTACTTTAATTATAACCAGTTTAAGCAAGGGTTAAATAAAGAAAAAATTTGAGAAATGTACTGTAGATATGAAAACCAAGGTGAGAGGTCTTGAACAAATTAAAAAGTTGACTCTAAGTAGAGAGTATTTATTTGGCTGAGAAGACTTGGGTTCGATTTCCGTATAGGACACGAACGATCTTTATAAAAGGACTTTTCAGTTGAAGATGAGTTAATGTCATGTGGGATGAGTTTTTTCTTTCGGAAACGTAAATTTTTTTAGACACTGGTAGATAGAACACATCCGATTACCAGACATAATACCTTATAGCATTAGTTGTTTCGGTCATAATTCCAAAACAATAGCCTTTTTTTTTCTTTCTTTTTTTTACTTAATGTGAACTCTCTCTCTCTCTCTCTCTCTTGATTTGATCTCATGGTGTAAGATCATCTGAAATCCCTGTTCACTACAGAAAACTGATTAAAGAATCAAAATCTTTATATCCAAAAATTAAATTGATTTAAAACTGATTAATTAAATTAGACGGATATAGCGTATTTTCCCATATGCACTCTGCAGGTTTGCGCATTCTCCGTAAATAAACCGATGACATATATTGGATACTCCTATCACTCCGAGAAATAATAAAGCAGTGACGTATTTTGGATACTCCAATCGCTGTGGGGAACTCTAAATTCTATATAAATTCTATATATATGTGGGGAACTCTAAATTCTATATAAATTCTATATATATATATATATATATATATAAATTCTATATATATATATATATATATATAAATTCTATATATATATATATATATATATATATATATATATATATATATATATATATATATACATACATATATATATATATACATACATATATATGAATTCTATAAATGCTTGCATTTAATCAATATTTTTTCATTTAGTCTAGTTTTGCATTTTATTTTTTGTGGTATATAAAAAATAATTTATTTTAATAAAGTTTAACACATTATTTTTAAATATTTATTGATTAATAAGACACCTATTTATATTTTTTTTCTTATTTTATATAATAATTTTCGAATAACTAATTCTAGTCAGAAATAAACCTGTTTTTACTGCTTAAAATTTTCCTACTTATCAAGAAAATGAATCAGTAATAGTCCCTTAAAATTCTAAATAAAATTATATTATGATGTAATTCGCAAAATTATATCGACTGTTAAACTTCTTATTAAGGTAATAGCTGAATTTTAGAGCTATTCAAGTATCTTAGCAATGTTTTTATACCGCTAACTCTCCTGCCTACATATCATTTCCTTCTGTCAGCCACCTAAAGAAGATAAAAGAAATGAATGTCTTCAAGCTCACCATAAGCTGTTCACTTTCTTTGCACAAACAGATAGAGGAAAGAAACACACAAGTGAGCCAGGCCTGTAAATAAAATATGCCAGTCCTTGGCTTGGGATTGGAGTGACGACCAGAGTGCCTATGTCGGGGCAATGTTTGTTACTCGGTGTGTATACTTTATTTGTTTGTACAGGTGGGTGGGTCTGTGCTGTCTATCTACACTGAAATCAAACAACTCCGACAAACGAGAAAGCGGACAGATACTGTTCACGTTTTTGGTGTGTTAGCTTTTTTCTTTATTAACGTACCAAAACGAATTGACGTTTGATTAAAAAGAAATAAAGTGAAAAACACACTTCGCAATTGTTATCGGTACACAAGATACTTTAACTGAAATTATTTTTTGTAACTTCAGTGAAAGAACTGCAAAAAATTAAAATAGCAATTCATGCTATCATATGAACGGTATTAATTCACACCATACTAAGTACTAGTTAAACTTACAATGTAAAATCTTTTATGCTTTTTTATTTTATTTTTTACTATTTTATATTATATATTTTACTACTTTTACTTTTTAAATATACTTTTCTATACTTGTTTATAAATATACACTTTTACATTTTAAATATACTTTCATATACTTTTCTGTACTTGATTATAAAATTTTATACTTTCTTACGTATGAGCGAATATCAAACAATTTCCCTAGTGCTTATAAGGACTGGCTTAAAGGGGCGAAGCAAGAATGCCTTTTATCTTCCCCGTTATCTGTAGAGGACAGTGTAGGGATAAGGTGTTATTGAGCAATTAAAGTTCTGATCATGGCAGGAGGGTAACAGCAATAGCCGAGCCTCAGTTAGAACTTCATTGGCTACAGCATTGCCATCCATTATCATCCAAGGATATCGAATTGAATGAATCAATCATCGCATCTCACGGTAATTGATACATAATCTTTCAGTCTCCCCACACAATTTCTTGAACTTGAACTTAATTGGTTGATGGACTGAGTCCTTGACTCTTTATCCCTTCATCTGGATTTTAGATTGTGGGTGATGAGATTATTGTGGGTAATTTACCCGCTCATTGTGAGCGTTGAGGCTGTATCAGCTTTCTCTTGCGATGGAGGATTTCGGTTTTTTATGTTTGAAACGATCTGAGGGCTTGTAGTCCGCTGCCTGTCGAACTAACTGATTTGGGTGATTATCCGTGATTGTGAAGAATTTCTCCGCAATGCTTGTCATGTAGGTCTTAATATCTGGAAGATTGGCTTCTTGATGTAACTGGATGTTTCTGATGAACCATGGGGCATTAAATGCCATTCTTAGGCATTTATTCTGTATTATCTGAAGTCTGTTGATGTTGCTTTTAGTCGTGTGACCCCAGGTTGGAGAGGCGTAAGTTAGTTGCGGTCTGATTACCGATTTGAAAAGTAGGATTTTGTTGCTTATGCTTAGGAAGCTGTTCCTGTTCAAAAGTGGATATAGCTGTGCTATGGTCTGACTTGCCTTAATGGCAACACTATCCATATGTGACTTGAAGTTTAGACGTCTATCAAGATGAATTCCCAGATATTTGGTAGAATTGCGCCAAGGGATGATTTTACCAAACATTTGTATGCTTGTATTCGGTTCTGCTTTACGTCTGGTGAAAAATACGGCAGAGCTTTTGTTTGGATTAATTGCGATACGCCACTTGGTGTACCAATCCTCCAATTCATTGACTGCTCTCTGCAGCTTGATTGTGGCCAGGTGTGGACGGAGGGATCTGGCTATAATGATTGTATCGTCGGCATACAGAGCGGTGATAGCCGGAGACAGATTGGGGAGATCTGCCATGTATATGGAGAAGAGTAGGGGAGAGAGCAGAGAGCCTTGAGGTACTCCGGCCGTGATTCTCCTCTCCGTGAATCTGATACCGTTGAGTTTTATTTTAAATTTTCTGTTGTGTGGATATGATTTGATAAGTAGCACTAGTGGCAATGGAATACCAACTTCGTGTAGTTTAAAAATTAGTCCATGATGCCATACTCTATCAAATGCCTGAGTGATGTCTAGAAAAACTGTGCCAGTGTGTTGGTGCCATTCATACCCTTGGGTTATATGTTCGATGACTCTGTAAATTTGTAGCGTTGTGGAGTGATATTTCCTAAAGCCGAATTGTTCATCTTGAATTATATGGTTGATATCTGTTGCCTCTTGGAGCCATGTGAGAATAGCACGTTCGGCTATCATACCTATGCATGAAAGAAGGCTGATTGGTCTGTAATTTTCAGGAAACTGTGTATTTTTCCCAGGTTTGGGAATTAGGAAAACGTCGGCAATTTTCCATCGTTGTGGGAAATAATTTAGCCGGAGGATGGCATTAATGATGGCTACTAGATGCATAACCCCTTTGCGAGGAAGTAACTTGAGTACCTTATTTGTTATTCCATCTGGACCTGGAGCCTTTTTGTTATTTAGTTTTCTTAAGATCTCATATACTTCTTTTGGTGACACGGATTTGTTATTGGATTGGAATGAGGCATTTTGAGTTATTTTACGCACTTGGGTGTGAATTTTACTTATGAAATTTATATCTGTATTGATATAATTGGAGCTGCATTGTTTTTCTAAACTGTC
Source organism: Typopeltis vanoorti (assembly GCF_054136105.1). Taxonomy (NCBI): domain Eukaryota; kingdom Metazoa; phylum Arthropoda; class Arachnida; order Uropygi; family Thelyphonidae; genus Typopeltis; species Typopeltis vanoorti. The sequence goes on from NC_143566.1 coordinate 59,404,603, forward strand.
AGCAAATGCTTCAGCTTTTTCCTCGTCGTTGTAGACAACATTAGATTCACCTTGGATTGGAGGAAATGTAAAACGCTTTGAACGGAGTGATTTCATCATTTTCCATATTGATTGATCCTCTGTGTTTAATTGGAGAATTTTGTTATTCCAGAGTTGGTTACGGTGGTCCTTTAGGGCATATCGAACCTGGTTTGTTGCTCTATTGACTGCTTGTTTATCCGCTGGGTCCATTGTTCTCTGATCTTTAGGATAAGATGTTTTATATCCTGTGGAAGTTTATTTGATGGTGTACATTTGGTTATATTTGTTACCTGCGTTATAGCTGTCAGCAGTTGTTTTTCAAGAGTCTTCACTGCTTTTTCTACATCTTCAGCAGATGTTATATGCGGTATTGGACCAAGGTTTTCCTGGAAGGCTGAGGGAAGTTGTTTCCAATTTATAAATGTGGTGGTGTTTTCTGTTATATCTTGTATGGTGCCTAGTTGTAATATGATGGGGTTATGATCAGAACTTAAGTCGTTGATTGCTTGTATCTGATAGCTGTTCGCTATGTTTTTTAATATAGCTATATCTAGTACATCAGGACGACCGGTAGCTCCATAATGTGTGGGTTCAGTGGGTCCTATTACTGTTATATTTCTTGAAGTGGTGTAAGAGTTGAGTATTCTTCCATTAATATTTGAGTTTCTGCTGTTCCAGACTGAGTGTTTGGCATTAAGATCTCCGGCTATAATCACTGCTCTGCCTGTATTTAGTATCACCTCTAAGTCAGATTCAAGGAGTTTTTATTTGGGGGGTTGTAGGCTGCATATAACGTAATGCTGCTTGTGTTTTCCATATGTATTTCTATTCCTGTAGTTTCCATGTGTTCTGTTTGGGGTTCTGCTATTGAATTATGTTTTATGTTACTTTTCACAAAGATGGCAGTGCCTCCACCTATAGCAAAGCATCTGTCTGTACGGTAAGTGCTATAACTATTGATTCTGATTTTGTCACCTGGACGAAGATGTGTTTCATTTATGAGGATGATGTCTGCTTGAGTTTCTGCTGCAAACTCCTGCAGCTCCTGTAATTTGATAGATAAACCATTTGCATTCCATGAAACAATTTGTAATGATTTCGGTTTTCTTTTAGATTTATCCATTAAGAATTTCCATAAAGAGTGATTGTGTATGCCTTAAGATGATATCTTTGGCTTCTTGAGTTGGGTTGGTTTATTGGAGTTCAGCAAGCAATTCACCTAAGTGGCTTGTTATGTTCAGTAGGATAGGTTTGTTGGTTTGCTGTGACTGCTTTGGTTTTGGGTCTTTTTGGAAGGTTGATCTTGTAACTTCAGCATAAGATCTTCCATCCGTTGTGGAGACTATGGTTTGATGGGAAGACGCTTGTTCTTGAAGAGGTTTACTGGTTTTGAGTTGTAATTTTTGGTGTTGAGGAAATGCTATACAGCCCCTATAGTTTGCAGGGTGTGGTCCTCCGCAGTTTGCACACTTTGCTGGAAGTGTACGAGGTTTATGGCATTCATTTGATGCATGTTTTCCACCACATTTAACGCAACGAAATTCAGCCTTGCAGCATCGTTGGGCATGTCCAATCTTCTGGCATCTATGGCACTGGGTTGTAGTTGATTTATGTTTCAATGCCTCAACTTTTATGACTAGATCACAGATGGTTTGGAGATTGTATATATGTTTTTGGTCTTTGCTTATTTCCACTAGAATTAGGGGATAGGGTGTTTTATCAGCTCTCCGCATTCGGCTGACTTTAATTGGGCTAAATCCCTTAAGTTGGGGGTCTGCAGTGAGGTCTTCTATTTGTAATGTTTCAGTTACTCCCCTTAACACTACTTTTAAATTTTTTTCACTGTTGAGTGCAAAAGTGTGGTATGGCAAATTGTTGTTGTCTAGAAGTTTGGTCATTTTTCTGTAATCTGATGATGTTTTAGGTTGTATGCGAATCCCTTCTTCTGTGTTTGTGGCTTTAATGAAGGTGATATCTGAAGATTTCAGTGTGGATGCAACGGACGTCCAGTGCTCCTTGGCCCTTAGGACGACTGGGGGTACTCTTTCTTTAATTACATTATCTGGTTCTATCTCCACTGTTTTGGGTGTATCTGCAGTAGAGGAGATTTTCCTTTTCTTTTTGACTGTTTGAAATTCTGTGTTGGTTTCCAAAAACTGCGGAGTATTATCCTGAGATGCAGCATTCTCTGTATTCGTGGAGTGACTTGATTCTGGTTCAGTCAACATACTTCCTTCATTAGAATCATCCATCCTATCTTCTGTGACTGCTGTAGGGGGGAATGTATCTAACAGCTTTACTTTCCATGGCCAGTTGTCGCTCAAAAGTTTTCCTAATCTTAGGAATTCTCTGTAAACTTCTTCAAATATGCCTTCATTGAGAGGTTTTGTCATGATTGATAGAAGGCAACAACTCTATTAGAATAAAGTTTGAGAAGTGGGACCTAGAGCCCAATGTAAATATCCCTTAGATCAAATCGATCTACCAGCATCAGTAGCAAATATTTTACAAAATAAATTTTTCTTCAGAAAATCATAACAACTATTTAAATCACTGATCACATATATATATATAAACATTTGGCAACCGCCATTACGCCAGCATTCGCAAAATCAAGTCAAGACAAACGACATTACACTCGTCCGCAGAAAGAAAATGATCAAAACTGGCCTTCCCACACAATTTCAAAATTTCTGGTGCACTTTTCTATCAATATTATATATTTTCATAAAAAGGTGTTTAAAGTAAAATGTTGTTTTAAAAGTAAAATTTAAAATAATTGAAATATAAATTCATGTTATTAATTAAATATTACTAATAAAAGTTAAATAATAGGAAATTATTAAATAATACTATTCAAAGTTTAAAAAATACCTATATTATATTCATTCCATGAAATTGTTATGGCGTCCATTATATTCGTAAACAGTCTCTACATCATAAATGAGTTGTTAATATTTATTACCGATGCTGTATTGGAATTCAAAAAGAAATTAATTAATAAACAACAAAAAAGTAAAGAAATATGCTTTATTATTGTGTTTGTCTTTCCTTGACGAAAACGTGTAGCTAAGTTTATTGTCTATCATTCGGTCTTTTAACTTCGTCTTTCTCTTCCCTCTTCTTAAAGCTTTCTATGTTTACCAAAGAACTCCTAATTTTCCAAGTTACCTGTCTGAACAATTTATGAAAGCGCATGGCCACAGGAGAACACAGAATTAAAACATATCTGTGCTTAATGAGTCAATCTGATGGATAAATACCAGCGTTGGAATGAAGCGAAGCATGCACGACTTTAGACGGTGAAGTCCTTGATTAAAATAATACTTGGGAACATGCTGCCCTCCTCTTTCACCTAAGCTTGGCGATTTCCCTCCCCCCACCCACAAACGAAGTGCCTTTTAGAATTATTCATCTCACTAACGACAAACTATGCAGATGATGTTCTTCCACACATGAATATTAATGAATGAGCAACGAAGATAATTAAAATCGTGAAGAATTCCAGTTATCTTTAAGTAAAAAAATAATTAATTTTAAATCACTACTTATAATATTGCTTTTATTATTTGCCGCAATTTAGAAATCAATTTTTGAATGTACACCATCTTTACAAAAGAATATGAACATAATGAAAATAAGCAACGTCAGCGTAAGTACCTCACGAATGTTCAGCTTAGTAATCGGGGGGGGAAATTGAATAAATATATGTTGAATTGAGTGATTAAATAGAATATAATAATTGAATTAATGGACACCAAATATAACTTTCTACAGGAATACTTTCGTAAGTATTCCGGCATTTTTCACGTAATTACAATGGGGTTTAAATCAGTTAGTTTGGATACCCTTGTATGGCAATTTCTCATCCTTATCCAGTTGTCGGTATCTTGAAACCAAGTCCTTGTATTAGGTTTGATGAAAAGGCACTGCATCATATTGAGTACTACGGGGATATCTAGAAAGATAAATGTGACCATCCGATCATGTCATCTATGGGGAAAAAAAAAAAAGTATATTTTTTTCCATAGATGTAAAAAAAGTATGCTTGAAGATGCAACATCTCTTTACATAATACGTATACTATACTGATTTTATCTTCTCTACTCCTGAATTTTCTGGTCAATTCCGGTTGTGGTCCAATAAAATATAAAGACATGCTTTGTCATTCGTTTGCATAATCTCCACAGAGCAGTCCTTCGGAAGATGAATGTCTCCTAAATCTATAGAACATTTAGGGTACCAGGATGGTGTTCAAATGTCTGTTCATCATTTACCTCACCGCTGCCTTTGGAATTCTGAATGCATAGAAGCGTTTTATTTGGACAGTCTATATTTATGCATTACAACTCCATGTGCGTCATTGATTGAAACCTATCAGTTGTTCCAGTACTAGAACATACAAACGAGTTGTTCCACTCGTTTGCATGTTCCAGTACTGTACTTGTATTTCGACTTAGTCGTTCCGGTTAAGTCGAAATACAAGTCTACATTAAGTCCAGAAGAGAATAAAGTCAGTTTGTTCTTAATATGCATGTATGTATCTTGACTTTTCTTCTATTATTCACATATCAGACACAAATTTTTGAAATCTATTTTAGCCTTTTGTTGCATTTTTGTTTTCTTTGCTTATTTAATTTGTGTAGATAGAGTGCTCATAAAAATGAAAAGAGAAAGAAGAAAAGAGAGAAAACAGCTCTGTTCTATTTGTGCTTATGTGATGAGTGGTTTTCATTTCTTTTTTACTTTTTTTTTTGTTATTGTTGTTTTAACTTCAATGGCGTTATCTGTAGTCAATTACATGAGTAGGAGTAAGGGAGGAAGAGAATGTGAGGGAAGAACTTAATTAAAGGTTGAGATCAGAGAGAGAGAAGAACAAAAAAAAAAAGAAAAAAGAGAAGATTCCCTTGAAGTGCATTAAATCCTGAAGGTTTAGTAAGTAGGAGATCAAGCTAAGCCAGGAGAGAAGAAATTCTTTAATTGATTCTTGAAAAACGAAAGAAACAACTAATTGGGAGGACCCGAAACAGTAAAAGAAGGTTTAAATTGAGGTTAGGAAAACAAGTAAACGATCTAATTACAACTGGGTGGTAATAAACAAAATCTCCCATCGGCGTGGCTTTGGTGCTGAATAAAATAAAAGTAAAAATTACATCAAAAAGGAATGCGACTTGTTTTTAATGTGATTATGCTTATGGTTGGTATTAAGGTAATTGCAAAATTCCATAAAAGAGACCCGTGGAAGAATCATCAAGCAGAGAATTAACGACTGTACAATATGCAAAGTATCTAAAACACCACCCAATTAATCCAAATTACCACCACTCTAATTACAATTGAGATAGGAGGTGGCTAATATCGTTTATAACAAACCCCTCGCTCTTAGGGCTGCAGATAGGCAATAAAACTGTGACATAAAGCAGAGAGAAAGAGTGTAGAAGGAAAGAATGAAGTAGATAAATAATTCAAAAGATAAGATATATAGAAAAGATAGAGAGAAAGAATCAGAAGAGCAAAAAAATAGACTGTTGTGTAGTTCGATGAAAACAGAGATAGTCATCGACCAAAGTTTGGTAAGATATATATTTCGTTGAAGTGTGTAGGGAAGCAAGAAAACTTTAAGATACCTTTGTTTCGCATTGAGACCACTCGCGCAAGCACATAGGTAACATCACTTAACAACTTAACAAAATTAGAAAGCAAACGTAGTGAATTAGCAGTTGCCAAGACACCTATCAACTTAATACGATTAGAAAGACGCACGAACTGAGAAGAAAGACAGTAGAGACCTTACACACACACACACTCACAAAAAAGTAAACAGTTTCCAAATGTTTTAAATAGAAATCCGAACACGCGCTCACACTCGCGCTACTCGATAAAAGAAGGGACTACTAGAAGTTTTCTCATCCGGAAAATAACCTAATGAAATTACGAGAAGAGATCGAGAAGAAATTCGACAGTTTTTTTTTTTTTTTTTTTTTTTTTTATACTTTGAGCAGGAAACTGTTGAAGGGCACAAAGGCCAGTAAAAAGTCCTCTGAACTAAAAGGTATTGTGAACTTGATTTCACTTTAACCTCTAATAGTTTTGAAGTGAAAAGCGTTAAGGACATAAAACGTGGTATTATATCAGTTCGAAAATTAGGCCGCAAGTACAAGTCAAAAATAGAAAATTTAAATGTTCAAATCATTTAAAGAATCCTAATTAAAATATGTCGATATATTATTGCTATAAGCTACTTTCCAGATTCTATGAAACATGTTAGCAAAGACTTTTAGCAGGAAAATAACTCAACCTGTAAATTACAGAAACAAAACTTCAATTATAACAGATATTTTTAATTCAACTCTTTCCACAATTTTCACATAATATAAATGTAATAATGTAAAACTAGCTGCCCTTATAAGGACTGGCTTAAAGGGGCGAAGCAAGAATGCTTTTCATCTTCCCCGTTATCTGTAGAGGACAGTGTAGGGATAAGGTGTTATTGCGCTATTAAAGCTCTGATCATGGCAGGAGGGTGAGAGCAATAGCCGAACCTCAGCTTGAATTTCATTGGCTACAGCATTGCCATCTATTACTCTCCAAGAGTATTAATCACGGAATCTCACGGTCAATTGTTTTTTCAAAATGACCCTCAAAACACTAGCTGCATTTCGTCCTTTACTAATAGTTCTATAATTATAATGGATATTAAAAGGTGTCTTCAATATTTTTTAAAATTTTATTAAACAATTAGATTAATTAAAATATTAAATTTATTTTTAACAAAAAATAGTCTTATTATTGTTTTTATATAAAAAATAATTTTCAAAAATAAAATATTGTAATCTATATAGATATATAATAGGATTTCTTATAACTAATGCTAAAAACAACGCTCGTAAGTGTTTGGCTAACAATGAAATATGCTGTTCGATTCCTCGCCAACTACATTATAATGGATGGTATTTTCATTCGACAATTTAACTTTTTTGTTTATTTTTCTTATATTTTAAAATTAATGTATTTTTAAATTGATTTGTTCATGACTCTAAACATTTCTTCTATTTACATCCAAACATAATATTATGGAAATAATTCGGAAAATTCGATAAATAGATGGCGCTAATTCAAAGTAATTGAATTAGCGCCACCTGTTATTGAAATCTCCCAAAATACAAATGTCATAATAAGGATGGCAATCTGGTGAGACACTTGTCTTTATGGTTTCAATTTTCAACATATTCAACTAGAATAACTGAATTATGTTTGTTTTTTTCAAGACGTAAAAATAAACACTAAGTGGCGCTATATTTGGAATTAACCAAGATATTTGCAGATTGATAATTTCGGAGAAGAATTTTCTGTTATTAAAAACGTACGATGACAAAGTTTTATTTCTTCATTATTTTATATCCAATGATTTGCTTATTATTAGCAAGTATAACGCGGGTTCGAATATAATTCGGGGAATTTTTAAGTCATTTATTTCGAATTCGAAGTAAATGAATACTGAAAGACCAATCTTAGCTTTTAATATATCACACAAACATATTTAAGAAACGAAAAAGAAAAAAAAAGAGATAATGGAGGGAAGACAACAAGCGGAATTGACGGTATATAGAAGATCAGGTAGTTCCAAATATCTGAAAATATGACGTCATTGATTGGACACCTGCATCGAGGGACGGATGCGTGTCGCTGTTATTGCTCAGGAAACACCCCCATATTACATACCTGGCGATAGGAACGCGTACGGATACATCACAACTGACTAAAAATGGGGGAGGAACAAAAAAATCAATAATTGCCTCCGTTTACCCTTGAAATACCCCCGATTGGGAAGGCTTCTAAACATGTGAAGCAGATGATTCAGACAGTGCCAAGAAATACAGAGAGAGAGAGATTATTATTTCTTTTTTATTCTATTGTACATTCCGTTTACATTGTACATTCCAATTTAAAACATTGCCTAGTCTGTATGTAGCATTTCGGTTCCCCCCCCCTCCCCCACTGTATCGTGAACACTTTAGTAATTAACACGTAGGAAGCCAGTTGATTTTCATTCAGGTGTGACTCATGCATCACGTGCTGATAATGGGTGCGTGCAAGTATAATGCTTTGCGTGTTCATCAACGAAAAGAGAGGTAATGTCAATAGCACGGCCTACGATTATTTTCGTGTGTCTGACTTGCTTACCTACTGTGCCTTTTCATGAACTCTGTCTGTGTAAAGAGAATTGTGAGCCCCCCCCCCCTTCTATACGGTTCATGCATTAATATGTCTGAATAAGAGAGAAAGGTTATCAGCATGGGAGGTTGCGAGGGTCAATATCACATTTGTTGTATTGCTTCAAAGGTTGGATGGTAGTAACATCGAGTGGAGAATTGCTTATCAGTTTGTGTGTGGATGTTCTGGTACACAACACTATATTGGGAGTTACCCATATTACACATGCAAGCCAAACTTGATGTGGTAATCACCACTTGAATTCTGCACTGGAATATTGGAATTCGAACTCTCGAGTTAATTATTTAGCCAATATAAGTTTATGGCGTATTGTGTGAGTTCAGCGTTCCCATCACTGGCCTTTTTGAGTATAAAAGTGGCGCTCAGATTCTCCAAAGAGAAAATGATGAGAAACAGACAGAGCGAAATAGTAAACGAGAAGAGAAGGAGGCGTCAGTTAACCAGTTAATGCTGTTGACCTACCGGGTACTTCTAAAACGGTCGGGTGACCTTTCAGTCTTAAAAAAAAAAAAATTAAAAAATACGCTTAAAACCTAACAAGAAGTAAACCGAATAAAAATGAAAGAGTACATAAAAATATCACATGAAGGAAAAAACCTCTAAATAAACTGATAAAAACAATAATGTAAAAGGGCAGGGAAAAATCTCAACCACCCTGGTTTGTTCTAGTAATCCCCCCCCCCTTCTGAAAATAATCAAATTAGACTAAATTAAAATGCTAGCCAAAAAACATATTTTTTGGACAAACTTAGAAGTTTTTTTTTTCGGGGGGGGGGGGGATGGACTGAGTCCTTGACTCTTTATCCCTTCATCTGATTGAAGAAAATCTGTGTGGATGGAGTGTTATTGAGCTAAAGTCTCTAGTCATGGCTAGGTAACGGAAATAGCCGAGCCTCAGTTAAAATTTCATTGGCTACTGAATAAGTAAAGCCATCTCTAAAAATTAGGCGATCCCCCGGACCACCCCCTACAAGTAGCCGAAAGACCGTCCAACTCAGAGTTGGTTCGACTCAGTGACTGGCATCCCCACCACTCAGCAGAACCGCTTCATATTCCATGGAAAAAGCATCCACGGACATTGCCTCTCACGGGCCGCGCGGGAGAACGCCCTCAGAGACTCAAAATGCTCTCTCAGGACAACCCCCCCCCCCACCTCACCAGGAGCAAAATTTCGGAAGAAACCTAAGAGAGCGAAATTCTACGTCCCAGGGTAAAGGCAATAGCCGAACCTCAGTTAAAACTTCATTTTTTGTTCTAAGCAGTATGACAGATCCGTTACCCGGATCTGTCATGCTTATAGAGGTTTTTACACACACTATGTGGGAATAAGAACGTTTATATAAAAATTCTTATGGTGTTTTAAGTAAAGAACCAATTATTTACTTTCTTACTTTAAACTTTATATGAGAATTTGGTAAGAAAATTACCATAATTTTCATGTCTTAAAATGAAATTAAAAATATTTAAATATTTCAGGTTTTTTATTTCGTCTGCATCAATATATGTGATTCACCTAAATATCATCATTCACTGAGTATGATAATGTTCAGTAAAAACAATACTGTGTTGTTTACACAGTACTTTTGCATGGAAACAGTTAATGAAGAAAAATATCTTATCGTGTCTAAAAAGTAGAGTTTGCTGGTGGCTGTAACCAACCGTTTAAATATGGATAAAAAAAACATGCACCTCAATAAGAGTAATGTTTCCATTTCTTTCAAGTAATGTTTTTCTTTGTTTTTGTTAGAGTGTCAAAAAATGAAAACTTATTTCAAATAAATGCGAATATTCATTCCGATTAAAAAAAAAAAAAAAAAAAAAAGTGCATATAACATTTGTTGAAAAATAAATTTCCATTTACTGATACAGAAATTTGCTAACTAGAGAGTTTAAATGATAAATACCGAGATTGATTTTCTTCTTAATTCTTCTTCTTTCTTTTTTCCCCTTTTCTTTTTTCTTTTTGGAAAAAAAGGAGACAACAGTATACTAATAAAAAAAATTATTAAGTATTATCTTTTCATATTATTCTTTATAAATTTCAATTTAATATAAATATAAATAATAAAATAATTAAAATATACTGTGAAAAATATGAATATAAAATAAAATGAAATAGAAATAATAAATAATACTGCTCGTTGCTCAAAATAAAATTAAAATTCTTCATCTTCTACTTGTTTATCATATACAATAGTAGCATCACGAGTGAAAAATGTTTTAATATATTACGAAAAAAATAATAAAAAATTTAATATTGCTTTTATGTGACATTACTGTTATTTTTATTATAAAATTTCCTGGATTTTTCTGTTTCGTCAGCAAACGACGTTTTCCTACATATTTGTACGTTTTTACATAAACATACATTTACCTAATACGTCAGTGTGTGTGTGTGTGTGTGTGTGTGTGTGTGTGTGTGTGTGTGTGTGTGTGTGTGTTAACCTTGTTTATTCAATCGTGAATTGAATAAATAAGCTCTTTCACTTATTTCTCATTATAAATATCACAATTGTAACTTATTTAAGAATAGTGCAGTAAAAGTAATTATTTTATTATAACTATATAGTATAATAATTTAAATTTATTCAGTTGAAAGTTGTTACATTTATTGCAATAATTTTTAAAATTTTATATTATTTAAAAAAATAACTAATACACCTTAATTACCTTCTTATGCTCTCTCTACTTAATAACAGTGCGAACTCTAAGACTTCTAAGGGGTCTGGTTTGTAGAACCAAGACAATCCAATACCCTTGGAGGGTAATGAATGGCAATGCTGTACGAATGAAGTTTTAACTGAGGTTCGGCTGTTGCTGTTACCCTCCTGCCATGATCAGAGCTTCAATAGCTCATTAACACCTTATCCCTACACTGTCCTCTACAGATAACGGGGAATATGAAAAGCATTCTTGCTTCGCCCCTTTAAGCCATTCCTTATAAGGACTATAAGACTTCTAAGGAGAGTAATGGATGGCAATGCTGTAGCCAATGAAGTTCTAACTGAGGCTCGGCTATTGCTGTTACCCTCCTGCCATGATCAGAGCTTTAATAGCTCAACAACACCTTATCCATACACTGTCCTCTACAGATAACGGGGGAGATGAAAAGCATTCTTGCTTCGCCCCTTTAAGCCAGTCCTTATAAGACTTCTAAACATCAACGTTTCTACATCCTCCCAGCGTCACATCTTTGCTGGAGTGCCGCAGGGATCTCTACTGGCTCCCTTGCTGTTCTGTATATACATGTCAGACATCCCGCACAATCCGATGACTTCCATTTTGGCCCTGTATGCGGACGATACGGCAATACTAACCAGATCTCTCAGACCCCATTTCATTACCAGAAAGCTTCAAGAAAACCTTCTAAAGCTGGAGGGTTGGTTCTCCAAGTGGAGATTGGAAGTCAACCCCCAGAAAAGCTCAGCCATTCTTTTCTCAAAAAGGCCAATGTCTCCTGCAGGAGATGTGTTACTATTCAATACTAAAATTCCCTGGCAGACAGAAACAAATTAACTGGGTGTAATTCTAGACAAAAAGTTATCTTTCAACCAACACATCAAATCTGCGTGCACAAAGGCATCTAAAGCCATAGCTCAGATCTATCCGCTAATTAACAGAAATAGCAAGCTCAGCAACAGAATCAAATTGCAACTATACCAGATGACGATTCGTCCTATAATCACCTGTTCCTCTCCGGCCTGGAGCCACACCTCTAATACTAACATTATCAAAATACAGCGAGTGCAGAATAAGTGCTTGAGAATGATTCTGAACGCCCCGTGGTATGTTAGAAACAATCAACTCCCTCTTTTCTACAATCCTTAGCAACCAAGTTTTTCCTAAAGACGTCCACACATCCCAACGATTTGGTTCAGCAAGCTGCAGCATACGATCCAAGGGACATATTCAAATATAGAAAACCAAAAGCTATATTAGCCTCCTATAAAGATGCTTAATCTCCATGCCCATTCAGGGCGAGCAAACTGCTCGTAAATTTTACCTTCACTGTAACCACAACAGATAGCGGGGAATATGAAAAGCATTTTGCTTCACCCCTAAAGACATAAATGTCAATTGTCAAGACTTCTAAGACTCTATTATAACCCTTGGAGGGTAATATAATAGATGGCATTGTTGTAGCCAATGAAGTTTTAACTGAGGCTCGGCTATTGCTGTTACCCTCCTGCCATGATCAGAGCTTTAATAGCTCAATAACACCTTATCCCTACACTTCCTCTACAGATAACGGGGAAGATGAAAAGCATTCTTGCTATGCCCCTTTAAGCCAGTCCTTATATAAGGACTATAAGACTTCAAGGGGGATGGGTAGGCCTTTGAATGTCATAAGATTGATTACTACCCTTGGAGGGTAATGGATAGCAATTCTGTAGCCAATGAAGTTCTAACTGAGGCTCGGTTTTTGCTGTTACCTCCTGGGGAGCAGAGGGTAACAGCAACAACCGATTCTAGATTCGAGATTCGGTTGTTGCTGATTCGAGATTCGAGAGTTTGCGTTCGCTCTCTTAAGTTTTTGCCTTAAGGGAGCAATTTGAGTCTCCGGGGAAAGTGTTCTCCGGCACGGCTTGCTGAGGGGCTTTGTCGGTGAATGCTTTTCTTCGGAATATGAGCGGTTCTGCTCGGTGGTGGGTGGAACGCCATCACTGAGTGGAGACAACGCTGAGAATGACGGTCTTTCTCCCACGATTCAGTGGCCTAGGGATCTCCTAATTTTTAGAGACGGATTTACCTTAACATATATAGCTATTAAAGCTCTGATCATGGCAGGAGGGTAACAGCAATAGCTGATCCTCAGTTAGAACTTCATTGGCTACAGCATTGCCATATATATATATATATATCAGCTATTGCTGTACCCTCCTGCCATGATCAGAGCTTTAATAGCTCAATAACACCTTATCCTACATCCTCTACAGATAATATTTAATATATATGGCATTGCTGTAGCCAATGAAGTTCTAACTGAAGATCAGCTATTGCCCTCCTGCCATGATCAGAGCTGTAATAGCTCAATAACATCTTATCCTACACTGTCCTCTACAGATAACGGGAAAGATGAAAAGCATTCTTGCTTCGCCCCTTTAAGCCAGTCCTTATGAGGATAAGAGTTCAAGGGTATAGGGCTTCCAGGGTAACGAATGGCAAAGCTATATAGCCAATGAAGTTTCAACCGAGGCTCGGCTATTGCCGTTACCCAGCCATGACTAGAGCTTTTAGCTCAATAACACCCCATCCACACAGATTTTATTCATTCGGATGACGGGATAAAGAGTCAAGGACTCAATCCATCACCCAGGTCTTTTAAGAACTTAAGAGTTCAAGTATCTATAGTATAGATACTTCAGAAATGAACGAACGCAATTTGGTTGTTGTGATTGTTAAGTTCAAAAACCCTGGGAGAGTAATGGATGGCAATGCTGTAGCCAATGAAGTTCTAACCGTGGCTCGACTATTGCTGTTACTCTCTTGCCATGATCAGAGCTTTAGTAGCTCAATAACACCTTACCGCTACATTGTCCCTACAGATAACGGGAAAGATGAAAAGAATTCCTGCTTCGCCCCTTTAAGCCAGTCCTTATAAGGACTATAGATACTTGAGAATACGTTTCCTTTGTGATGTTCCCATCTTTGTTAGTAAAATAATTGTACTTCAAATTATTTTAATTTTAGCAGACTCAAAAGAAGGAATTGTTTGTCCATCACCAAAAATATTAATTTTTTGATGGTTCTATTTATATACCATATATCTGTTGTTTTTTCTCAACTCATACACTTTTTAAATATTTGCTCTGAATAGTCGTGTTTCGAATAAAGATAACATTAATTCTACAGTAAATTGGTGTTCACTGCTTTCCCCCATCAAAAAAAAACTCTGGCCTCTTAGACATGTACCTGTATAATGTACTCGGTTTCAGACAAGCTTTACGTTAAAATATGAACAATAGACCGTCTGCTTGATGTTCAACTTTCCGCTTATGTGATCATGTAAAGGAAAGAGCGCAGTTGAGTGCCATTAAAATTAAAGTAGAAATCAATATTTGCGTTATACTTAAAAGTCAAGAGGACAGCCATGCGTTACGATAAATTAGATAAGAACTTTCTCTCTCAGTGCGAATATTATTAATATAATCAAGTTTAAATTAAAAATTAAATATTAATCACTAAAACAGATACTGCAGCTACATTTTTAGAGATATAAAAAAGGTTTAAATTCAAACACCTTATTATTTTTTATATAGTACTCTTACAAATAAAAAGTTTGTAAGATCTGTGTATCCTTCAGATAAAAAGGAAGATTATTTTTGGTTATTGGAAGGTTGTTCGTCTGGAGATTTGATCCTAAATTATGCTGAAGGGTTACTTACTCGTCAAGCAAGCAAAAAAAAAACCCAAATCAAATCCATATGTCACTTGAATTTGAACTAGATAGACTATCATCTAAACACTCGTAGCTTGCTTCAGTAACGACAATTGCCTTTCGTTGAAAGGTAGGACTGTTCGAATTCCTTCTAAGCCGAAAGTTATCCGGTACCATACGAAGTTGAAGGGTTTCTCCTACAGGAAATACTCACGCTTTTCATTCTGAAAAATATGCAACCATTCCGGAGAATCCACACAATTGAATTAATTGGGTTTCTATGAAACCAAGTTACTTAGCAGTAACAGTCCATTGAGCCAAATAGATTAAAGAAAGATGAGAGGAGAGAGCAGTATTATCATTGTAGTTTGGAGATTTATCCTGCAAAGGAAGATCTGCATGAACAGTTTTTAAAGAGATAACGATAGATGAAAAGTTAGTGCCACTTGAAAGATGTTCCACTCCAGTTTTCCTCAACTCGTTGTGAAGAAGTCATGAGATGAGATGAGAGGATTACCATCACAATTTGGGGATTTATCCCTAAAAGGTTATCTCAAGTGTTAAACTAATTGCTAAGAGTTAAACTAGTTGAATTAAGTTTTTAACTAGAGAGCACTTCTAGTTCAAATACA
This sequence comes from Typopeltis vanoorti, assembly GCF_054136105.1. Taxonomy (NCBI): domain Eukaryota; kingdom Metazoa; phylum Arthropoda; class Arachnida; order Uropygi; family Thelyphonidae; genus Typopeltis; species Typopeltis vanoorti. The sequence continues at coordinate 59,419,870 of NC_143566.1, forward strand.
ACTCGATTTCACTATTACAGTTCTTGATCTATTAAAAATTAATTAAAAAATGAAGGGTTTAAAAAAAAATTCACGAATTGTATTGCGACAACTAAGAAAAGTATGCTGGAAGTGAAGACAGGCACTACTTAATTGTAGTCATTAACTGATCCTTTCTAACCACCCTATTCCATCAGATGTGGTTTCGAAAGCGTAAAACAGAAAGGAGGAACTTGTATCTTATCTTCTCAAAGATTTTTTTCAGTCACAAGTTCCCGATAACAGAGAAGGTTTTGGGAGGACTTGAAATATCTGGTTTCCGCACACACGGTAGGATGAGGTGTGGTTGAAAAAAGGAAACTTTGAAGCTATACTGAATTTTCATTAACCTCGTCTCGTTTCCATTATCTACATTGTACCTCGATTATACCTTGAAACGCAAGTAGAGGTGTGGACACGGTTTGAACAAGGCAAAGGCAGCGAGGTGATCGGGAAAAAGCAAAAAATAAAGTCCAAATCGCAATGTGCTGACTTGCATAAACGTTAAGAGATGAAAACTTTCTCATACAGAAAAGCAAGAAAATAGAGCACTCGAAAAATAAATTAAAAAAAAAAAAAGGAGACAATATCTTAAGCAACATGATCACTCATTCGTTTCCATTTTTCCAGCCGTTTGCATTTGTTTTTCTTGAAGATGAATTGATCCTTTGCCAGTGATGATAAGTTTCTCTTATTATAAAACCTTTATCATGGATAATGCATATCTATCACTGTTACTCTTATAATTGGCGTTTCTTGGGGATTATTTGTAAAAAAATATGTTCGCTTGTAGATCGTGAAGTTACACAAATCAGTAAAAACAAAACCTTCCCAGTACTAGTTAAGCTATTATTCTATTTAACATGGGCATCTCCATTTTCCGTGACGTAATATGAATAAAGCAGATTAGTGATCTCACCCCGAGCGATTAAAATCATTCACCACCTAAAAATGAATAACTCTTAATTTTCACAGGCCATATTTATATCGACCTCAAGGGCTCACTTTAGTGAGTACGGGAGTGGCGAACCCGAGGTACCTGATGATGGACCTTACCTTATTTCATGTAATATACATCTGTTATATTATCTATAGGATGGTCCCTACTCTTATTTCTTTCTATCCTTTTCTTCTTTCTTGTTCCTTCCCCCCAATGCTATTAGAGTAATCGAGGGCTAGGGGTGATTCTTTCAATGTTTCTACTTTTTTTCATCTCTTCATGCATAGAAGGCAAGGGGAAACCACTATGCGTCTACTTTTTCCCTAGTTTAGATGAGCAGTACTGCTCATCTGCTGCAACCCTCTTGCTAGAGGATGCTACCGAACGACGACGATATTTATATCAGAAGCCAAGCGTAAAATTTACCCTATCTGCTAGACTGCGAATGACCAAAAACAAAGAATTTTTTTTATGCAACTTTGAATAGATATCAAAACAGCAGCTTTTTATTTGCTAACAAAATCGTAATAAATCTTAGAATGGTACTCAAGAAATGCTTATATCTTCAGTAACGATTTAAATAAATTCTGCTATTCATAAAATTCGCTAGCCTATTGTGAAAATGACCATTAGGAACCAACGGTTAAAGAATACAGTGGAAGAAGAACATGATGGACATTTATCTGTATGATTTTAACATAGTATAGGAATATTTCAATTATTATACGTAGCAACATCCCAACATTCAATTTTGTTGGAGGAGGAGAGATCAGAGAAAAGAAAGATTCCCAATTTCATATTCTACTTATACGATGTCTGCATTGCAATCGTAAACCATAACAAATCAACTCACACATTCATCCAATATATTTTTGTCCACTTTCCCTAGAGGTCTTTGCCCACAGTTCATTAATAATTTGCTGAACGATGCACAGAAGAGAAACAAAAGAAGACAAAAAAGGTACGGAAATAAAAAAAAAAGGAACCGTAGAGAAAGTAGTTCCCAATTAGATGTAGGAAATCAATAGCTGTCACTAGCCTGTCAAAGAAAACAACTCACACAAGTGCAAACCGAAGTCGCTTCTCAAGTAAACCCCTAGTACGTCTAGAAAATCGATTAGCTTTTTTTCTCCTTCTCTCTTCCACTGAGATCTGCTGGTCAGATGGATCTGAAATAATTCAGCCTTTTCTTATGTCCACAAACATAGGATTACACGCATTCTATTGTCGTTTATGGGATTGTCTTCAACCGCAAAGATGGATATTGAAAAGTTCAATGAAAAAATGCTCTAGATAGTTCCTATTAAACTATTCTGTGATAACAAACCAAGATTAGTATCAACTACGAACTCTATTTTCTTATTGTTGATGTTTCCACGTCCACTTGCATTTTATCCGATCCAGAACTACACAATGGAAGCATAGATTATGTTCATTAATCAGTGGGGATTATTATGCGAATAATGCGTATCTTTCGCAATGTGGTCTTCATTTCGTGTGTGCTTCGAAAACTTGAGGATTTTGCAACGATCGTCAACAGGATATTTGAATTCTCTGAACACTTTAGTAATGAGTGGGTGTGTCGGCTTCGTGCATGTAGGCTTAAGAGATCTATTATTATTCATATAACACGAGTCACATGTCATGAAAGGGAGGGTTATGTTGTCATTCTGTTCTCCTTTTTTAATTTATAAACCAGCTTAGCTCCTCTATCCTTATTTATGTGGTCGTAATTTATCATTTATTGCTGTACAAGTTAAAATATTTAAGTCCACCAATTCGATGGATCCGAAGGGACATTCAATCACCTTTTATTAACAAGCTTGTTTCTAAAGTCGTATTGGGAAATGCGTTATTTCTTATTAATTATATGAAGTGCCAAAACTTATTCAAGTTAAGGGATATTACATCCCATATTGTTTCTTAGCCGAATAAGAAACTCAAAGAGTTCCATGCCGAATATAAAAACTATATAAAGTTCGGCGATTCCAAGCGTAAGCAAATACCCGGATAGTGCAACACCTGACCCATTTAGTAATGTAAACTCAGGCAACTCATAGTAAGGGTGGAGCAAGCTCCGATCACTATTCTTGGTATTTACCCATAATGTGATCTTAGCTCCTAAGAGTTGAGTTACTGTTCTACATTATGAGAGAAGGTCACTACCCAGACCGGTATCAACCTTTATTGAGGTCTCATCAGTGAGTAGGTAGACCTAGTTAATACCAAGTTTGTAGCGAACAGAACTTACATCCCTTCTTTGAGAATTGCCAAGAAGGTGTCCTAATAAATTATTAATTATATGAAGAGCCAAAGGCTTCAATTCCTTTCAGGGACTTAACAGATTGATAAAGTTAAAATGTCTTAAAATAAGTACGTTTGTTTTTAACTCTTTCCTCGCCTCCCTTTTAGACCTACAAGTTCCATAACTAATAAAAAAATAAATAAAAAATAATAATAAAAATCTAGGGAATTGTGCAATCCTCGTCAAACACAATCGTAGCCTAGTAACCTTCTCCGTTATCCATTTGCAAGGAAGTTGCGACACTTGATCTTGACAAGGATCGAATTCTATCTAAGAAAGATGAGAGGAGAGAGCAGGATTATCATTGTAGTTTAAAGATTTATCCTGCAAAGGTAATCTCAGGAAGATCTGCATGAACAGTTTTTAAAGAGATAACGATAGATGAAAAGTGAGTTCCACTTGAGAGATGTTCCATTCTAGTTTCTTCAACTCGTTGTGAAGAAGTTATGAGATGAGATGAGGATCGGATTGAACAGGAAACCTTTATAAAAGCTTAAAACTGAAGCTGAGTTTAGAACCTGTCAGATGGATAGGTTCTTTCCTGTCCATCTGACAGAAAATTGCGGTTTTTTGTCTTGTAAAAGAAGATAAACCAGCCGCAGAACACATGCAGTTATCAGATACAATATACTGGCTTCATAAGCTTCATGATGTCGACCATGATTTCAACTAAACCAAAACAATATTTTGATATTTTAATCCTAAACATTGGAATTTAATTACGAAAAAAAAGTAGAATTTTTTGATAGTATTAGTATTAATATTTGAATTCCGTCATGCAGAAGAGTATAAAGTACTAATGACTTAGTTTTTATCTAAATTACATTTCATTGGGACTAAATTCATCAACTATTCAGTTCTTTATTTCATTTCTTTCGTTTAATTTCAGCTTCATATACGATGTCTCTTCAATCCAGAAACATTTTAGTATCTCTGTTTTTCTTTGATAACGTCAAGGATCCTAGCGATGATATTTTCTTCTTTCTTTCTCTTTCTGCTCCACGTTAAACTATTGTAAGCTCGAAGCGTTTTATTTGGCGAGCGTTGTCTGATGTAAAGTCCTTTAGTGAACTTTGCGGTTATTACATTGCCCTGCCGGGAGGGGATATTTGTTGTTTCAGGAACACGGGCTTCTGAAGTAGGTCTTGTCATCTCTCGTGAACAATGCCGGCTTTAGAAGGGGCAAAAAAGTGTTCGCTGGGGCTTTTATAATATCCTACTAGAGGCAGGTAGAGAGTCAGAAAAAAAAAATCTTAACAAAGTGTGTGTGTGTGTGTGTGTGTGTGTGTGTGTGTGTGTGTGTGTGTGTGTGTGTGTGTGTGTGTGTGTGTGTGTGTGTGTGTGTGTGTGTGTGTGTGTGTGTGTGTGTGTGTGTGTGTGTGTACACCAGCGAAGACTCTTGCTGTATATGAGATAAGTTCAAAAGACCATTATCCATGTCGTAAGAGTTAAAAAAAAAAAAAAAACTTGCCTTCGCAAATAAAAAAAAAATATTGATTTATAATTAACTGAATTCTTAAATGTGTATATGTTATTTAGAATTCAAACGAAATCTTCATTTTTTATGTGAGATTTCGAATTCGCCTTTAGTCCATTTGATATCATTAGCTAATCAGCTAAAGTGATCACTAAAAACACACGTATAACCACAGTGATTAGTTTTAATACGTAAATATTTCATCCCAAGTATCTTGGGACATCCTCATTACAGTAATTCAAACAATACCAGGAATAACATACAGTTAGGACGTATGATTACAATGGAATCTCAATATGCGTGCAATAACGTGTTATAGAAGTAAATTAAAATAACTGAACAAAAAACAAAAAACATATATAAAGAGACTATTTCACACAATTAATTTTGTATGACAATTTCCCATACTTAAGAAATAGTAAGAACGTCGTTGTGGTTTAAATTTGGTCTGTGTAGTAGGGCTTCAGCACTTTCTTTATATAGACGTTCATGTTTAAATAAAGATCTATGTAAAAGTTTCGACTTTTCCCAATGGATCCTATGGTTTGGGTTTTCAACTCCGTGTTGAGAGAGACCAGATTTCTGCGGTTTGAAAAGACGAATGTGGTCTTGATGTTCCGAGATGCGTTTCTGAACAGATCTAACTGTCTGTCCAAAGTAAGACAAATTGCAGGAGCATGGAATCTTATAAACGTCAGGTAACATCAGAGGTGAGAGTTTGTCCTTAGTATGGAATACGTAAATATTTCATCCCAAGTATCTTGGGACTTCCTCAGTACAGTAATTCAAACAATACTAGGAATAACATACAGTGTTATTCCTAGGAGCATGATTACAATGGAATCTCAATATGCGTGCGATAATGCACGCATATTGAGATTCCATTGTAATCATGCGCCTTAACTGTAGGTTATTCCTAGTATTGTTTGAATTACTGTACTGAGGAAGTCCCAAGATACTTGGGATGAAATATTTACGTATTAAAACTAATCACTGTGGTTATACGTGTGTGTTTTTAGTGATGAATTCACCACAGGTTTCGTTATATAAAAACAGCTAAAGTGACGTCACATCATTTGTACATGCAGCGTGTTATGTTATTAATGGTAGAAATATTTTAAAATAAAATTATTAATCGTAGTTATTTCATACGATGAAAAAAAACGACATATTTCCTAAATACACATATGTAATCTATGGGCCCAAAATATATTTCTTCGACAAATGGGCCAATTTCTTCCATATATTTTTCTCAGTTTCTCTTGATTTTATATATCGCACAAATATTAATGTCATTATTTTTATAATAACCATATAATCATATTTATTAAGATAATTTTATTTTTATTACCGAATTTATACGGTACAAAATAAATAAAAATTTCATATAAGTGTTCCATTTATATATGTAAGTACAGTTTTAAAATATTAAAATTTTAAACAAAATATTTTTAAATAAAATAAATATCTTAAAATAATATTTTAAGTGATTTTAAAAATATTTTAATTTTGCTCAGTTTTCTCTTAATAATTAGATTTTTGTAAATGCACCTTTTAAAATTTCGAATTGATTTAAATATAAAAGAGTAAAGCTATTTTTGCTTCAAGAAAGAGTTGTTGAAAATAACTCGTATAAAGCTTGTAAATGGTTGGTTTACTTCATAACTATCAAGTTGCTTTCTACTATTTCTACTATATAAATTCTCAACTAATAGTGATCTAATTTACTAAAATGTAAAATACTTCGTTTAAAATTGTTCTGATGAAACAGTTACTTTTATTATTCCAAAAAAAGGAAAACGATTTCGCTAAACTAATAAGACTTCTTTCGTTTGGTATAACCAATTATTTCTTACATTACTAAAAATAAGTAACTGAATCGAACATATATATATATATATATATATATATATATATGACAACTTTTTGTAAAGATTTCAATAACAAAATTCACCTATGACTTTGCTGTACTTAAACAGATGGATGAGTAGATTAAAAAAAAATCTAGTTGTGTCCACGTTTTTCCGTAATACTCAAAAATAGAAGTGAATAAGTGCGTGTTTCCAATGAGAATCAGATTTAAATTGATGGTCCCACTAAGGGGAAAAAAATGACTTTCAATATTAAATTGTTTTGTTTCCCCCCCCCCCCTCTCCAATCAGAATTCGCTATTAAGCCAGTGATGCTGAAACCTGTAAGTCTAAAGTGGGAATCAGGAACCTTTCTTGGATCCTCCAGCCAGAAAATCAGGAAAAACAACAAATAAATTCAGACAGTAGAATATTATACGAGACATAGGCTTTTTTCACTGACGCCCAGTTGAGGTAATAAGTTCTACTCGACATTTTAAATAGCATGTTTCAGTAATAAGAGAATTGAATAAAAAAGATTTATAATAATTTATATTATGTATTATGCTATATATAAAGATGCCAATAAATTCTATTCTTGGTTTAACCTTTATCCAAGTGTAAGCAAACAAAGTTTGCGCTTGAAGTATCTTCACGACTAGGCTAGAGACTAATGACTTCACACCAATTGCCTTATTATCTCATAATGCAAGGCACATATACTTACAGATATATATTTATATCGGATATATATTATGGTATATATATAATATTATTGATAGTTTTGGAACGTTAGTTGTATAACTTTATGTATTATATCCCTCTATAATATTAATGGTGCGCAGCAGATAATTAACATTTTTTTTCAGTGTGTGTGTGTGGGGGGGGATATTATAATGGTTCATTTAATTAAAAGAATGAAACACCTCACTTTAGCTTTGCTTTTAGCACACGTTACGCATCAGGAGTACATCAGCTTAATAAGACTTGCTTTCTAAGTTCATTTCATTGATTTGAATTACCATTTGTCAATTTAAATCAAAATCATTTTGCCTCCCGCAAAAACTGTTGAAAGTACAATTAATATTGAGAACTTATGGACTTTGAAAAAAGGTGTGATCATTTTATGACATATCAATGGTTCCATTGCTTCTTTATATTGGGAAGATTGTATTATCCAGTGGTAACCATAGATGGAAAGTGATGGAAAGTTTAGGGCGCCATCTCAGCGAATGTATTCCAAGAAACAAAAGGTTCTCCGAAGGGTTATACTGAAATATCGGCAATCTGATGTGAAAATGGAAATGATCAGTGAGTACTTCAAAGAAAGGCTTAATTTCGGTTTTTATGGCAGGACAGCTGAACACAAGTCAGATATTAACAGCGCAGATCACACGGGAATATAAAGCATGGTGCCTTGTTTTTTGAGCCTTGAAATCCGTGATATGGAACAACGAATCACGTTCCACCATTTTAACAACCGGATGGGATAGTGGGTATTGTGGTTGTCTGAGAATTCCTTCAGCCTAAGTGCATGCTCCAAACTATGAAGATTAACAGAAGGTTATGAAGAAAATTATGCACATCTTAACCAAGTGCCGACGATCTTAACCAGTTTGTACGAACTGGAACATTGGTAGTAAAATAGAATAGAGTAGAGTAGTCTAGTGAGTTCGACAATAATACATAACCTACTCAGGTTGCAGGAAGAATAGTCTAAAATGAAAATGCAGACCACCGACTAAATCGACTAACGTGCAACCCAAGGAGATGTCTGTTACGAGGAGCAAGTGATACTGTTACTTCCATACGCTTCCTGGAATTCGTACAAAAGATAAATAATTAGTGGGGATTATGCGTCTTAAACCTGTTAATTGGGGAAGGGATACTAAAGTAATGTTAATATTGCACTTATATTTTTCAAATCAGTTAAATCTATACAAATCAATAAATGTAAATATATTTACAGAAATGGGAAATATAAATGTAAATAAATATAAATGTAAATATAAATATAAATATAAATGTAAATATATTTACAGAAATGGGAAATATAATAGCATGAACTAAAACAGTAATATAAAATTAAGGTTAAATATGAGAGCGATTGGCACAAAGAAAATATATTCTGTGACTAGAAATTATATTCTGTGACTAGAAAATATATTCTTTTAGCCTAAATGATAATTTGTTTAGGATTATAATAAACTACTGGCCGAACAGAGTCAGTAAATATTTTACAATATTAGTCTCTTAAAAAATGGAGGTCGGAAATATTGACGACAGAGTCCAATAATCCTGAAAGAACTTTTTATTTTTCGTGGTAGTTCAGAATGTCCCCAAATTCAGGAGAATCCGAGAAGATGCATTTTTTTCATCTTCCTGACGGTGCATGTTAACTTTTGAATCCATCAGGGGATTATTATGATGGTGAACTTGGTCCATCAGCTGTTTTCTCAAAACACTTAGCATATGTCAGTAAAAACTCAAGAATATATATAATTCATTCTCCTGGGTTTGTTATCCTTGAATTTGGATATGCACTTAATTTCATGTGAAATTCTCGGAGAAGTCAGGAATTTTCTTGTCTAGGTCTCACGTTCCTTCCCCCTCCACACACGCACACGCACGCACACGCACGCACACGCACGCACGCACGCACACGCACGCACGCACGCACACACACACACGCGCGCGCGCGCGCGCGCGCGCGTAACGTAAGGAAAATCAGAACCACACACACTTCCAACTATGAAATTCAGAAGTGGCGGTGTGGTTCTGTTTTTCCTGGTCTGGCCTCGGATCTCTGTTTGTGATGCTAGGAATATCGAACTCCGAGAGGCATATCTGAACATTCTGGACAATGCATTGCTGCTTCCTACACTGTGGCGTTTCCACGGAACTGATCATTGTCTCTTTCAGAAAAACAATGCACCGTGGCATAAAGCTACTGCTGCTGTAACTGCGCGGTTTATGGACATGAACGTCTTACACAAGCTTAAGTTTTTCTTGTGGTACTATCAGAATTTTGCTCGGGAAACAATGTTTACCACACGCAATAATTATAAGTCGCTTTTTTCTTAACTGCTTTATCATGCATTTTGTCAACAGGGCCGCAGATAAGTTGCTGTCCAAAAGTTTCAGAGGCGCGTATGATTGGTTGTACGATTCATTATGAGTTATTCTGTTTCTAATCGCCATTATAGCTTGCAACATTTTCATGTAAACGAGGATTAACGATTCCGTGATTGTGAAAAGAGTAACGCGAAAGCATTTTACATCACTTTTTGTTTTAAACTCGTTCAGTGACTCTTGAGAGGTTGCGAATAGTAATTCTGGTAGCATTTATCTCGGTGAAAAAATCCATCATCATCGGGTTCTAAGAAAGACAAGCGACAACTGTCTACGATATCCCTTTTGTTGAAAAAACCTGGATTAGAATCCCATCTAGAACAAGAAAACCCTTTTTTTAAAGATCTCAAAATCCTCCGGAAACTTTTTGGGACAAAGCCTTGGGAATATTATTTTAAAATTATTTAAAAAACTGTCAGTATTCTTTGTAAAATCATCAACAGTTGTTCCAATCGGCTTTCTTATCAATGGAATAATTAGAAATTTATAATTTATTCCATTGGAATGGTTTTACATTCAGTTCATTACGATTTACCTCATACTTTCTTTCACTTCTTTAACGATACAGAGAGCTAGATTTCTATAATTCATACTATTCTCTCTCTCTCCCCAGATTGATTCTAAAATCGCATAATTGCAGAGTGGGTATAGGACGATCATTACTTCATGGTTCAGATACCACGCAGCCATTAAATTTTTCATTCAAACTGAAAGTTTTATTTCTAGCAGTGATCTCAAATGGTATTAAATTGAATCATAATCTCGTAGTATCAGGATCCATCTGTTACTACTATTTTGAGACAGAGCACATTGAGAGAGAGCAGTATAAGCCGAAAAGAAAGCACTTGGTCTATTCAGTTATAGAGATTAACTAGTACTGGGAATGTTGCTATTGCTAAAGAAATAATAGTATAAGAGAAATATATATGTACACTTGGTGAAAGAATGAATATGTAAATTTTCAATTTTTATACCTGAAACAGGATAACATAATAACATTTTTATAAATACAGAAAAAAAATATTCAGAATTTAAAAAAAAAACGTAAGCACATACATACCTGAAGGTTATAAATTGCTATTGGTTTTTAGACGTTCTGAATTAAAACACTAACCATTACCATTAATGCTACTTTCAGAAGGGGTGAAGCACAAGTGCTTTTCATATTCCCCTTTGTCTGTAATGAGAGTTATTTGAGAAAGGGAGTTTTGTGAGCATTTAAGCTCGCCCTCTGGGGACAGTTGTGTTAGCTATGATCAGTTGGGAGTAGAAGAGCCTTCGGTCTTTTGCATTTGTAGTACTCTGTTTCGTTGTAATTGGCAGCTTCTACGATCAGCGGATTTGAATGTGAACTTGACTTGATGAAGAATTTTTCTGCGAGATCCCGAAGAAGGAAGGAGATGTATGGAATGGCGGTTTCTCGTTGAATTTCTAATAAACCATGGGGCGTCTAGGATCATCCTTAGGCATGTATTCTGGATTCTTTGTAGTTTTAAAATGTTTGATCGTGGAGTGTGACTCCATGCTGGTGAGGCGTAAGTAATAACTGGACGTATGACCATCCGGTAAAGTAGTAATTTATTTTGTAAGCTCCATTTGCTCTTGCGGTTGATCATTGGGTAGAGCTGAGCTATTACTTTGGATGTCTTGGAGACAATGAGGTTGATGTGCTTGTTAAAAAGGAGTTTCTTATCGAGTAGTACCCCAAGATATTTGGTCTCTGATTGCCATGGGATCTTTTGACCAGAGAGCAGGATGTCTTCTTTAATGCAGACCTTTTTTCTAAAGAACAGCATGGCTGAGCTTTTGAGGGGTTCACTTGAATCCTCTAGTTGGTGAACCAGTTTTCTTGTGCGTTGATACTTCCTTGGAGTCTAATGATTGCTAGATGAGGCTAGAATAGCGGTGTCGTCGGCATAAACGGCCGTAATGGCTGTTCTTGAATTAAGAGGGATGTCTGATACGTAAGTTGTGAAAAGCATTGGGGACCAGAAGAGAACCTTCAGGTACCCCAGCTAGAATTTTGCGACTTGATGAAACAATTCCGTTAAGCTTTACTTGCATGTATCTTTCTTTAAGGTATGAGTATAGATCTTTCTTTTAAGGTATCTTTCTTTAAGGTATGAGTATAGATCTTTCTTTTAAGGTATCTTTCTTTAAGGTATGAGTATATAAGTTTCACTAGCTTAATTGGGATGTTGTTTTCAATAAGTTCAAAGATAACGCCTTGATGGTAGACTTTGTATCGACAGACCGAGAACACAGCACAGCGCGAAAGTGCCAGTAACCATTGTCCTTATAAGGACTGGCTTAAAGGGGCGAAGCAAAAATGCTTTTCATCTTCCCCATTATCTGTAGCAGACAGTGTAGGGATAAGGTGTTATTGAGCTATTCAAGCTCTGATCATGGCAGGAGGGTAACAGCAGTAGCCGATCCTCAAGTAGAACATTGGATTGGATTGAATTGAATGAATCAACCACTGCATCTCACGGTCGATTGATTCCTTGACCTCTAACCAAGTAGAACATTGGTGAAATGCACAATTTAATATATATGTCGTATATATTTTATTTTATGGCGTTTAAAAATATTCTACGATGCAGTTAAATATAGTTTAATGTTTTTCTAAATACCTGACTGCTTTAGTAACATACAAGAAGGTTGTACAATGATAATATATATAAAACTTTCGATTTGCCAAGCAGATTTTAATGATCTTTCATATCAGGATATGATAAAATGTGTTATAAAGATTCCTCGCGTCAACGAGATCAAAATCAGGTCTTTTTCAATCGAAAAGCGCATGTCCTGTTGTTCTTCCAACAGCGTTACGGAAGCAGTTTATTTATTTTATTGATTTATTATATATTTATTAATTGAATAATGTTCCTCGTGTGGATTCCTTTTCTAATTACTGTTTCTTCTTATTTTAAATATAATTTACTCACCTGATATTTATCCTTTCTGAAATTAGAGAGTTTGCTCGTTAAATAACCGATCTAGTAATTCAATTTCTACTAATCGTTTCAAACTGTTTATTTACAATCGAATAAAGGATCGAATTTCTTTTCTCTTGGGAAACTTAATGAATTAAAAGAATTAGGGGGAAATCGCAAATGAGCATCCAAATAAGATTTGTACATTTATGATAATTCGATTCAAATTTTATGCTTAATTATTTTATAATAGATAAACTTAATAGACACGTATTTAATACATGAGGGTTTAATAGCATTCAATAACGTATATTCGATATTTAATTAAGATCTGAGTTTGAGTTTGCTTTAATGAAACCTAATTTATGTCCCGTATTCAGAGCTCAATTTATTTGGTACAAAGGCAAGATTTTTTTTTCTCCTTCAGGAAAAGGAGAATTCATTCCATTTCTTTATTTACGGAATGAATTCTCTTTCTTCTGGAAACCCACATTGTATGGTTCGGATAGAGAGAAAAATCGGAAAAATGTTTTGAAGCACCACCTGGTGACTCGTTACTCAGCGCCAAGTATTTCCCAAACAACAGTGCATTATTTCCGGAGTACTGATCCAGAACGGGCAAAAGCTTCTGTTATTGTGGAGCAAAACATGCGCACATGATTATCTTATGACGTGTTTACTTCGCGCTCCATTGACAACTCAAATGTATTTCTGCTTCATTTGGTCATTCGACTTTTTCTATTGTTCCGCATATGCTCAACCGCACTTTTATCATTTGTGACAAAAATAAAGTCCTACTGTTATACATATTCTTTCCGATAATAATAAAAACCTAAAGAATTTAATAATAGACAATAATTGGGATGCTTTATCCATGTTCTTTATTAATTATCTTCTATTTTATATACGTAATTATTAAAATTTCCACTTTGCTATTGCAGAGATACATTTCTCTTATTATTTTTTTAAAGAAATGTTTTAATAACGTAGAATGGCTGGAAACCTAACGATGAGGTGAGCGCCCATTACGTAAGAACATTGACTTCGAGTGGTATAAAAAAAAATAAAGCAAAGCAGTGCTATCTGTACCTACACGGGTCAATAAATACCTGGCCAGCTGGCGTTTAGTGACTTGTGTCTGCAAAAATCGTTTGGTAGAAACGAAGATTTCATAGACGTTTGTTTCTTTTTTGAAAACTGCGCATAACGTTTGCGCACTTTTTTTTTTCCCCCGTAGAAATATGAGTATATGCAATATGCTAGTTTTCAATAAGCTGTTGACGTATTACAAGTAAGCCAGTTTAAAATGAAGCTCAAGTTGTTCGTGTTGGCTATAATATACTGGAATGTCGAAAGCTAATATAGACAAAGGTAGTGAAAAATGAAAAAAAAAAAAAAAATTAACATCAAAAATCACAAATTAAAAAAAGTGATTTTTACACTTTAAGTTTCTTTAATTTAAAGTAAATAACATTAATTTTAATCATTAAATTAAAGAGAAATTTTTAACAAAATTTTAGAGAAAAAATGTTCAATTATTTTTCCGTTTTAATAAGAATATGAAGTTATTAAAAAAAAATTAAATATAAACAACTCTCGGAAACATCTTGAATAGTTATTTATTTTATTTTATTTATATTTATTTATGTTATTTTTATTTTTATTCATTAATATTTATTTTATTTATAATTTAATATTTTAATAATATTTTACTTTGAAATGAACTATTCATCTATTTCTCAATCAGATATTAAATGCAATCCACTGAGGACTGAAAATATTAATTTTTAATAATATTATAATATTTCATTATATTTTTTCAAATTTAAATATTATTTAATAATATTAGTGATATATAATTAATAATTGTTCAAAATATATTTCCATAAAAATCTATAAAAATTTCCTTTTATAATAGTAAATTTAATTGAAACACCAATTTGATTTATATCATAAAAAATATTTAAAGAACTTGCTATTTAAATTCTCCAAATAGCAAGATCTTGTAATCTTGTTAATCTTTCTGCGTTGTAATATCAAATCAAGAATCCGAGATTAAAAACTAGTAACAAAAACATGATCAAAAAAAGTAATGGGGTATTAGAGAACAATAATAGTAGAAGTATCACTATTATCGACCAAAATAATACTACTAATAATAATAAGTATAAATAGTTTTACAAGATGATATTTGATTGATTATAATAATGCATCACTAGTAATTGTACCAAAATAAATGTGACTAATATCAAGATATTAGCTAATAGACCAATATGTGATGCGGTAGAATGGATTACATTTAACAGTGCTTCCCAGACTTATGGATGTAAAGGCCCCTTTGGAAAAATTAAAATATTTCACGGCCCCCATCGAAAACAAAATCGTAATACAAACATGTATTATTATAATATTTATTGTATTTATATTCAATAGAAAACATGCACAGCGAATATTGCAAAAATCAAATGCAAATATTACATTTTTAGCATCTTACATACTTATTCGACATGGCACATTATCTTATATTTTTATGTAGATAGATAGGTAGATAGATATTATCTATCTTATCAGTCTTAAAATATTTTAAATTTGTTTTCATTATTTCACCCCCCCCCCAAGGGGGCCGCGGACCACAGTTTGGGAAGCGCTGGATTAGAACATTACCATACCAGTATTGATGGTTTATAATAATATCAAATAAAAACGCGTACAGTAATTGGGCATTCGCTTGGATTTGCCGAATCTTGTATTGCAGTCTACAGTTGTCAGCGTACAGCAGATTATTGGGCGAAAGATTCGGCAAATCCAAGAGAATGCCCAGTTGCTATAGCCTTCGTGGAACATCCGTCAGCTTTTTACCAGCAATATTTAGAGGAATTTGTAGACCAACCAGCAAGTGACAGGAGATCTTGATGGCTGGGACATAGGATATCGTTTCCCTGAACAATTTTGATATAGCATCTCCTGTACCCCGTACAGGTATGTAAACCCATACTCGGAAATGAGGTATAGCTAGACCCGGTCTCCATCTTTACTTATTCCATATTGTGAAGTGAGCAGGGTGAGTAATCTTAGTAAAAACCCAAATATTTCTATACAGCTGATCTTCTTTATGCTCCTGTCCCGCTGAGGAGGATCATTAACAATTTGAGGAGTATCTTCTCGTCCGTTTGCGCCCATTACACAATTGGAGGTGATGATCTGATTTTGACAAGCCGAAAGACAAACTATCCCTTTTAACACAATAGAAAAGATTTATTTCCCCTTTGTTACTTCCTGCTATTAATATCAATGATATATCAGAGACTCCAGAAAGATCTCGGTAGTACAGCTCATTAATTCAGTTCTTTCGACATGGATAATTGAAGTTTGCAAAAAAAAAGCCTTCATCTGCAACTTAAGTAAGGAGGAAGAAGAAATTCTCCCTAATACTACGGACATTTTATTTTAGATATTTTCTTGGTCGCTACGCTTTCTCTTCTGTTTTTGGTGAGGGCTAAAAATAACTTATTGCATGTTCCTAGGCGATGTTCAGTGTATTATCTTGCATATAATCTATCAAGAAAAACTTTAGCCGATAGAGTTCAGGTAGGCGCAGTCAAATTCCGATCTGTACTGGCACATCTTTGAATTTCTTTTTTGTTGATGACATCCAAGAAGTGGGTACTAATTCAGAAGTGTTTTTTACCAATAGAAAAAGTTGGGGAACGGTCATTCCGTCGTAATCTAGTTTGGCAGTTGCAAACGGGTATCTTCGAGTGAAGTGGAGAAATCACGTTATCGATAGAGTAGATATTTGCATGCTATAATGCTTGTCGGGACACATTATTACACTTCTAATTTTCGTTCACCTGCACAGGGCATTTGGTGCACATTATGCCGTGTACTCCCGAATCTAATCCTTTGGGCAGATTGTGTCAGTGTAATTTCTATCTCCTTCTAGGAAAATACAACAAGAATTGAGTGGATTAGTTTTGACTAATCCACGCTTTGTCTTCTACTCTTTTACTGCCATACCCTACCTTCCCTCCTCTAGACCCTCTGTCTCATGAGGAGAAGGCAGGGTTCCGCTACGTGAAACTTGAGCTTTCCGTCTCGCAAAACAGGACTAAAATTAACAATAACATTGATTTCCATAGCTGTAGACCATTATTCCAAATAATCCAACCAACTCCTTGTTGATTTTCAGTGCTCTTTTTATATTATAAAGGATAATGATGAGAGAATTAAACTAAAAAAAATGGCAATATTAACAAAAATAATAATAAATAATAATTACATGCATGTGTAATTCAGTGCGTCATATACCAATAACACGTTTTTGACAAATTATTAAGCGTATGGAACTAAACACGGAGAACTAAAATTAAACACTTGAGTATCTATTAAAAATATTATTTTGTATATGCATAAAAACAATTTTTTTTTGTATGTGAGGATGTGATTGAATATATGGACAGTGTGTGAAAGTTCACGAAACACTCTAAACATGTTGTAATCACTTACTTGTAAAAGAATGTCCGTGCGGTGTTTTCTTAGAATTATTGGTGTAACGATTTCCTATATCTTGTTACATCATAATTGTTTCGAACATGGAAGAGCAGTGGAAATACAATAGTCTCTGAGAGAATTTTGTGATAATCTGTAATAACACTCAGTAGCATTCCTGTAATTAATTCTTTCCGTAGTTAATCATCTAAGTGGCTTAATGTAATTTATATTAAAATTATTTTGCTCTGATATACTTTGTTATTTATATAATCTTAAAATAGTTTAATGGGGTATATTATTTATTAAATATATATTTTATAATTAAGAGTATAAAATATTTTAAAAACAAAATACAATTTTGTATTATAGTTACAAGTTTATTTTATATTTTTTAATAATTTTATTTCATATACTTAATTCTATTAATAAAAATAATATTTTCAGTTTATATGACAATAAAATTATTCCACTGAACATTATGATTGTTTTTATCAAAATGGCGCCGTTTTGTACGATATGTGACTGTTATTAAAACTGCATTCTTATTTAATTTGTCATACAAAAATAGTATATTAAAATTTGTTAAATATGCTCATGCAGGTTTCTCAATTTATTTTTTCATTTCGATTTGGTTTGCTTGTTTGTTGTTCACTCATAATAGATCTGCAACATCAAACGAATTACAGCATTAAATGAGCCAAAATGACTGCAATCTGATTTTAAAATTAGAATAAATCGAGAAAATCACTGCTCAAGCTAATTTTTTTATAATCAAAAAATGTTAATTCCTTTAAAAGTTGAAAAGCCCATTTTGACTTTTAATTTCAACTTGATTTCTTTTCTTTTTTTATTTTCTAGGTTTTGACCATTGGCTACCATTTTCCTTTTCTGTCATTCCTCTCTCTCAATGCGTTTGGTTCAACCGTTTTATTATTTACTGTTCAAAAAACAAAAAAGCAGGGGGAAAAAAAGCTCAAGAAATTACGAGCTCAATTTAATTACTTTCCAATAATGCTAATTATCTTGGTGTAATTGCTTTTCAGCATTCCTAATTGCTATTTTTAATTAGTTTCCAATAATAGAACACAAAGATATGACTTGAACCAGCACTGGGGGGGGGGGGGGGGACTCCAAACATTGGTGGAAGTTGACTTCCGTAGCGTCCATTATAAACTTAAAACAGTTAATTCTACGAACTGCTTGTGTCCAGACAGAAGTCACCATTATGCATCGAGTAATCGGTGTCTTTGTGTACGAAAACGAATAATTCAACTTTCCTCGCAATAATTACCATTACGGCTGTTCCCAAATTGTAATTTGTCTTTCTCGGTGACAATCTTACAATGGCTGAAACGTGGAATTCTCAACCATTAACATCCATATCCCCCCCTATCCCCCTCCAAAGGCCAACTTTTCCAAACGATACTCATTCCCACCCATACCCCATTACATTTTCTTGTTTGCTGTTGACTCTGCCTGCAGACAAGCTATTAATACTGGACCATATGTACGTCACTAAGCCTGATCAACTCCGTCCCCCCACTACTAACCCCCTCCCTGACGGGTGGGTGGGTGGGTGGGTGAGAGAGCATCGGTTCAGTGGTCTGTGATACTGCAGCTCTATTTACAAAGAGTCGCACGCTCAGTGAAAAATCGATAAATTTCCATATTTGACATCCACGTGTCTGGTGCTGTTTGCTCGTGCACAGACTTGCTGTCACATCACTAACGACCAAAGCAAGCGTCTGGCTTATTATCTGCGGCCAAGCTTGTTATTCTTGCCGCAGATGTCAGAAGAGAGAAAATAACTGTACGGACGAAGGACACCAGTGTCCTTGCGTTCGCCTCTAATACCGGGGCCCCATGAAGCGTCCGCTGTCGCTCCTTATTCTCACATGCGCTTAAATCGTAACTTCTTACGGCCAGAAAGAGAGAAAAACGCTTCCCCCCCCACCTTCTTGCTTCAACGCGGAGAAAAAGACTGGTGTCTCTGAACCTGAGAAGTGGCTGAAAGAACCGGAAGGACACAAACGTCATTACTTGACCCTCCGATCTGATGACGGACCTTGTTTCTGACGGATTGTCGCAGCTACAGAATCGTATGAGACATCAGGGAGAAGTGCCCGTATGAACGAGAGAGGAAGGCATTTATTTATTTTTTTTTCTTTTCTGAACACAGTCGGACATTGACCATTTATCGATGGTTAAAACGAAGACGGAAGCTAAAATAAAACAGAAAAAATACCATGTTGGTTTAAAATATTAAACAGCACTTTAACTCGAAGCGCTTGTATCGAAATCTTTGTTTATATGTGAAAACAATTGCCTTTCACTAGGGTAATATAAACGTATAAATGTGTATAAATGTTTTATATTGACAACATAACAATCTTTTATTATTATGGTTTCGTGATACATCCATTAAGTCCAAGAATTCATCGTGGTAGGAAGCGGGATGGCATTCTGGACCACACAACCTCAAAGTCAACATTACTTAATCTTCAATCTGTGCAATCTGCTGCGAAACTAATAGTATTTTGATTTGTTACCTGCGTGTGTATTCTGACCGATTTGCTTGTATGATGGATGAAAAAAAACGAATTTCCAAGAGAAAAAACTCTACTACTTTCCTCTCAGATATACTAATCCATCTTTAACCTAAAAAGTCCATATACATTCCTCTAGTCATGATGAGAATCGAATTCAGGCTTTTTTACAGTCGAAGGGTTCAATGTCCTCTCGTTCTTCCACCTGTGGAAGAAAGAGATGTAAATAGAAAAACTTAAATAATAAAATATAAAGCTCTTTTAAACTTTCTTAAAGAAATTAAATTTCATATGATATAATGAATGTTTTTAACTAGTTAAAAAAACATTTATTATATTTAGTATTCTTAATAAAATCTAGATTTTATTAAGAATACTGTGATACGCTATTATTCTAGATGTATCGTCATATTCTAAATTTCAGAGGTATACTAGAAGATGCAGGCAGATATGTATTGCTCAGTAGTAAAGAACATGTCTTAAAAGGAGCTTATATGGTTTTGTGTGTGTGTGTGTGTGTGTGTGTGTGTGTGTGTGTGTGTGTGTGTGTGTGTGTGTGTGTGTGTGTGTGTGTGTGTGTGTGTGTGTGTGTGTGTGTGTGTGTGTGTGTGTGTTTCACATCCTGATCCAGCGTTCGGTGAAATACTCAACGTTTCCACGTGGAACAACATCTGGTGGCAATTATCTTGTTTACGACCTTTACTTCCATCTGTCTCTCTTTGTATGGCAGACTTAAACTTACCTGTTTAGCGGTAATGTGGTATAAAAGTTAACGATGTTCTTTTACTGATGACAAAGACAGCACATAGAAAAGAAAATGTACTAAAAATGTAAATGTCTCTTTATCAAGTACAATATACATCTCTTACAATCACAGTATATTAATTTACATTTTTCATTCTAATTTCATATATGGCGTATACATATATTTGTCTGTGCTGTACCAAAGCATCTCCATTTATATTTGAGGTAACAAACAATGTCGATAATGATGAAATTAATTATTTCATTTATTTTCAATTGTCAATTTTTTTTTTTAGCAAACACCTAAATAATAAGAATCTTTATTAAAGATATCTGAACATGTAGAAACATTTAGGATGAACTTTTTTTTTGCTTCATTTTGGGAAAAAGAAAACTGCTTGACTCCTAGAGAGAAAACACAACAAAACAATACTCATTTAAAATTCGAATTATTTTTTATCATGGATCAAATATTACTACTACTGGATACTCCCTATGAAGACTACTGAGTTTATATCGACATTTCTGAACCGATTTCTACATATAAAGTCTAAAGTAAAACAGTGAAGTAATTATAAATTATTACCGCTACAGATTATGCTGGCGCTGCTGTCAGGAGTTTAAGTCTAAAACTGTTATAGATCAATCACTCATGCGCTACCTAGCGGCTTTTAACAGAAATTACGACAAGTGTTAATTAATGAGCGATACTAAAAAAAAAAAAAAGAGTTGTTTAAAATAGCCAAAGGTTTATCTTACTCGGAGTACATTATTGCTTTAAATACTTTATTTTGATTAATTTTCAATTCTTCGAAAAGTGAAAATAAATAGCTTAATATAAAGCGGAGCTGTCATTCACACACTCACATTTCACACATCATTTACGTCATAAAATCCAGGATCTTCCTAATATTAAATTATAACATTTAAACTTATGAAAACAGTGTGCTACTTAAAAGAAATTGCAATAAATAAATAAATAATTAAACAAAATTCGCTTTACCGAAAGTAAAACAGTGAATTAATAATATATTATTGTCTTCACGGATTGTACTAGCACAGTTGCTAGAAATCTTTAAGCCTAAAACTATTATAGATCAATCACTAGGCGAAACCTAGCGGCTTGAACAAAAATTACGACTCGCGTTAATTAATGAACTATAATAAAAAAATAAATACATAAAATAAAATAAATACATAAAATAAAATAAACCAGTTTAAAATAGACCAAAGGTTTATCTTATTTGAAGTATATTATTTTTTTTAAATAATAATTTAAAAATAATAAAAAAAGCTTACTTTTTTAAAAATAAACATTTATTATTACTCATTTTCAACTCATCGAAATATGAAAAATAAATAGCGCAATATAAATAGCAACCGACATTCACACACTGACATTTCGAGTCAAGTAAATGTCAAAATTCGAAAGTTCTTCCCGATATTAAATTATAAGCTGTTTAAACTTATAAAAACAGCGTACTAGTTAAAGGAAGTCACAAAAAATAAATAAATATAATATAATGTTTTACTAAAAGATAAATAGCGAACTCGTTATAAATTGTTGCCGCTAGGATTATACTAGCGCTGCTGTCAGTAGTTTAAGTCTAAAATTACTGTATTAACATTGATTACTCATGCACAACCTAGTGGTTTCAATCGAAATTACGAAAAGCGTTGATAAATGAACGATAATTAAAAAAAAAAAAAAAAGGCTTATCTTATTCGAAGTATTATTTCTTTCAAGTAAACTTTATTCTTACTCATTTTCAACTCATGAAAATGCGAAAATAAATAGCGCGATATAAAGCCGAACCGACACACACTGACATTTCAGGTAATTGTGTCATAAAATCGAAGGTCCTTCGCGATATTAAATTATAACTCTTTGAAACTTATAAAAACAGTGTGCTATTTAAAGGAAGTTGCAATAAAATCCATTAACCTGAATCCCATCTGTAGTTATCAAAGCCATTAACTGCCTTCTCGTTCCTGAACAACTTAAAATAGTTTGTAATACAATCAGATTGCATTAAATAAATTTATGCAAGTCTGGACATGAACGGAATATGTCATTGGTGGAATATTAATAGATCTGAGCCCGGTGATACATCAATAAACACAAATCCTCACGACAACACGTTATGGGACAGTACAGACCTTTGACATTTTGTGATTCACGCTCATCTAGACTGCGGGCGGCTGTAGGTTATGGGAGAAAGTTGACATTAATTTCCCTACATGATAGCTTCGTATCATATTTATGACAGGTGGGTTGTCATGGAAACACTTACATGTTACGAGCGCATTCAACTAGGTATACACATATAACTGGATCTTCATCATTTTGGGCGGAATGAGTTCAGCTTCAATGTGAAATGTGATGACGCCAAAATTTAACCGCCCCCCGCTGAATTTCCAGTACAGGAAGTGAACGATCTATCATAACATCAGCAAAGTTTATTAGCCAGATCACAGCCAGTCAGAGATCACTGAATTACAGGATATAGCGAACATAATAACTGAGCTGTTTGCGCTTTCCAAAATACTCAGCGCCTTATTACTATTATTATTATCGGATCGTGATTAGCTCTGTAATAACGACTGTTATTAGTAAGGGACAATGCTATACGCTAAGTAAAGTTTCTATCGATTCTTCCTATCTAAAAATTATTTTTTATCTTTGCTAGAAAATAGTTTTCTAATTTTTTATAAAAAAATTAGAGAACAAATTAAATAAAAAATATTTAATTTGTTAAAAGAATAAAATAAAAAAAAACGAAAGTTGGAATTGCACTCGTGTACACTGTCATGTCAAAAGCATATGTGAACTGCGAGTTGCGTTTAGTTCTTCTCCTGAAGTAAGTGTTTTTATACTAGAAAATTCAAGATTATCAATACACTGAACGTGAATAATAAGAATGTAAGAATGTTGTTTTATAGAAAACCCTGTAGCGCTTATATAATCTGTTGATTTTTTTGTAATGACAATTTTTAACTAATTTCATATTTCTCTGTATGTATTAATTCTATTTTCTTTTATGAGCTAAAAAGATTAAATAAATAGGAAGATAAATCAAACTAGTGGAGACAACTTGAGGTAAGCACAATACAGTGTCGAAATACATCTTACTTCATATTTGCTATGCAGTTTAGAAGTCTAAATGTGTCATCCCAGTCGGTGGTGCTCATTATGTCTCGCACATTCGAGTGATAAACACGTCATATTCGCTTTTCATCTGCATCGTTTGTTAGTAAAGGGCTTTCATTAGTTTGTTTTGTGGTATGACCAGAGTAGGATTAAAGATTGTTTCGGCCTCTAAGCTGTAGATTTTAAAAGGCCCCTCAAATGGGTAAAATTTAGCTCTTCTGTATTAAGAAGGAGGTTCCTTGTAATGTGATGCCCTAAGCTGTGGCTTGTCTAGCTTATGCGTAAATCCGGTACTGGCTATAATGATCGGCGAAGAGTATTCATACAATACGGAGTATTCATACAAGAAGGATTGTATCTTTAACAATAACAAACTTCTTCATAGGGTAAATACCCTCGTGTGAGAAACAGATAATTACTGTTGCTGATGTTGACCCCCCCCCCAAAAAAAAAAGCACCGCGTTAAAGAAGCAATGTATGTACTTGGCTGCATGAACAACTGAAAATCATTATTTTTAGAAGACATTAAGAAACTTGTGGAAAAGCAAGACTGTAGCGAACAGTATTACTAAGAGTTTGCATCTCATATTTCATTCACACATCAGAAATGACCTGAAGGCCAAATAATTTAAACTACATTTTCCCCCTTTATTTATTTGCTTGTTTCTCAGGGAAACTTGGAGAAAGAACTACCCTAAACCTCTGTATGAGGTTGGTTGTTTTGCCTTTCGAAAAGCCATTATTAACATTCCTCGCTTCCTATTAGAGAATAAAATCAAAGATCAGGTGTTGATTTTCTGTCTTCATCCCATCTGACAGGTGCAATCTTCAAGTTGCACTGCCACAATCTATTTGGTTTTGTTGTAAATGTGTCGTTGAAACTGCTCGTCACGAATACAAATTCCAGTTTTACGTATAATTTTATATCCAAATGAAACTTTTCACTGAGCCCAGGAAACTAGAAGCACGTATGCTTTATTACATGTACGGAAAGCAGGGGGAATAGGGGGTTCGAAGAGGAGTTAAAGAGACAAGTTGAAGAGGAAGTTCAAAGACGGTGGATTTAATATATCAAATATATGAAGTTTAGCGACATGTTACTCTATGGAAGTTTTCACAGAACACACCGTCCAGATCATATTCATATTATGACAACTGTTACGAAATAATTTACTAGAGAAAGTTTTTCAGGGCCATAAGCAATTATACATCCTCCTCCTTTACAAGTATATTTTATAATGAGAATTTTTTTTTTTTGAAATTACAAGATTTGCATATTCTTAAAGTTCTGTTTTACACACTGTTTTTTACAAATAATAATAAGGATTATTAATAAATAAAAATTAAAATAAAAAATGTTGTGAATATTTCAGAAGAAGAAAAACAAAGTTTGAAAAATGTTTATCTACAGGAGATAAACATTTCCAAATTCATCACGAATATCTACCGGGCCTGGTATTGTCGGTGCAAAACAAGTGATATATTCAAAATAAGGGATCGTTGATACCGACTGAGTGCTTCCAAAGCTCAGTCTTTATTGATGATACCTTTGGTCGAAAAGACTAGCGTTCTTAAAATCCCGTCTAGAATATAAAGAATCTTCATAATGGTTTTTTCCCTTCTTATGATGAGTTAGCCTGTTTATGATCATATCGAGGTAAGAGGTTTATCCCCTTCGGAAAACTCGCATTTTTCGTTCCGTAAAGGATAAAATTGGCCTTAGTTGCTCCTGCCGCAATTCAAAATAATCAAATTAAGCTGTTATTTAGTACATGTTACACTATGGAAGCTTTCACATGTAGAGGAAAATTACAGCAATTCTTAACAATTACATAGATCAAGCAAAAATTGGCATGCTCCTGGCAAGTTAAATAAATTAAGATTTTTATTATTATCATTATTGGCATGAATGTGCATACAATTCACATTCATGCCAATTCATATGTAAATACGATGGATAAATATTTAATTAGTTTTTAAGAAAATGTATAATCATATTTATAAAGAATTAAGTACTCTGCATTTTGTACTGAATCCTTGTAATGTACAGAAAATATATCTCATGTATATATACGTAAATACTATGTATTTACGTATATAATAAACCTTGTCATTATTTAAAAAATTACTCATTATTATTATTATTATTATATTAATTATTCATTATACAAAAAATTACGTAGAATCTTCATTGTTCATATTAGAAGAACTGTTGTAAATACATAATATAGCGGCAAAAAGTATTATTAAAATTTTTAATTGAAATCCAATGTGAAAAATTAACACATATGCAGCATTTAGTGCTGAATTTTGTAAAAATTATAAGTTGGAATGTCACTCAAGATGATCATTGTATATGTGTAAATATTTTAGAAATCAATAAAAAGATTATTGTTATTAAAATTATTATTATTATTAGAGTTAAATTTCCTTTGTGAAAGATCAGGAATAACAGGATTTTTGAACATCAGTAGAAAGGTCTTCGTGACATGACACACTCACCAATGCTCTTGTTTCTTCGTTTTATTATCCAAATCAACTAATGAAACTTGAAATAAAAATATTCTGATGTTTAACTGGGACTATCACACTGTCTGGGGAATAACCAAGTGTGTCGTAGGATCTAAATTTCTTGGTAAAGTATGTTTAAATCGTTAGCGAAAGAATTGGACTTTGGACCAAGATGAGATGAACGTGATTAGTATTATGAGATAGTTCCCTATCTTTTTCGTAACTTAATAAATTTTCATCTTCCCCTTTTTAAAACTAACCACTAATTCTACTGACATCTCATTATTACCAACTTAAAACCGTTCTGTAGCTGATGCCAACAAGAGCCTAATAAAGTCAAATGAACAAATGTACATACTTACCTGAACACATATATTAAGAGGTCTGTGAAATAAAAGAAAATGTGTTACAATACTGACTAAATCAGTAAGAACAAGTTATTTCTATCTCTATAACAGGCTTAAGTGTAAAAGGTAACAAAGAGATTGTTGATGTCACGTATACACGGAAAAACATCAGTGTTAGGTATAATTCTATATCCATGTAAAACTTCTCATTGAGTCCATCATGAAACTAGACGCACTTGTGCTCTTACATATATGGAAAAGAGAAGGAAGAGTAGTTTGGACTGTGTTTGTTTAAAGAGGCAAGTTGAAGAGGAAGTTCAAAGACGGTGGATTTAATTTATCAGAACGCTTCATAAGTTCAGTCCTAATGGTACAGGGGCTGTCCCTGAAAAATAATAACATGAAGACCGCCGAACTGATGATGATGAATATGTCACAATTCTGACATTTAATTCCTTCTCAATATTTTATATTTATTCTTTACTCTATGTTCATATTTTTGTATGCTTAGTTTCTTATGACGTAGGATCTAGATAATACAGGATTAACACTATCTCTCCTTGCATATCCTGCGCTAACTTTTTGACAATTATATTGACTGTTCTGTCAGAATTAACACTCAACCGAAATATCAATATTAAGAACAAATCAGAAGCGACAGTGAATGGGGAATATCAGAATTAACAAAATATATATAAATTCAACAATGATGATGGAACAACACACGCGTCCTCTACTCTGCCAGCAAAAGCAATAATCCAATAGGAAAGAAATTAATCATGGAATTGTTCTATACTTTGGAAATAGCGTAATATACTTGAAACACAGGGAGTAGTAGCAATTAGCAGCTAACACTTTTTCAAGAGAGCTACTCCTCCCACTAAGAAAGTGGATGGATTTTAGCCTGGAACATTGCCCTACAAGTCTCTCTCTCTCTCTCTCTTTCTTTCTTTCTCTCTTTCCTTTCTGCAGATATAACGACCTCAAGAAGACGTCTTAACCTACGATAATTCCTCCATGTCTTTGAGAAAAAGGAAAAATTCTATTTCTGTCCAGTTAAAAGCAAGAAGATCCATTAAAGTCATTACCTGCTGGTCTAACAAGGTTAGAGAGAGCATCACCTCTCCTGTCTGGTCCAGCACAATTTAATTGAAAAACTTAGATTGAAAGTAATCTGAAGAAACTCAGACAAGTTTCGTAGCTCCCCAGGCAGAAAAAAACTTCCCTTGGATGAATCTGTTCTTTTTTTTTTTTTTTTACGTGGCACTTATGTGTTGTTTAAAAGCGACCTTATAAAGGGTGTTGATGACATTATGGTTTGGATAAAAGCTTCAAGTGGAAAATATGAACAGAACGTTTTGGTCTTGATGAAGAAGTCGAATTAGATTAAAGTCGTGACCTCCTGTCTGCTTTTTATTGATCGATGTTATTTTTTTTATTGTAGCTGTCGTTTTCGGTTTATTTTCATGTTTTTTTATATTTTAGTGATGCCTCCATACTGCCCGCCATGCAGAGCTGTTCAAAACGTTTAACCTTTAAGGTGAATGTGAGAGATTCAAGAATTCCACTGTGTGCTAATCTTTCTCTCTCTCTCTCTCTCTCTCTCTCTCTCTCTCTCTCTCTCTCTCTCTCTCTCTCTCTCTCTCTTTTATTCTTTTCATTTTATATTTTCATGTACTGTGGCATTCAGCTCTAATTTCCGTTTATTAAAGATGAGTCCGTTTTTTTTTCCATGAATCCCATGAAAAATCGGAAATCTCTTGTGCATTAGTACCATGACTGGTTAGTGGTTAGATAATCCGGAAACTATGCTCTAAAGATTAAACATGTAACTTTTTAAAAGCCATCCCACCGAAAGACATTCACGAACATCGCTGCTCGGAATGGGATTCAAACTTACAACTTGTTGGTTAAAGAGCGGACATGTTGCCTACCCTAACATCCAGGTCGCATTAATGTTATTATCAATATAAATCTAATTTATTATGTCTAAATTATTATTATTAAATAATAATAATTACTATTATCATTAAAATATTATTATTACTTATTACATTTACGTGATGAATGGGATAGGTAAACATTTTTAAATAACATTTTCAAATGTTAATAAAGTGAAACTTATTATGGACACAAAATTGTTTAGGTTCACATTATTAGCATTTGTTATGGTAAAAGCAACTCTCAACAGACTAGACGAATAGTTAGGACCTTGAAAGAATCAGGAGTCTCATATCGCCTTGTTGACGATATTCAATATTTCCTTTTATGAGTTTTAATTTTATATATATATATATATATTTCACATCGTAATTTTATCTCTGATTATATTTGATTTTCTCTCCCATTTTCCTTCTTTTTATTCCTTTTTTCCACTCTTCTGTCTCTTTAGACATCTCTTTTCTGTTTTATCCACACCTTTATATCTCATCCTAGTTGTCTTCATCATTTCTCTTCTTACGGTCTTTGTATCAGAAACAATCTCCATCTTCCCTATCGCTGTTTTTCTTTTCCTCTCTCTCTCTCTCTCTCTGTGTGTGTGTGTGTTCGCCGTCATATTTCACTGTTCGTACGACTGTTTCAGTACAGGTCCGATTTCCATGTATTTTTCTACGTGTGCGTGTGTATGTGTGCGTGCGTGTTCAATTGGGTGTCTGACGTGGAGAAAGATCCTCTTACTCTATTGTAAAGCACTCAGGCAAGCTTCTCTTATCGATTCAACAACGCTGACACAAGCCCAGTTGTCTGCCTGTTTAATAAATTAATGGTGTCTTCATTCATTACAGACGCCAAGGGGCGTGGCCTATTATGTATGGAATTGATTGTGAGTCCATGTAGGGATCTGTTTTAATTAAAAGACACGATGACTGTGATCGGTGGTGTGGCATATTATTTTCTATCCACTCTCATTTATTCTCGCTATCATGTATATTCTTTAATGTGCTCTGCTTCAATTGTCATTCTGCTTCCACTAATCGTAGGCTAATCATATCTCCACACACTATGGAAACTATGAAATCTTTTTTCTTCCCCCCACCCCCCATCTTTCTCTTTTAACATATGTAGAATTTATTCTGTTGGGGTTTCTTCATTTACTTTCTTTCATGTTTCGTTTTGACTTTTAACCAATTTCTATCTTACTTTCTTTATCTTTTTTTACTACCACTTTTCCCATATGACGTTTTTGTCTTTTACTTATTTTCCTAGCAGTTTATATTTTCTTTTCATTCTCTTTTTTTTTTTCTATATTTTATTTTATATCATTCTAATTTTATCCTTTTCTGATTACCCCAAGAAAGTGCAGAAAAAAACGCTACTTTCCTTTTTGATTGGAAATACCTACATTTCAATCCATCTAGGATGTGAAGTTATATTATGGACTTTTTTCACATGGAGCTGAGTTAATCCTCGTGTGGAGATTGCAGAGTTCTTTCCCCTCTCAAACCCCAGAGATTTTCTCAAAGAAAACGGAAAAACTGGTGAGAGAAAAAGTATTTTTTTAAACACTGCTGAGTTGCCATTATGAAATTCTAAGCAAAACGTTTTTCTTTTTTTTTCCCTAATGCTTTCATTTTTTTTTGTCTTCCTATTTTTTTTCTATATTTTACTCTTAATTTTCTCTGTCTTTTTATATATTATCTTTAAGTTAAATAATATAAATAGATAGAAAAACTAGGGTGGTTTCAATATTTTTCTCTTACTGTCTTTATATTTATTTTGCATTCTGTTTTGTAATAAAAAAAATATATAGATATATAACTATGATACCAGAAAACAGAATAATCAAATACCCTCAGATAAGAGCCACCATCTGCTCTACCTAAATTTCAGATATATGAAGCAACAAACAAGCTTTATAGTAGTGAGTCAGCCACAGGCACCAGAGTTCGCATTCTGATGTATAGCGTAAATAGTATATTCAATGAAAAACTCAACTGCACTGCCAAAAAGATATGGAATTCCAGTGAACATTCTAGACAATTGATAGGAACCGTCAAAGTCACACATATAATAAGGCTGTGTAAGACGCACAGCTGCGTTATGTGTAGGCGGAGACCAAAACAGTTACAATATCGAACATCGAACACGAGATCTCAGGAGCAGGAGTTATTGTTCTATAGCACAAGGAAGTAGCACAAGGAACTGACTGGAAATTCCCTGTCAGAGGAATTAAGATAATAAAATTATCACATCTCGAATATTTTTAAAATATAAATTATACATCTTTATCTAAAATTAGTGTAGTTTGGGTTCCCCAAAATATTAATGAAATTTTCATAAATATTTCAAACGATAATTTTAAAGCATTTCATTTTATTGTATCTTACTTTTTATATATATAAATTACAACTATACAACTTTGGCATGCAACCTTCCTCGAGATGTCAGAAACCGTGCGTAACTCGTGCTATGTAGACAAGGTCTTGACTGTTATTGTTACCATTTTTGTGACGTTATACGACATTGCATATGGTTATTTAATGTCGGTCTTTGATGGATGGTGGCGTGCTCCACATCCGACAGTAATTAACATGCTGCCTAGTTTTATTTTTTTATACCAAAATTATTCCTACCTTTCTGCACTCACGCATAATTAGTTGGTTTACAAACGGATAACGACTTTTTACCTATTTAAGATAATATGAAAAATATGAAATATAGCTTTCCGTATTAAAAATTTATACGAAATATTTTGACAGCTGGCTTTTAGCCAGGAAACGTAGGTTTCGTAACTAATGTGAAATTCCACAAGTAAAATGATATAGTTCATGTATATTAAATTTTTTTGGGTTTCTTTAATAAATAAATAAAATAAAAATGATAATTAAAATAGAAGAGATATTGTTAGTTATTTTAAGTTACTTTATGACTTCCGTAATGTTTTTATATAAATAAATAATATTTAATTGATTAGTTGAGTGATAAGTGGTAAACAATTTCCGATGTTCACATAAACATAAGGAACATAACTTATGGGGTGATTTTTTTTAAACATTTTACAGTAAAGTAACTTTTATAGAAAAATGTTATTTCCGGAATATATATCCATGACTTTTAAGACTTTTAGGCTATTTGCAAACGATAGCAAAAGTCACGAACAACATTTCCACTTCTGACAGTGGCTTCCAGCAATGATGCTTCTATCAATTTTGAAGTGTATTTTGAAACTGTGATTCTTCGCCACTACCACCCACTCACTCTGACCAGCGGCCAGTAACCATTCCCCCCTGTCTGGCCAGTATGAGCATAGCCTAAGCTTTAGAATTGTTGCCGGAGCGAGCACTTCACCAGTAATATATCATATCAATTTTCCAAAACCCCAGAACTATCGATCGAACCAACTCATCCACTCCGCACTTGTAAACACGCGCCTGCCGACCACCCCGAATTGCGCACACGCCACGCTTTGTCTGCGGGCTCGTTAGACCTCGGAGGTGACTTTAATGGAGATCGGTGCGCACAATGGAGCGCGCGCGAAAGAGAGTGAGAGAGAGAGAGAGAGAGAGAGCACACACATACACGTGGGACGGGTTTTTACACTGGTCAGCTCAAACAGCGGGTAAAGTGAACGAACCGGTAGTATTGCCTTTGCTATAATCCGTGTTTTTCTTCAAGAAGCCGCGATGTTTCGCCTTCCGCTTTCCCTTAAGAAATGTAGTAGGGAAGAAGGAGAGATGGACAAAAAAGCATCGATTATACTGCTGACAGTGTATCGCATTGTCGGCCGTTACAATTGCTGTACGTTACAATAATTCCTGGACTTCGATTCTGTGCGAAAGAGATGAGAAGATACCACTCAGTATTATTGTGGGGGGGGGGGAGAGAAGACGATATATCTGGCTCCATTATATATATATATATATATATACATAGTCTTTCATATCACGGAAAGACCATTATAAAAAATTATAACAATAAAATTATTATTAAGAAACATCATTAATATAAAAAAAATCCAAGCTGAAACTTGCCTCACACACACAAAAGATTTTTCCCCTTCAGTTTGTGGACGATCAAAATTTTGCATTCAGTTGATTCGTTTTTTTAATAATTCCTAATTGAAACTACAATCTGTAACAAGATCGAGTATAAAGTGAAAAAAAAGCACGATTTCTGTATTGACTGTACCTTGGTATCTTCCTGGGTCTAGCTCTCACTGATGAGACCTCAGTGAAGGTTGGAGCCGGTCTGGGTGGTGACTCTTCCCATAATGCATAGCAATATACACGTTCGAAAGAAAGGGTGCTCTGCATTATGAGTTAGTGATGTAATTGGAAATCAACTTCTATAAGCAAGTGGCCTAGTCGTGAAGATACGTCAAGTGGAAACTTTGTTTGCTTACGCAAATCTGTTATTACGCAGATAAAGGATTAAGAATAAAATTCCTTGTCAAGTAAAATCTATCGAGTTAAACTGCTTAAAGTATAAGATAGCCGTTAAAATAAAAAATATCAATAAATAGAAAAAAAAAAGTTTTTTTTGGCTCCATTGATCATTTTAAAGCGTCCACTCATGAATGTAGTTTTTACCATTAAGAGAGCGAATGAATGAATAAATAAATAGCTAGAACCTTCGGAGCTCAGTTGGTTTGTCCGATGGTTGGAAAGATCTGGGTCTCAATCCCATATTCGAAGAACGTTTATCAGCCCTTTGGAATTAAAAGTGAGTTAACCTCTCTCGTATGGAGGAGGAGGAAGGTCTTTCATTCCGCAAATCGGCCGGAAAAACACACGCAATTGATAGCCACAATATACACAAGCAGATAGGATTAACAGCCCTATCAGAACATTAATTAGGTTTCAAAGTTACTTGGCTGTAACACGTTATTAAGCGCAAGGGATAAATAGTTAGAATAATACAAAAGTTGCGATTATTGCAAAATAGAAGTAATTAATTAAAATAATTTGCTTAAAGATGAGGTTAACCGTTCATTTTGACAGACTCGAAACGTGACCAGTCCTCTTTCTAAAAATGCAGGACATTTCGCAATTCGACATATTTTGTGCTATACGAAGCGTCATCTTCACCAAGCACTGCAATCACACCCATTCATTTAATAACATGGATGCCACCTACCTACGCACTATTATCAGCCTACTACTTCACAGCGTTCCTTGCGTTCCTGCACCATCATTACTTCCCTCCCCCTCCTGCAGATCAATAGGGATAGAACCGTTAAGGGCTATAGCAGTCAGTGCTATGATAGTACACTTCGTAACACTCTGCACCAAAGAATCAGCAAAGGTCATATTACTTTTCCATAAGTCGGTCCCTATCTCAATGGACTCTCTCTCTCTCTCTCTCTCTCTTTAATAGGGATGTTCCGTTCACTATCTACCCTCTCGCCACCATCTTGACACTGATCAATATAATTAATGAAGCAACAAATTGACTATGCTAGTGTTTCTCAAGTGGTGTACCGCGAGAAGGGTTATGGTAAGCCATGAGAGTACTTCGAACATCTTAATGATCACCATTGAGTATGGACTACAAATCTCTCTCTCCATGTCATGGAAATATGTAACTAAATTCAAAATGACATGAATTCTGTTTCAATGACCTGATTCAGTGGTTTGTTTCCACCTCACTCTACATTGGAAAAAAATTTCATTGAATTGTTTTATAGCCTATCTGAATATGTTGCAAATGCCACATATCATCACAAGAATATTCAAATAAAATGCATTCTTCAACAAGATGTACTAATGCAATTATATCCTTGCATTTCATGATGATCTTAACAGCATACTCTTTAGCCCATTACAAGAAGAAGATGTTTTGATCGTTGTAGCCTTCAAACAGAAAGGGAGAATTTCTGCTCCAAGAACTTCACAGGGAAAACAGTATCCCTAACCTTCTTCGTCGACACTGGAACGAAAGAACTCAACTCCAGACCGAACCAGAGATACAGCATCCCCATCCACTTTGTGAAAATAAGCAACAACACTAGTTAATATATGGTTTAAAGTGTAAATTTAAAAAATAGTGATATGATATTTTTTAATCAATGTGGTTTTAAAATAAATTCTTATCTTTATTGAGAATTTATAGAATCAGTTAAGTAAGGTTCCGGCTTTGGCATCTACTTTTACACGGGAATACTTTTCTTCTTCGCGTTTCCTGTTAATTCGTGTAAAATTTAAAACTGTAATTTAGTGGGTTTTCAATCTAATGTATATAAATGGTGTGTTACAAAAAAGTAACGAGATTTAATTGTGTTAGATTTCTTCACAAAGTTTTGTTTTCAAACATAGACTTACAACAGAACACCTTATTTTCCTTTGTAAAATTGATATTTATATTAAAGACCGAACAAACGTTCACTGTAAAATGCTACGCATGCGATGTTTTGCTTTGTTAGAAAGCGGACCGTTTTACTTCCACCAAAATAGAAAAAGAATTTCAACATGCACAAATCCCAATATATCACCAGACGACCTGGTTATACGAGGAGAGATTTGGAAAGTTCTGATAAACACATAGAACAAAAATGATATTAAAGCCACGGATAAAACCACAAGAAAGAACATAGTAGTAGTAGAGTTATGATGGCAACTTATGTTCTTTCTTGTGGTTATTACAATGTTAATTAGCACTTAATGTTGGTGATAAAGCTAAATACGCAATACTCGAATAACTAAAAAGATGTACTGTCGTATATTTATGTACATCGAGCATATTTTCTCAAGGGTTTATTTTTATGTCAGTACAAGACGTAAATCATGTTTACTGTTTGAAAGTCTACTTATAGAATTTCAAAAGTAGATATTTAGGCTATCGGCAGGTGTATTCCGGTAAGAAGTGGTAGACTGCTGATAGTATGATAGTAATTGCTTTTTTCCATATTGTGAGAAATGGCGTACACCATACTCTTGGCAAACTTCATCAAATTTACCAAAAGAATGGTCAATTTAACAGGTTTATTGTTATTTCGTGCGTTTAGCTATGACAGCTAATTTTTCATTATTTGCCTATTCAAAGTCGTTACCTGCGCAAAACAGCAAGCAAACATCATCAAGCTTATTGAAATTCTAGCTAATGTACATTCCTGATTATTTATTAATTATCGATAACTTCGTAATAAATGAATCAAACCATCTTGCTGTAAGATTTATTTTTCGGTCCCTACTCTCATAATGTAATTTATAATGTTACTGCAATTAATTGCATTTTGGCAAACTACTACGATCATTTGCTCTTCTTTTTGTCAAAGTTTTCTAAAAGTAATTGCGCTTATTGTTAATTAAATAAAATTTGCATATGCAATTAACAACTTCGATGAATTTCAAAAAACCCATCAGATAATTTGTCGCAAAGTGCTGAAAGTTAATTAGGTCAGAAAATGGGATGGCTGAAGTTCATGATCTAAATACCTGCATTCAAATAATTTAACTGATGTAATTTAGATGTTAATTTAGTGTTTTTGTATCGAAACTATGCGCGGCAGATAGCAGTAAAAGAAACACTAAGGGGTCTATTGTGAAATGTAAAGCAATTAAGGTTTAGACAATGCGTTAAGCTCATCAATAAATTGTAAGCCTCGAAGAGGTACTCAATACTATGTAAAACAGACAGAATGTGTTCTTAACCTACATATTAAACCCAAAATGCGGGATATATATATATATATAATATAACGTTAATATATCCATATATATATATATATATATATATATATATATATATATATAACGTTATTAAATCACTTAAGTAATTGAACAAATTGAACAACGTAGATATGAATATAAATTAAATTACACTTTAATAAATATTTCCGATATTTCGGCAACATCACGTTGCCATCTTCAAAAGGAAAGTTGCCATCTTCAAAAGGAACTTACAAAAAAAAGGCACGTGCACGTAGGCACTACAACACAGTAACTGAGAATGAAGAGATGAAGCATTGTTCTCCTAAAAGTCCTGATGGTGCCCTCTAGCGGGCTAAGTAGGTGTTCTTGGCCGTTGGGCTGAAGGACTGCTGATGTAAGCCTCCCAAATTTGAGGCAGTCACATAAAACCAAATTTGTTGAGGTTTGGAGAGTTTCTTTGGGCTGAGGTTGATTCCATGAATAGTCTTTCGAATTTGCATTTGCTACGGTGTATTATTGTAGCTTTCTTCCACCGTATCCAGATGTAGGGTGTATCCATTTCTTCCACCGTATTCTGTAAGGTGTATCCAGAGCAATGCTCTGGATACACGCCACAGAATACGGTGGAAGAAAGCTACAGTAATACACCGTAGCAAATACAAATTCGAAAGACGATTCATGGAATCAGCCTCAGCCCTAAGAAACTCTCCAAACCTCAACAAATTTGGTTGTATGCGACTGCCCCAAATTTGGGAGGATTACATCAGCAGTCCTTCAGCCCAACGGCCAAGAACACCTACTTAGCTAGAGGGCACCATTAGGACTTTTTAGGAGAATAATAGCTTCATCTCATCATTCTCAGTTACTGTGTTGAAGTGCCTACGTGTACGTGCCTTTTTTTGTAAGTTCCTTTTGAAGATGGCAACGTGACGTTGCCGAAATATCGGAAATATTTATTAAAGTGTAATTTAATTTATATTCATATCTACGTTGTTCAATTCCTCAAGTTGATTTATATATATATATATATATATATATATAGAAAAACGTGAGCAAATTAGCATGAACAGGAGGAAACAGAAGAAAACAAATGAACCCTGCATCAATTGTATATATAAAAAAATATAAAGGTGTATTGATAAAAAATAGAAAAATATGTAAATAAATAAATATATAGATATTGTATCAATTATTTTATTTATAATTACTTTTTAAAAAAAAAACAGCTTATAATACTTTAATATCTATGTTGAAATATAAAGAATTTTAAAAATAGAACAATTGTTATAAACTATTATTATTTATAAACTAATAGTAATTAGTTTATATTAATTTTCATACCTCTATTTCATTTAGTATATTTTGAAAGAAGCCAAATACCTTTATGCAATTGGTGTATCGAAGGATAGGAAGTTTTTCTATATGTTCAATTTCAATACTAAAGATAGAAAAATCTGTATGAGGTTTTACTTCAAGGCTAAATATAATACTAAACTAAACTGAATACTAAAGAAATAACTGACTAAATTATAATTTCAAAGCCTATTAAGTGGAATAACGGAGCACATCAAGTTCTAGCATATCTATGTCCACGACAATAGTTTGTTCCAATGAAAAGTGCAAGGCGCAGTTGCATCAGTCTTCGGTTCCTAAATAACACAGCAGTAACCAAGGATTTCTAAGTATGATGCGCCATGGATAAAAATCGAATACCATACTATTGACACTAAAACTCTTCCACTAGCAGCACGATGCTCTGCAGGTTAGGACAATCAACTCTGCTAGAAGAGATGTTTCCAATATCTGTCAAACATCGACTTGCAATGTAGTCACTGTCCATATTCGGAATATTTGCTTCTTTCGTCGACATGTAGATGAAAGCGGGACAGGCCCATGAAGTCAATTTATATTCACGTCACTAAATTCCTTTTGTGGAAACCTGTATATGCACATAATCTCAGGTGTCCCTATAATTTTTGAAATACAGTTTACACTTGAAGCGACTATTATCTACATGAAAATTCCTATCGCCTTCTGCTAATTATCATACAGAATCCTTCTAATCAGCTAAGATTGGATATAATCTAAAGCTGAGCGGAATATATATCTCCGAAACAGGAGAGAAAAAGACAATCGAAACCAGCGCCAAAAATAATGCAAGAATACTAATAGTAATAAAGAATCCTTATTTTGATCATTTGCTATACTTTAAATTCTCTTTCTTCACATTTTCCAGGGAGAATTGACTCCAATACTTATACATAAACTAGTCGTCTTCCATATCCTTGAGCAGCAGGAGCTAATGATGTGTAATTAATTATTTCCTTTTTATTTTTATGTAAATTTCGTGAGACAATCGTACATTAACAGCATGGATAGAATAGGCTAAATATTACATAATTCGGGAGTTCTTTTCTAGACAACGAATAGTACTTTTGAAGCCATTTCATGAGAAGCCTGATTAGTCTCACACCGGCCGATGAAAATCATGTTCACTAAAGACATTCAGAAATATTTATGCCACAGCCAAATTCGAACTTACAGCCTGTTGGTATCAAGCTTAGCCTAACACGGTTATCCAAGCCGTCACATTTTCTTATGTGTTCTTCATAGTTTCCGAATTGGTTTTCTTGTTATAATAGCATATAGGCTTTCTATAAAACCTATAAAATTTTAACTGGCACTTTGTTTTCGTATTATCTGCTGTAGAACAGAATTAGTGACTTTGCCATATACAAAGTACTTCTGTTCTTCTGATATATTAATTTCTTATTTTTATTTGACATTTTATAACTCTCCCAAGGATTCTAGCCACTGAGTTCATTGGTTTCCGTTCTCCCGCCCCTCATTTAGCAGGGCTTATCATCCCTCAAAACAGGCAAACAAGCCATGTGGTGAATATTCGCAATTAAAAGACATAGCACACAACCTTATAACATTAGATAACTTTAATTCAAACCAAATCATGGCTTCTGGTTGCGATATTATATTATAAATATTATTAATAACATTAGTGGGCAGCTGTCCTAAATTAGCCTCCTTATATTTCATAACCTATATTTTTTCTAATGCTTTTTTTACCTCTCTCTCTCTCTCTCTCTCTCTCTCACACACACACACACACACACACACACACACACACACACACACACACACACACACACACACACACACACACACACACACACACACACACACACACACACACACACACACACACACACACACACACACACACACACACACACACACACACATCGAATTATTCTTGTACTTCTTCTTCTGCCTTGTTATGTTTAAATTTGAAGCTTTCTTCTTTCAGTTGACCCCCTTAATTTGCCATCTCATCCATATTTATCTTGTCCACATTATTTCTACCTTGGTACCCTTTGTCATTTCCCTAAGGGATCTCAAATTTTTGCTGTCGTGTTGTACCTGATGAATTTTCTCTCGCTGCACTGCCTATACCCTATTAATTATAGAAAACAGGAAATATTAATATATGCAAAATAAACAGAAGTTAAAACATAATGAACAATTAAAAACAAGGCATGACGTTGGGAGTGGCTCCAATATGTGACAGCTAATTCCGAAGTTAACCTTTATAGTTTACCAAAAATAAACCTACCAATGCCAGAGAGAGTCCGATTATCCATAGAGTTGCGATTCCTAATTATACTTTAACATATACAGAAGGCGTATACACAAATATTAATCAAACATACGTTTTTATTAGACATCAATTACGTCCAAAGTCACCAGTCAAGAAGCGCCATTGTTTAGAGGCATTCGGTGACTGGAATAACTCATAGTAAAACAAGCAGCGATATACCCAAAGATAAATAATTTAAGCCATCCAAACAAAGGCAGAAGACGAAAGAACTACACCCTGTCACATCTGTGCTCACGAGAATGTATTTAAAAATGGACCTGTTGCAAGTCATCGAGCAAAGCCAAATGAAATATTCATATGACTAGTGAGACATGGCCGACAGTGGGAAGTTTATTTCCTCCCTGTTTCCTAGTAACAAAGCAGACGTAGTTGTTATTGTAAATGGACTCGGGTGGGCAGGACGTTTGGGGGAAGGGAGAAAGAAAGCAATGGACATTCTACCAGGGCTTCATTAGTGGCAAATAACAAATGTTATCAGTGTTTGTAGGGTCATCTCTATTTTTTTCCCCTTTCTTATTGTTTTCGTGGTTCATAGAAGCAACTCCTTACTAACAAATGTACTGTAATTGTTTCTTAAGGGATCCCACTACATTTATTACTAATAAAGGAATTTTATAGTTGTAGAATTCTCTGAATACCTTCTTTTTCTGCACTAGAATATAATTTATTTATAATTTACAAAGTCTAAATTATATTCATGAAGGATAAATAATATTCACAAAGGGGCTAAATTATATCAATAAACGCAAATTATATACATAAGACTAAATTGATAGACTAATTATATAAATCAGGCTAAATTATATCCGTAAAGACTAATTATATTTATAAACGCTATATTTACATGTCCGCGCAGTTAGCCTAGTGGTTACTCGCCTCCTAACCATATGCCTTTGGAAGGAGTGTCCTAGGTTCGATTCCCGTCGGTGACATGAGGAGCTTATGGATCTTGGGCGTGGATGGCAGGGTTTTTTCTCCAGTTT
Source organism: Typopeltis vanoorti (assembly GCF_054136105.1). NCBI lineage: Eukaryota > Metazoa > Arthropoda > Arachnida > Uropygi > Thelyphonidae > Typopeltis > Typopeltis vanoorti. Next base: position 59,460,564 of record NC_143566.1, read on the forward strand.
ACCCTGGGGTTTTTCCTTCCGCAAAGCAGGCAAATCGGTCCCGTGAACACACGCTTCGACAGACATGGGATACCACCACTCCACCTCTTCCGCGAGATTATCGGTTACGGAAGCTTACGCGGTAAAATGTGTAGACCTGCGCGAAAGCGTAACATACGATGATGACATTGACCATAATGAAAATCGATTTCTAACTTATTTCAAATACAGTGGAGAATAATAAGGCAACTCCTAGCAAAGATGGAGCAAGTTCTTCTTACTGTTACAAATGACGTTTAAAATTTCTGTTTCATAGAGAGATTTGCTCCCTTTTTTCTTGTTTAGAATCATTTCTATTTGTATCCTTTTTTGGCTAAAAGGCTATTTTAAGTAAAAAAAATAAATGAATTCAAAGAGTTCTATCTTTAAACTGTGATTTCTGAGTTTCGTTACAGTTACCTGTGGATTTATCCGTGCCAAGAATATTGACTTAAAAAATAAAAGTCCTCTTCAATACGGAAAAAGAATGACATTCACTTAAATGTTCTCGAAACCTGGAACGGGTCAACATCACTAAGACTGAACAAAAGCAATATTATTGAATACAAAGGCATTCTGTTGAGAACAGATATGAATCTATTATTTTCACTTTTTCTAAACTAAATTTAATAACTCGAATCTGAATTACAGATTCGAGTTATTAAATCTTCATTCTCTATAAAGAGTATAGAATAATGGTTTTATATTTACCTTGTCTCGACTAGGCCAAGAAATAGTTTTGCATAAATATAGAAGCTTCATGAGAACTGCACAAATAAAGAATTCTAGCACAGCCTGAGAAAACTTAGCATATTATTATTTTCCAACTATACTTCCTAAAGGTCAATTATTCGCTGTGAATTGTCGATATAAATAAATTATTACTTCCCACATGCTAAGATTACAAGCATGTCGCTTTTAGTATCCTATAATCTCGACAAATCCTATTAGAATCAAGAAAATTTAATATAATAGCTAATGTGCTAGATCTAATACAAGTTTTTCATACAAAAGATTTTTCTAATCATGTTTGCTTTTAGTTTTAAATATGAAAAAAATCTACACGAAAAACTTCATTTATTTACAGAGTAATATTCAATTATTTCTATTAATTATTATAAAATAATTATTGCAAACACCCCGTGAATTAATATCGAAGGTTTTTACAATGTTATGGAAACGATCAAAATCCTTCTATACGATATTATTATATATATAAAAAAATAAAAAAATAATAATAAATTCTTGAAAATATCATATGTGCATAAACCACAATTCACATTACAAAATTATTGATGTGATAATTTCAAATCCAATCATGAAATAAAATTCCAAAAATTTCACTTTTTTTTTTTTTGAGAGAGATGATGGACTGAGTCCTTGAATCTTTATCCCGTCATCTGAAAGAAGAAAATCTGTATGGATGGGGTGTTATTGAGCTAAAAGCTCCAGTCATGGCTGGGTAACGGCAATAGCCGAGCCTCAGTTAAAACTTCATTGGCTACAGCATTGCCATTCGTTACCCTGGGCATCTCCGACCATCATTTTTGTCAAAAGCGTTTTCGCCAAAATTTCACTCTTTATGTAATAAGAATATTATTAATATAGAAAATAAGATACACATTATATACGATATGCAATTTAGTAAGAATTTCAGTGATAAATATTTTGTAGAATGTCTTAAGAATTTTAAAAATTGTATATTTTAAATGCCATTAAATTGTATACTCATTTATTAATCTAAAGTACTATTTATTAATTTTCCATGATTTGAATCACATTTTGCTAGCGACAGTTGGAGGGAAATATTCATTCAAGCCTAAAATGTATTTCTTAATCGCTGTAGAAATCGCACTTATGATATCAGTTGCAAATAAAAAATAAAAAAAAAATTACATTTTTTTTTATTGACGCCCACGTTATTTATTTGAACTTTCATTTTCTGAAGACCGGTAATGTTTTTTTTTTCCCTCTCTAATGACTGGTACCAGGCAGAGAACATAGTTTCGAAAACACTGTTATATAATACACAATTTTATCTCACCTTTTTTTTTTTAAAAAAAAAAAAAAAAGACTAGAAAAAGTTTCTGGAGTCGGTGAGGAGAATCAAACTATAATATGGGGTCACTGTACTGCCGGTCTAGGGTTCTTGAACCAAAAACGTTCTCATGGGGATATACAAGTATCTTGGAATGCGAAAATAATGAGCTTAGAAATACTAAAAATATAAATTTACTGAAAATGTTAAATTTAGTGTATTTGATATCCATTATTTCCTTAGACTATGTAAAGTTATTTATTTAATGAATATTTTAAATAAAATATATCAAAAGCATCATTTTTAAATTGGGCACCACAGTGAAACGACGATGTAAAATATTTGACTTTCTAATTAAAAGACGATCTTATTAGCAGCTTATTCAATCACATTTAAACAGTTAAATGTGATTGTCTGCGGAAATTCTAGTGGTAGCAGTCGGCGATAGATGGCGTTGGTGTAGTGGCGGCTAATTGGCGAATTGTGAGTGATGGAAGCAGAGCTGGTGGATGCTCTCCCTCGATGAGTCTTTGGACTCCCTGGAGATGACAAATAATAGTAATAATAATATTATTATTATTCACTACTCAAACATAAATTAGCATCACGTGAAAATAATAATATTCAGTGTACATTTATGTAACAAATATTGTCCAATTAAAACGAATTTTGTCGATAAATATTAATAACGATAGACATTACCAAATTTCATTAAAATCCACTGAGTGAGAGATAGTATTTATTTATTATTATTAAAATGTCATACTTTTCTGATAATTCCCCAAAGTATAACATTAGTATGAAGTATTAACCCTGAATAGTATTTTTTATTATTTTCTTAAACTCTTTTTGATTCCTCTGTATTTTACACTATATAAATACACACATATTGTCAGTTCCTTTTTATTGTGAGGGGGGGGGGAGGAGAAAGGTATAGGTAAAAGAAAGCAGCAAGCATGTTGTGAAACGACCCCAAGCGGCGAGACACGAAGACAGGCCAGAAGGAAGAGTAATGACTACTCGGTCCGTAATTATAAGAACTAAATAATTCACCATCTTCTGGTGGCCAGGGAACGTTGAAATGGCGTTTTGATCCCTATGTGTTTTTACTGGAGTACTCTCATACCTCAAAGGTTCAGTAATTGCAGACTGCTTCTTTCTTTTGCACAGAACCAGAAAGTCATGTACGTATTTTAGGCACATTTACTGCTATCATCAAGGAGAGATGGAGAAATTTGGTGACAAGTATTCAAAAGTTTTTACTTTCGTATTACCTTTGATTTTAATGACCTCAGACACACACAAGAAAATATCTATATATATATATCTATCTAAATTAAATATTTATACAATAATGATTAAACAAATCACAACAAAACGTTTGCACCTGTTACCAGTCAAACTTTTGTAGAAAATATATTAATAAAAAATAATGGTGTATTGAAATTTCACTGTCAGAAAATACATTTTTTCTCCAAAATGTAAAATCTTTCAATAATTCAATATCATCTTATACTTTAATACTTTTTATTAAACTATTTTTTAATTAATTTTGAAAATTTAGACAAAGTTAAGCCAAAAATAACACCGCTAACATAACCACATTTTTTATTGTTAAAAGCTTTCTTCCTTTATCCGCTAACGCTATATGTTGAACAATCCTTGACTTCACTTAGTCCCCACGGAGCAGGGGAACGTGGGTAGCATAATATTTTACAGTTTACAATTAAATGTTGTGGTTTGTGACCCTAGAAACGAACACTTAACTCTTAAGCGTTCTTTAAACATTTATATCGCTTCCCCAGCTTTGCTATCTTTTTTTGGCTTTCACGTAATCCCCATTAAAGTACCCGTGACGGCGTTGAAAAACCACCAATTGTTGCACTTTTCTTTCATTCTTCGCAAGCGATAAGCCACGTGTAGCGATGTCATGCGTTTAGAAAACCACGGAACAAAAAGCTTTCACCACGTTTCTTTAGCGCGCAGTGAAAGACAGAATAGATGGTATATAGATGTTATAATATTTGCCAACGTTATTAATTATCAATAAATAAGATATTAATATAGATGTTATTAGATATATAGATGTTATAATATTTGACAACGTTATTTTCAATAAATAAGATATTAATAAAAGATAGGTGAATTTATAAATAATCATAATATAATTTATTATATTATGATTCTTCTTTTCTTCTTTCTGCGATGTGCAAACTACTGCAGTTAGGGTGTTTTAAGGATTTTTTTCCCATAGTTTGTAAATTATTATTTCATCCATCACAGTGACGACGACGATGTCCAAATAGCGCTTGGAGTATTCGAACAAAACGGTTTACAGCGTGTAAACTAATCAATACATCAATAAATATCCTTTCCTATTTTAAAAATTCCATATTCCATACGAAAATATAAAGAGAGTGTAATACAGAACATAATCCGAAAGAAACTAAAACTTTTTGGAACATCTGCAGGATGGCTAACAGTAAAAATATCAAACTTTGATACGTAGTACAATGAATGGTATAAACAGAAGAGGATGGCCATTGCGAAAGTGGGTAGATGTCATCTACCCACTTTCATATATATATATATATATATATATGCATTAAAGATACCAAGTAATTTTATATAAACTTGGTTTTAATCCTATTTCCCAAGTAAGCAAACAGACAAGTAAGTCAGTTTGCTCCTGAACGTAGTTCAAGTCTGAGGCAACTCGTGGTAAAGGTGGAATGAGCTCCGCTCACTTTCCTTAGTATTTTCCTCTAATCCAAAGCACATCCCCTTGGGGAGATGTATGATGCTATGCATTAAAGGTATGGGCCACTACCCAGACCGGTTTCGACCTTTATTGAGGTCTCGTCAGTGAGAGCCAGATCTAAAAATGCCAAGGTTGAAGTAATGCAGAGCTTATAAATTTTACTTAAACAAGTTGCCGCTTTTAAATTATTAAATAAAATCTCAGGATGAGAGATAGATGTAGAAAGTTTTTTTACCTTGGGTATACTATGCATTAAAATTTAGGTAAATTTGGTAAAAAAAAACCATAAAAAACTATAAGACTATAACGACAATTCAAACTTCACTTTAGTTTACAAGTCTGTTATTATAATAGCACACTGTTTTTATGTTTTTTTTTTTTTAATTTGCATTAAGTGTTACCACACCTGAAGAAGTCGTTTTGACGAAACATGTTGTGTGCTCCATTAAATTAACTTGTTATTTGATGGAGCACATATGTATAATTTGTATTTTTTTCCCCTTAATCTGTATATAATTTTAAACATTAAGAAAGATATATTTTAAGGTTCAATTCGATATTTGAGTTATTAATGCATGAGATATCTTGCGTGTTTAATTATTAATGAAGCTTTTTAAATTGTACAAGCTTTACTTTTTTTGTTGTTTGTTTGTTCCCACCCACGAATTGTTTTAGAACTTTTCATTTTGTGACGATTCAAAATATAGCGAAATAGGTTTTTGATAGCACATCCATACTGTCATAAACCAGACGATGCAATAATCTTATGCTAAGTGTCGAAAACCGGGATATTGAAAGCACGTAAGTTATGTTATATTCAAATCGTCTAGAAGAAGATATTTTATGTGAAAAAAATTTAATTGTTCTTTTCCCTCTAGATTGATGTTATCTCGAGTTAAAAAAAAGTAATTTGTGAATAAAATAAAAAGAATAAAATGAAAATTAAAAAATAATAAAAATTAAAAATATATATATATTATCATTTCTCGCTGCTATTTTCGGAGTGCAAATCTAGCGAGCGATTGTACTCAAGTTTTGGATATCTAATACACGATATTACTAAAAATATATTACTATTATTATTTTTCTTTCTTTCTTTCTTTCTTTATTTATTTTTTACTTCCACCACTGTAGGACAGTTTTGCAACCACTAACCTAGATTGTAACAGGAATAAATTTTCCTTTAGCTTCTTAACCCTTATGGCATTAATTAGATAAGCTTTTTCCCATCGTGTTTTATGCAAAGTGGATGTTTAGGTATATTTACAAAACCGCTATTCTGATGTACCCAATTTGTTATGAAAATTACGTAAGGGTGCTCCATAAATCAGGGGAAATTTTGTCCGTGTGCTTTTATGACAGTGAGCTTATTATACTTTTAGATTCGGTGAGATGCTTTTCCCAGGTGATTTGCAATTTGAAGCACTATTCCTGCTAGCGATTCTCCCTATGGGTTTGTTAAAGTATTTAATCACACACACACACACACACACACACACACACACACACACACACACACACACACACACACACACACACACAGAGGGGGGGGGGAAGACACCAAGACGTTAATAAGAAACAAGAGATATGAGTACACCTCTACTGAAAAACTACCCATGTTAACCAATCGGTCCCGTGAATACATGCATTGTCTACAGACAATACATCCATCTTTAAGGGGATGCAGCACACAAATGAAAAACCGGTTGCATTAAAAATATCTGCAAACGTCTGATCATAGGACTTTATTCATCATTGAATGGAGGAAATGAAAACAGAGAAAGCGATTCTGAGAAAGAGAAAAATCGAACTGGACTGCATAACATAAGAATAACTGGGGAATCTGCTAGTGCTGATAAAGATTCTGCAGCCAAGTTATCTGAAGAATTGCAAAGCATAATTCAGGAGAGTGATTATGACAATCGGCAAATATTCAACGTCGACGAAATTGGTTTGTTGGAAGCGTATGACAACAAAAACTTTCCTAGCTAAAACTGAAGCATCTCAACCAGGATACAAATTATCTAAAGATCGTCTTACGCTTTTATTAGAAGGCAATGCAGAAGGTGACTTTAAACTCAAGCCTATGTTAGTTTATCGTGCGCAAAATCCGAGATCTCAGAACATTTGGAAAGGAACTTGGATTTAATGAACTGGATGATGAAGATGTGAGAAACTTGTTCGATCCCTATTCAGAATTAAGCGTGAATGCTCTCCTTCAATAGAAGAACAGCGTGCATATGAAGAAGACAAGGAGTGCGAACAAGTAGAGAATGCTAACTGCAAAAGAACTTGAGCTGGTTTTCAATCACATTCAGTATACTAAGGAAATTTTGTTTGATGCTGATCCTGATATGGAAAGGCTTCAACGTCCGCCAAATTCTTGATAAAGCGATCGCCAGCAATCACATGACAAGATGAAAAAGTCGAGCACGATTCAAACATCTTTACTTTTTTTTTTTTTTGTAAAAAAGTAGCTCAATCAAATGTTTAGACATTAAATAAAAATTTAAGCAATTGATTTGTATTAACTTTGAGGATTTTATCCTCTAATATAGCTTGTAGTGTAATTTTGTCCAAATTTACAGTAACTGATGGATGAATTATAATTATTTCTATTGTTTATTGTATTCGCTTAACGCGATTTAGCTTAGCATGCATTAATTGATGGATTAATTAATCGCGCTAAGCGAGGTTTTCCTGTATACTAAAGACAGGGCCTCCGTAGCTCAGTCAGTATAGACAAAGCCCTTTGGTCGGAAAGACCTCGGTTTTCGATTCGCGCCGTGATGTGAGAAACTTTATTTGGTCTCAATGAAAAGTGAGTTAGCCGGTCTCATACAGAAGTAAGGGGGGGTCATCCGGAAACTCGGGTTTTTCGTCCCCCAGAACAGGAAAACCGGCCTGTGAACACGCATGAATTATAGTCATAAATACATCCCAGCCATATGCCTTTCCAGTTAAAATGGTGGGGCAAGCAATGGCGAACTGTCCTGTAAAAAAATCTCACCAAGAACACTTCGTGGGCAATGCCTACAAAATCACCTCGGGTCGAAAAACGACTGAAAGGGAAAACCGCCACCACATATACTAAATAGAGTAGTTATCTTAGGACCGGAGTATCCAGAGATATAATGAACATCTACTTGAAAATTATTCAAAATTCATCAGCAAATGCAAGATTTCTCAAAAGACAAAGGATATGAAATTAGTTCGCAAAGTTATGAAAGTATAAATATTTAAGACGATTTTGCTTGTACACAATTGTGAAGACTAAACCATGCAATATACACCATTCTCTAAATTTCGCAAATATGCTTGCTGTCTTTGGAATGGATTAGCACATTATTAGCCGGGCTTTCTCTTTGTGTAAAGTACTTAAGAATTCTCGAATATAAATCAAATTCGGGGGTACCAAGTGTATTGATTCAAGTCTTGTTTATCTTCAAGACTAGTTAGAGTGACATCCACATCCCTCCTGGTAGCGATGGTATTAAAATATAAAAAATAAACATAAAACCAACCAAGAGATCCGGCTGACCACTGTTTTAATGTTGTCATCAAGTTCACAAAATAGCAGTTTTGTGAAGATGGCTATACACTTATTTAACGCCAGTTTAGAAGATAAATCAACTTGGTTTAGGATATTTTAGATGTGATGGTTTCTAAATGAGCAAACAAATTGGTCTTGACTTTGCACAATAGTATAGGACTTTTCGGAGTGGAAAAGTTTAGACCTCAGCTAGTTTTCACTCACCTTCTCATACTGGATATGTTAATTCTAACCAACAGTGAGAATTTACCATGAACAAAAACTATGACAGAAAGTTATATTATTAGTAGTTTAAAATAATGGAATAACAATAAACACATTTACTTATTAAATATCCTGAAAACCGCTTTCATGCAAGTAGTTCGGATTCGTTATTTTTTTTATACAAGTCTAAAAATTGTGTTAGATGACTTTTACCTCCTTCTATGAGGTTTATAACCTTTCGTGGTTTTACACAAAAAATAAAAAATAAATAAATAAAAAAAATAAAATAAATAAATGAATAAAAATCCTCTTTCCTTAACCTATGGAACTATAGGTTCCATAGGTCTCCTTCAGAGATTGTAGGATGTTTTGAATCCCGCAAAATAGGCGTAGTCCTACCAGAAAAACTCATGCAATACAGATATAATTATATTAGTCTTTTATATATATATATGTGTGTGTGTGTGTGTGTGTGTGTGTGTGTGTGTGTGTGTGTGTGTGTGTGTGTGTGTGTGTGTGTGTGTGTGTGTAGAAAGTTTTTTACCTTGGGTATATATTATGTTAAAGATACCAAGCAATTTTATAAGCTAGGTTTTTTAATCCTTTTTCCTTAAGTAAGCAAACAGACAAGTAAGTGAAGTTTGCGGCTGCACGTAGTGCAACACTAGGCAACAACGTGGTAAAGGTCGAGCAAGCTCTGATCACTTTCCTTAAAATTTTCTCTTAATGCAAAGCACATTTCCTTGCGGAAATGTATGATGCTATGCATTAAGGTAATAGTCACCCATACTTGTTTCGACCTTTATTGAGGTCTCGTCAGTGGGAGTCAGATCTAAAAAATGCCAAGGGTGAAGTAATACAGAGGTTTGGCTCTTTCTAGTTCCTCAATAAACGAGACCTCAATAAAGGTCGAAACCGGTATGGGTAGTGACTTACCTTAATGCATAACATCATACATTTCCGCAAGGAAATGTGCTTTGCATTGGGGAAAAATTCTAAGGAAAGTGATCAGAGCTTGCTCCACCTTTACCACGTTGTTGCCTAGTGTTGCACTACGTGCAGCCGCAATCTTCACTTACTTGTCTGTTTGCTTACTTGGGAAAAAGGATTAAAAAACCTAGCTTATAAAATTTGCTTGGTATCTTTAACATATATATATATATAAAGCGAAACTTCCACACGGATGTTTTCATGATCTAGGAATAGTTTCGTATTTGCCTCAGTAAGCAGAGAATTTTTCTTGAGAATTATATATATACTTTTCGATCGAAATGTCATGTAGATTATGTATGAGAAATTGATTTTTGGTAAAGGATTATGACGTGGTGTTGTAGACATAAATGTAAGAAGTCGATCGGTGTGAAAAAAAGATAGTAATGTAGGGGGAAAAAAATTGCGTCGCTGGTGGATAAGGTACAGATAAGATAAACCAGTAAAGGGGTATTGTACCAGCAATGCGTGTAGCTGGAAGGCGGCAGCAGCCAGCGATGATGCGGTGGGATGCTAAAAATGCGTGACATAAGAGTTACGTGAGTACAACGGAGGTGGGAATAGGAAGTCACGTTTTCCCAGCAGCTGGTAGTAGACGCATTCTCCCCCCCTTTTTTTTTTAGTGGGGAGGAGTCAATTGCATAATTCGAGGCCTTACGTCAATAGCGGGAGATTTTCAGCCTACGAATTACTGCTTTAAAACCTTCGATACTTCGCAAACGAGACAAAATTTTAAACTTAATTTTAATTAAGATTAAAAGTATATATATATATATATATATATATATATATATATATATATATATATATATATATATATATAATTTTTATAATATAATATATATAATAATAGGCTTTTTATTTTATTATGATTTTAACATATTTTTATATAATAATATTTATAAATATGTAGTAATTATATTTTTTTTGTATTTCTATTATGCTTTTTAACAAAATAATTGCCCTCTAACGAAAGGTGGCGCTCTCACTTCAAGTTTAGATTGATTTGAACACAAGTAATTGTGAACGAATGGAAGAACTAGTATTTAATGCTCGCCCTGTTGCGTGCAATATGTTAATTACGTTACCGAAGTGAAAGCATTCATTCCAGGAAATTCTGATTATCTGTAAGTTGAATTTACTAGGTTGAAGTGAATCACGTAGCGATGTTTCATGTGCTATTTCATCTGTAAATACTGTAATGGATTTTCTTTCTTTTGAGAATGACCGCTCAAAAATAAATAAAAATAATGCATTTTCTCAACTGTGATCAAAAGTTATCTGTGATCCTATTTGGCACCTTGATATCTCTTTGCTTTGGGGTAACAGAAAGCAAAATATTAAGTCAGATAAGATAAGATTGCAGTAACTTCTTTAAAAATAATTTTTATTATTAAAACATATTTAATTCTTTTATCAAGATTTAAATTTTTAATTAAAATTTTAAAAAATTATAAAGTTTAGAAGTACACCTTTTTCTTCTTAATATGACTTTTGTAGAATTTATAAGCCACAGTACTTGCTAATCAATATTACATTATATATATGTCAATATTATATGTTATAATATGGTGAGATACGTTGAACTCACAATTATGTTATGATGAACAAGCTTTTCTATTTAAAGATTCGTTTATATTTGGATATTAAATTAAATAGATTTATTTAAAGATTCATAGTATTAAACAAGGCACTGTAGCATTGATAGCAAGTCACACGACAGCAATAGTGTGTTTGGGAACGATTTTTATAAGAATTGTTTCTTGAACAAGATACAAGATAACTATTAACCCCTTAACATACAAAGACGTCTGTGACACGTCTTTTGTTTATTGCACCAAAATTGATTTTGAATTTTGGTTTCACATATAAATACAACCGCATATAGACGCTAGACAATCTTGTGCCTATTTCCTTTCAGCCGAGAAAAATTGCCAACGGCGTGTATCGGCTATTTTTTGCATTTGCACAAATTCATCATTATTTTTCAAATAATGATGAATCAGCATGTAAATAATTGGAAAGGTGTATCATCTATATGTAAATATCTACATAAAAAACAGGTCTAGATGGGATCTCTAACAAACTATTGAAATTCCTCCCTCACCTCTCCCTAATCTACGCCTCACCAGCCTAACGAACGACACACCACTGAAAAGAATATCAAGAAGTTACAAATAATTCAAAATAAATGCCTAAGGATGGCACTGAACCCTCCCTGGTTCTTCAGTAATCACCAGTTGCATAGCGATGCCAACATACCAGACACTCGATCTTTCCTAAAAACTACCGTCGAAAAGTTTTTTTACAACTGCTGACAACCACCCCAAACAAATAATCCATCAAGCTGCCAAATACAGTCCCCAAAACCTCAAAATACAGAAGACCGAACGCCATTCTAGCAAACACATCAGCAACCATTAAAAGCTCACAAAGCCCAGGCTAAGCACCTGCCCCCACCTCCCAACCACTAATACAGATCGGGGCGTCGATTCGGTCCATCCACCAAAGAAAATAACAGAACGCATATCACTTTGAGATCTGATTCCCTGTACTGCGTAAATGCAAAAATACTAATACCAGTCTTATTTTGTTGATATTTATTTAACTATCATTATATGCAATTCAGTTAATAGTTCTTATGAATATGCAATGCTTCATCGTTTTATTACTTTATAATTAATTTTTAAGTATCATTATCGTTAAAATAATTTAATGTTCAATATTTATTTCGTCATCCTTATTCATTTATAATCCAGTTCTATTTTACCATTCATTTTTCACATTTCTTATTAAATACTGTGGTAGAAAGATTTTCTATGCCTTTATAAAAATAATTACTGGGTGAGCATTTATTTTAAACAAAAAAAAAAAAAAAAAGACATTAGACTTTACTGTTTACATAAAATTACTTAGTTGTATGTAATAATAAATATGATCACTTTGAGAGACTGATATACCAAATACTTGCCAGTCAGTTGTATAATTAAACAAATGAACAACCGAGCGCATTATTAGCTCTCTCAAAGAGAGAAAAAGAGAGCTATAAAGTGATTCTTTCTGTCCTTCCGATATATATTGTCTCTCCTCCCCCCCCCTCCCACTGCAAGCCTCTCGGTAATCAACTAATGATAATAAAGTGCCTGTGGAAGAAATTAAATTTACGTTTTAATTGCTATATTAATAACCTGGTATTTCATTAATTATAATTGATTTTAGGGAATGTTAAATTAAAATGGGAAAAAAACTACTTCATGGTTTCCGGAACTTGAAATGGAACTTTGCTAATATTAATTAAAAAAAAAAAAACAACAGCATGTCAATATCTTATAATATAGTAGGTAAAAACCGAACGTATCAACTATTAGTCATAAATAAAATATTTAATTAATTATGGCACAATTCAAGCAATATTTAAAAAATGATGAGTAAGTATAGAGTATAGAAAACTATTCTAGTCACTTATTTCTAACTTGCATTTCTTGACTAAATATAAATTTCAATTATTCAGTTATCAGTATTTAAATATTAAAATTCAGCGTACTGACCAGAGTCTGTAACTGACTACAGAGTATTAACCAAACTATTAGAAGACTTAATAATTCCATATCATATATTTGCTTTAAAAAGCGATAAAAATTTATAGTAATAAGGGGAGTAGTCCAAACAATAACTACCGAAGAAGTGAAAACAACCTTAAAAAGACAGGGCTTTGAACCCATAAAAGTATCCAGGATGCACAGTAGAGATAAGCGTCCGATGCCGCTAGTTCTGGCAGAGATTGATAAGGACAAGCGTGAGATAATATACAACTTAAAAATGTGATCAAAATGGAATCCCCTACGAAGAAAGGCATCGTCCGGTCAATGTCAAAAATATGGTCACGCGCAGAGCCTATGCCGGGCAGAGTTCCACTGTCTAAAGTGTGGAGATAAACATTCTAATTTCTTGCACGAAACCTCGTACACCAGCAAAGTGTGCCGATTGTCGAGGCCCGCACAATGGTTAAATTCAGCCGGGGTCCTCCAGGGCCCTGGCCCGGAACTTTTTTTCTGTTTTGTGACTTTTCTCTCTTTACAATAATTAAAATTAAAGTCAATATCAACAGTCGCCTGCTCACGAACGCGTGATGAAAGGGACGGAGAGGTTTTAAGCTTCCTGTCATGCGTTATCTTGGACCGATTGACAAGTAAACATCATTGCAGCGTAGTGTAGCGGAATTTTGACAGACTCGTAGCGATATTTCTCTTTTCTGGTTGGCAACACTGTCACCAATAGTCAGTAACCAACAGCAGATTAGCAGTTGTTTATCAGAGCTCGTGATTGTGAGAAGCACAAAGCAAATCGTGTAATATTTCTGTGTTTATTTAAGCCTACTATTTCAACTATGGATAAGTCCATCGGCAGGTATGGCGTGGTCTGAGTCACCCTAAACAACAATTGAATATCCGTCCAACCTCTCCAGCTGAAATCCGCGGAATAATTAAAAAAACTTAATGATAAAAAAGTTCCGGGTCCAGATGGAATTACCAACCAAGTTATTAAATGTCTACCACAAAAAAGGAATCATTCATATAAGTTGCTATCACCAATGCAATGCTCAGGTTCAACTACTTTCCAACGATGGAAAACAGCACATATAATTTTATTTCCAAACCAGGAAAAGATTTAAAATTTCCACAAAATTACCGACCCATCAGTCTTCTCTCCTTTCTTCGAAAGCTATCAGAAAAAAAAGTATTCTAACAAGATTGCAAGAAACACCCACCAACAACAAGATCATTCCAGAAGAACAGTTTGGATTCGGACCAAATCACTGTGAGGGTGCAACAGAGCCAGAGGATCGTGGAATATAACTCGCATGGATTTAACCCGGAAGCAGCAAACCGGTGCCATTTCCCTTTACATAGCCAAAGCTTTCGATAAAATATGGCACATCGGTCTCCTCTGTATGCTACTAACAGCAAAATTTCCAGTGCATTTGATCCTACTTATCAGACTTTCCTAAAAAACAGAAAATTCAGAGTTAAAGTACAAGGCATCAGATCCTCTGAACGCATAATTACAGCAGGAGTTCCACAAGGCTCATTACTTTCTCCATTATTGTTCTCTATTTATATGACAGATAGCCTCGTACTAATTCCACCATATCCGCTTATTATGCAGATGACACACCCCTTCTGACTAGATCGCTCAGTCCAAAATTAATAACTAAGCGCCTACAAAATTGCAGCTAACGAACTTGAACTGTGGTTCAAGAAATGGAGAATAGACGGAAACGCAGAAAAAAGTGCGGCAATTGTATTTACAAGAAGAAAAAAAATCACCTCAAAACTCAGTCAGCATATTTGACACTCTCATCCCATGGAAAACAACAACCAATCTAGGAGTTCAACTAAATAAAAGACTACGCTTTGAGTCCCATATATCTTACATTTACTCCAAATCAAACACAGCCATAGCCCAAATTTACCCACTTATCAATAAACGTGGCTGCTTAAGTATAGATAATAAATTACTTATTTATAAATCACTAATCAGACCAATAATGACAACTGGATCACTCGCCTGGAGTCATACATCACCTTCTCATATCAAGAAACTTCAAAGTATCCAAAACAAATGTCTAAGAATGTCATTTGATGCTCCTTAGTTTGTTCGGAACTCACAAGTTGAGAAGATAGTTTTCTCAAGCGGCTACCCATCCAAATCAACTAATAAGGATAGCAGTTGACTATAATGAACATGATCCTATGAGGCACAAACGTCCTAAAACAATCCTACTGAACCAAAACTGAACCAAATCAACCCCACCGCCCATAAAGGGTGAGCTATATGCTCAATAACTACTCCATCAGACTGACATACAAGATAAAAATAGTAAAAACCAACCAATTTTCTCATATAAACAGATACATATAGAAAACTATGTACAGTAACCCTCCCTCACTTTACGATCGCTCGCTCTACAATCCCCTGCTTTTACGACTGGTATAAATTTTCTATTATGATTGTACGAAATGCCATGCCACAGAAGGGAAGTGATCGGGATGTATAGGCTTGAACCGTCATCTGACCCAGACACCACATATAACCGAGGATCCAGTATTTTAACTAGTATGAATGATTTCTAAATCAGCGATGTGTTTTTTTTTAATTCAATGTTTTACGTCACAAAATATCGTATACATGTTTGCGTTTTTTTTAACCGCTGTGCAGTTTTTTATTTTTATTTTAAGAAACTCTAAAGATTAAGTCTGTTAATTTGTTTGTTTTTTTTTACTTTGTATGATTATATAAACATGTTTCTTTATTATTCCATGATTTAAGTACCCATTCGAATTAGGGTTCGATTTGCAATAAATACTTTTGCTGCACTTAAAAAAATAATATATATATATATATATATATATATATATATATATATATATATATATATATATATATATATATATATATATATATATATATATATATATTTTTTATCAACGATTCCAATTCAAGTACGCAAACTCTGGCTCTTACCTCTGGCTGTTCCTAAAAAGAATAGCCTCGTCAGATATCCTTCTGGTTCAAAAAAAAGAAAAAAAAAAGTAATATGTGCAATGGATATTAATTTTAATTATTATTCATCATATTTTAATTATTTTAATCACATATATATGAATTGCAAGTTCTTCTTGTTATATCATTTGGAAATTGAACAAATTGAATCCAGTCGTATGCGATATGTGCCTTACAGTGGGTATACAACATGCTGATAATTATATCAATCTTCTCTGTAACAGTGACGGAAGGTGCTATGTTTCTAGATGGAAAGATTCGTCCAATTTTAGGTTACTCACAGCAATGTCGAATGTTTCATTAGTGTGAATGTAAATTTTCTAAGAGCGTGGCCGCTTCTTGTTTACAGAACAAGCAATTGCTAACTGGTGGTAGCGATGGGAACACATGATTGCATTATTCAAGGGATTTCGGTGTTATCCTCCCCTTTTCCATCCCACCTCCCACGGCGAATATATAAACGAAAGGCCCCTACGGCTGTAAAATTTTATGAGCACGCTCGGAAAACATGAAATTGAAGCTAACCCAGGTTCGTGATGAATAACAGGGCTTTTGTAACGGCACACGCTAGGTCCGATCGGAACTAGAGGTGAAGTTCGTTCGTTGTTGGCTCCTGCCTTCAAAGAAATAAAATAGATCCTCTAATAGCGCCCCAGCAATATTTCGTTACTCCCTCCCTTCATTCTCTAACTGTCTTCACGTTTGTGCGCATGCGTAATCGAGGTGTTTCCGAGGCTCGCGTTCGCTTACGTCTAGCGTGAGTCAGCTTTCTCCTTCTAGGTCAATGGACTGGATGGCTAAACCTTGAACGCCTCGTCCGGACAGTTGACCCATGGATATTCGGCACACTTTATAGAAAAATTTCCCCTGTTGCTAAGCAACAGAGACACGTAGAAGGGATTCGCCATTGCCTGTTCGAAAAAAAAAGGGGGGGGGGGACGGATGGGAACTAATAAAGATTCTTTCAGCCATAGTTGATTGGTTTAGGTTTAGAAGTAATGGAGGTTAGGCTCTTTTGTATCCCTTTGGATGACAAAAGATGGGCAGAGCAGGAGAAGTTCCAGCATGTATTCGATGCTAACAAAAAGGGTTGCTTTACATTTCTCTTAGCCAGTGGCGCACCCAGAGGGGGGACCAAGGAGCCCGGGCACCCTCCAAAGAAAAGGAAAAAAACACTAGAAAAATTTCCAAAAATCTTTTCCTAATTAAAATTCATTTTTTTTTTATTTATATTGTGTGCTACTTATGAATTAGCGATCACTGCAGATGCTCAGTTATAGGTCGTATGCGATGTGTAGTGTGTATTCGCAAAACGTCTACTCAACTCGCCCCCCCCCAAAGGTTAAATCCTTAGCACTCGGTCCCCTCCAAGATTAAATCCTGAGTGCGCCACTGCTCTTAGCGTCAACAAAATCCAAAAACTGGCAAATGATAAAATGATTATCGCAAACAGTAACTGTGAACTCAAAAGAAGTATAAACTTTTAAGACATACGAAAAAAAAAAAAAAAAAAAAAGGAACAGACCTACAAGAACTCACGGTCCTTTTAGCGTCACAGCTCACACATTAAAGTTTTGCCTAATTTCAGTTTTGGACAATTTGACATAAAAATAATTTGTATAATTTATTTGAGAATCTAATATAATATAAATTTAATTCAATTTAATTATGTCGTATGTTATAATATAAGACCAAAAGATGGTCTTATAGATTATTAGCTTAGTAAAATTCATAATATACAAAAATAGAACCAACAGTTTATATAAATCTAATATATTATGTAAATATACTTAAATATCTTACTCTCTTGAATTTGTATAATAACATTTCATAATATTAAACGCCTATCATGAAGTCGATTTCATTTGCATTCTCAAATATCTATGATTTCATATTCGTTATGATTTGCATAAGCCACCACCTTCGCACACAGTACTTATTATTATTACAAAAAAAAAAAAAAAAAAAGGAAAATGCCGCAAGTCGCCGTTTATTTCAAATATTCAAAAGTAACTGGTAATTTTATATCGAAATGTTATTTATACCTAACTTATGCTTTTTTTTAATCATTGACTATATTTTAAATCAACTTTATTTTGCAATTATATAATGAAAATAATAAATCACCCTAAAAAATAGAAACCAAAATTTAATGGTGGAATTTAACGTAAATTATAATGCCTTTTATTAAATTAAAATTTGTATAATTTGTCGAGCTCTGACTATAGTTTACAGAAATCTTTCGTGAGTGGCAACCACATAAAAAAAGCAACAACGAAAGCATAATTTTACACTTTTCCTATAGCTTTTCTGAGAAGTTAATAAATATATTAATAGAGAATATAAAATAATCTTATATAAAAGTAAAAATATTTATTGTAGATGCTGGATTTAATGTATGCTATGAATTACTTTTATTTGTAATAAAAAAAGATCAGACATCTTATTTTTTTTATTTGTTTACAAAACCTAAATCTATCACGAATCAGTGAAATTGAAAATAACTGGCGTGTGAAAATTCTAAGATTGAGAGCACTTAGAAATCAGACTGGCTCCATCTTTTGGTGTAAATTTAAACTAAATGTACAAACAACAACAATTACAGTACGTTTTTGTTATTACTGTACTTCTACTCTATAGTTCGAAAAAGTTACAGGCTTGGTAATGCATTTAAGGATTTACAACCCTGTTTCTAAAGAACCTAAATCAATTTGAAGTTTACACAGAAAACGGGTATCATTACCTAAATTACCTAAAGCAAGCATTAATATCCGTCAAAACTTAACTAACACACTGACAGCAAAGAAAAACGAAAGAATAAGAAAACAACATATCATAATCTATTTTAAGTAAAAAAAGGTGTGCGTATAATAACAAAATAATAGTATTATTACTAATGATGTTTAAATAAAATAAAATATTAATAATACAACTTTTCCATGAGTATACAATTTTTATTGCTTTTGAAAAATATAATTACACATTACATGCATAATAATGTTTTACCAAAGTGTTTTGAACTTGTTTTCATTGCTTTTGTGTTTGATCAACTGCAGTATGCATGCTATTGGTAAAACTTTGATTTGTTTGTTTCTAAACGGGAGTAGATCAAGCTCATCTAATTCTGATTCTATTAGAATTATTTTTTATATGTATCTAATTAAGTTCTAATTTTACCTACATTTTCTAATTCTAATTCCATTTTAGTTATTAAAAAAACTATTAAAAATAAAGTGATAGACACATCTAAGAATATATGCGGCACATATCGCCAGTAACACCCATTTGAAGAATATATAAAAATGAATGAAATAAGAATGGTGACCAAGATTATAATATATAATTATAATATATAATTTGGTGTGGCTGTTATGAAAAAAGGAGGGAAGAATCCACAGTGAGATGCGGTGATTAATATACCCTTGAAGGGTAATGGGTGGCAATGCTGAAGCCAATGAAGTTCTAACTGAGGCTCGGTTGTTGCTGCTATCCTTCTGCCATGATCAGAGCTTTAATAGCTCAATAACACCTTATCCCTATACTGTCCTCTACAGATAACGGAGAAGATGAAAAGCATTCTTGCTTCGCCCCTTTAAGCCAGTCCTTATAATGACTATAATTTTGGTGTAATGTAATTAATTACATTTTTTTAATTGCTTTCTAAAACTCGGCATGAGAGAAATAGTGATTTCTACGTCTTTCATACTCTCTTTTTTTCTCCTCAATAACTAATCTGGTTAATAATTTTCTTCCATTTTCTCACCTAGTAGTGACACCCTTCTCATCAGTCCATTCTTCCTGCCTCTCGGTTTGTGAGTATGGCCAGATGTTTATTCTTGATCTATACGTTACTACCGTTGTATCACCAATATCTACCAGTATCACCAACCTATTGGGAAAGTTTCCGTCGACCTTCCCACCCCCTCCTCGGTCTTTGTCCTCCCACATCTCAAAAGACAGAACGTAACACTTACTGTCTTGTTTTCTATTAGAAGAAATTCGTAATCTATCTTCTTTCAAGGATACTAATTGGTTGTTAAGAATATGAACCTTTAATAGCTTATGTAAAGTTAACTTGTTTCTCTTTGCCACCTTTACAAGCATACGACTAAGAATATTTTAAATAGTATGTTAAAGATATTCTTAGAAATTAAAAATTTTGTTAACATACAGAGGGATTAGTTATGTATGGAGATTCCATGATAAGAGGAATGCTTGATAAGCGCACAAGAATCGTATATCCCAGGCAAAAATTAATGATGTTAAGGAGTGTGTACTAGGATGAAGAAAGGTAAAGATCTGATTGTTTTGGTGGGTAGAAATGATCGGAAATGCAGGAAGACGAAACAGTTACTAATAAAATACGTCCTTATAAGGACTGGCTTAAAGGGGCGAAGCAAGAATGCTTTTCATCTTCCCCGTTATCTGTAGAGGACCGTGTAGGGATAAGGTGTTATTGAGCTATTAAGGCTCTGATCATGGCAGGAGGGTAACAGCAATAGCCGAGCCTCAGTTAGAACTTCATTAGCTACAGCATTGCCATCCATTACCCTCCAAGGGTATTGGATTGAATGAATCTCTCCCCCCTAAAATTACGTTCTTATCCTTATAAGGACTGGCTTAAAGGGGCGAAGCAAGAATGCTTTTCATATTCCCCGTTATCTGTAGAAGACAGTGTAGGGATAAGGTGTTATTGAGCAATTAAAGCTCTGATCATGGCAGGAGGGTAACAGCAATAGCCGAGCCTCAGTTAGAACTTCATTGGCTACAGCATTGCCATCCATTACCCTCCAAGAGTATTGGATTGAATGAATCAATCCCTGGAACCATAAAATTACGTAACCACAACAGATTTTATTTATTAATTTACATAAATAAATATAATTTTATGGTGTTTTAATTACCAATCAGAAATATAACTAATTGTTTAAACAAACAATTAGTTATAGTTCTGATTGATGAAGTTTTATTTTCATATATTTAGAAATATATATTTACTTATAAATTATTTCAAAATAAATTAAAATTATAACATAATAAATAAATGAAAAATCCTCTAATTCTTTTCATTCTCTTATACAGAGTAGGCAAGGTTGCTTTATTATTAATTAAAGTTACGTGAAGCCGCAAGTTTACACCAAGTTGGAAAACAAGTCAACAATTGAATACCACTTTTTTTTTTTTTTTTAGTTTTACCATCTTCTATATCACCTCCCGAAGGAATTGAATAAGACTAATTTTCACACTATACGATTCATAAGGTGTTTGAATGAAGAATAGGAAAGTTATAAAATAACAACTTAAGACAGAGTCAAAAAAAAAAAAAAAAAAACTGGAGTACAAGATTTGAGGACATTTGGGAATATGATCAAGATTAAAAGATTTCTTTTAGATAAAAGTTAAAAAAGTACCGAAAAATTGTAACATTCTTTTCTTTTTCTTTCAAAGCATTTATTTCCTAATATCTTAAACCATGTAGTGAATGGCAGCACTGAATTATAAACTCCTCATTACCCGTTATGCTAAACATGACTATACGTAAGAAATTTCGAGTATAATTCCAGGAAGATGGCGCCACCTGTTGTATCTTTCGAACAGTTGCTTGGTCATAATCACAATAACTAAGCAGGTGTAGTTTCGTTTGCAATTGCTGCTATAGAAAACGAAGGAAATAGAATCAATTATCATTTGGGATCGATAAAGCTATTTAGCTAATTGATAGTTATATATTCAGTAACATATTTTGTAACTGTAATAATAATTGTAACATATTTTTCATATTATGAAAAATTCGCGTGTACTTATGATTTTTTTTTACAACAAACGGTATCCCAATGCAGTTTACCCTAATAACCAACAAAAACTTAATACAGCCCAATATCTTACAGCTGGTTTAATACTGATTGTTTAAAAAAAAAAAAAAAAGAATTCTGCGTTATGAAATTACATTGAAAAGTGTTACGAAAGCAAAATAAAAGAAAGAATACTGCATGTTCTTTCTGTGGACATACCTATTATAGAACTGTTTTAAATGGCATCGCTGCTTCCAATTTTATAATTGTTACTAAACTGACAGAAAAAAACGAAAATGATGGATTGAGCGGAAAATTCGTTGATAAATAACTATCTGGGAAAAAATTTGCTTCGAAAGCGAAAATATGAAACTTATAAGTATTTATAAAAATCAAGTGGATATTAAATCCAGCATTACAAGTAAAAATTTTAAAAAATTTAAATTTAAAAGCTTATAAGTAGTAATTAATAGAATGCACATTCAGAACTTTTATTTGGAGAGGAGGTTACAAGCTTATGTTGCGTGCATCTCCCCATCAAGGAATACACCTCGATATCATCGTAGTTTACTTGATGGTTTCGATGCACCTGATGATATCTTTCCTGTATATTATATTATATATTGATGCTGTATTCACTTGATAGTCATTGAAATATTATATGGACATGTAAATATTTAAAAAAAAAACAAAACAAGAATTTAAGATCCTTTTCAACCCTTCCTTGACTTAGGATGCCGGTTTATCCTGATTAGGGATTCATGACGAATTAATATAGCCAGCACTTCACTCGGTTGCATCTCCTAAGGGTTAGTGTTTATGCTTGCAGATCTGTAAGCATAAACACTAACATTAAGGGAACATACGTAATGTATTCAACATACATTACTTATGCTCTTTAAAAAGCATCGAAATCTAAAATGTTAAAAGTCCTGGCTAGATGGGCGAAGCAAGAATGCTTTTCATATTCCCCGTTATCGATAGAGAACAATCTATGATCTGTAAGGATAGGGTGTTATTGAGCTATATAAAGCTCTGATCATGGCAGGAGGGTAACAGCAATAGCCAAGCCTCAGAACTTCATTGGTTACAGCATTGCCATCCATTACCATTAATGGGTACCCATTTTAGTCGCCTCGTACGACATGCATGGGCTACAGTGGCACTATTCTTATCTTAAAGTTCTTAAAAGAACTTGGCGATGGACTGAGTCCGTGACTCTTTATCCCGTCATCTGAATGAAGAAAATCTATGTGGATGGGGTGTTATTGAGCTAAAAGCTCTAGTCATGGCTGAGTAACGGCAATAGCCGAGCCTCAGTTAAAACGTCATTGGCTACAGCATTGCCATTCGTTACCCTGGAAGTCCTAAAAAGGACTTTTCTTCAGGTCAATTTCACCTTACCACTATTCTTATCCAGGCCACACTGAGATTATAACAATATAATTTAAAAAAAATAAAGGTGGATAAATGAATTTTATAATTTTTTTATAATATTATCAGAAAACATGTTAAGAATATATTCTCTTAAAGCAATACACATTTTATTCAATAGAAATTATTTAATAATTTATAAGTTTTGTATATTTACTTTAGATGAACGACCATAGAATATGCAAATGTCATTCTTTGTTCATGCTGTGTTTTCGGCATAATACTAGCAAATATTATGGCTACACAGTGAAAAGTTTTTTTTACGTCCTAGATGAGATATTGTTCTAGGTCATTCCAATCAAAGTGCACTATCGACATCGACTGACCTCAGACGGCCTCTGTAAATTAGATTCTTGCAAATAACTTTAAAATGTATAATCATTTAGAGATACTGAATTCCATTGAGCAAGATTAGCCTAAATCGTTAAAAATTAAAGTGATTTTATTCATTTGTTTTTAATTATTATTTCTCGTGTCAATAAGACCTTCGGTTAATGCGATATCCTTGGAAGGAATTTTAGTAGAGACCTTGCAGGGATCGCAAAACAATGTTGGGGGAACGGATGCACACGTGTGACTAATGTGAAACGGGCATCTCATTGTCACGTGACTGGCCTGCGGGAGAGAAGAAGTCTAGGTGGTGGGAGACCACCACTCGATCCACAGCCCTATTAAGTCAAGTCCCGCACATGCAACATAGAATCGTACTCCTGGGTTTTCCTGGAATATTTTCATGCAGTTACTAAGCAGAAAAAGTTTTAAAAAAAAGACGGACACTGAATTTTTCCCATCATTCTGGTTGTTAATGCTAACCTTGCCCCAGCGTGTTTTGCTCAGGAAATCGCACTAACCTAAACAATTGCAATGCTGTTGCTGCACTTCGCGAATTTCCTCGCCAGAAGAAATGTCCACGAAGACTACTATCTTCTTATTCTCTGCGACGAATGATTAGTCGTTCTGAAGAAACGAAATCGTTGGGAGTTAGACGTGGAAGAGAGTTCACAACAAGTGAATGAAATTGCTACTGCCGTTGTGGAGTAGGCCATGAATAAAAAGCGTTGGTTTTTGCAGTGCACATGCTATATCAAAACACATAGATGTGCCTTACGCATCTGTCTGGAAAATTGTACGGAAGAATTTGCATTTCTGATAATTTTGTTGGGAGATGAGACTCACTTTCACCTGAAGAGCTGTGGATACCCACAACTGATGGGCTACGCAAAACCAGCATGCAACCAAACAAATTCTGGTGCGGGTTTACAGCTATATGGTTTATCACTGAACCATTCTTCTTCTAGTCACAGAACCAGACTGGCGAATGATATTCGCCAGTCTGGTTCTGTGACTTGCTCAGAGGTATCGCGATATGATAAACAAGTTTCTTGTGCCACAACTATAGCAACGCCTGTGCATGGATTCACTCCTTTTCATGCAAGATGGGATTCTTCCACACATCGGTCGATGAGTACAGGAGATTTATTCGAAAACATTTCACGAAAGCCAGTGTTTACTCGTTGCATAGTCGCCTCATTCACCTGACCTGAACCTCTTCTGGCTCTGGGGTTTCTCAGAATCATTCTGATAACTTGCCAGCGCTGAAAGCCAGCATAAAGTATCATATGCGCAACATC
The DNA here is from genome assembly GCF_054136105.1 of Typopeltis vanoorti. Classification (NCBI taxonomy): domain Eukaryota; kingdom Metazoa; phylum Arthropoda; class Arachnida; order Uropygi; family Thelyphonidae; genus Typopeltis; species Typopeltis vanoorti. The sequence goes on from NC_143566.1 coordinate 59,485,549, forward strand.
AGTCCTGACCAACTGCGTTCTGCCGTTGAGCACATTGTGCAAAGGATGCAGTTTTTGGCATACTAGGAAGGGGCAACACTTGACCATTTGCAGCTCGTGAATGCATAATGGAGGTGAATAAAAATGTGTTATTTATGGTTGTGTCGCTTTTCTCCTTCTTACGCACACAGAAAAATTACATCCTACAAGCCTCTAGTGGAACTACTTTATTTATTTTTTCCCCCACACATATATCGCTTCCATACGACGCACAATATATTTCTGCAGTTTGGCAGCATTTGGATCACTGGGTGGCGCTCCACTCCTCAAACACGGATACTCTGATTTCGATCAACCTGTATTTCTACCTGCATATTTATTCGTCGTCATACCATGCCTTTTTTTCGATTCAGTCAGGTTCGACAGAGAAATCATTCGATCTTCTTAATACACGCCCAAGTATGCAATTTAAATACTTTTCATTTTATGTCCTTGATTTGATACTCAATCGAAATACCAACTTTTGAAATATCTTTGCATAATTTTAGTAAGCGTCGTTCAAATACCTCAACGGTCTGGTTTGGGTCCATTGCTGTTTAATTTGTATGTAAATGATATTTGGAGAGGTCTGAATGGTGATGTGCAGTTGTTTGCTGATGATGCAAAGCTGGGGGAGAGCTATCAGGAGTAGTGTGGATGCTGTAACTTTACAGAAGGACTTGAATACACTGTCTGAATGGGTAAATAAGTGGGGATGTCAATTCAATGTTTCAAAGTGTAAGGTTTTGAAATTTGGGAAGCAGAGATGGGATGTAACGTACACAATCGGTGGAAATATCTTGGAAGAGGTAGAGGAGATGAGAGATCTTGGAGTGATTGTAGATAAAGACCTAAACTTTCGGGGACATATTACTAAAATTGTGAATGACAACACAGCGGATAATGGGAATGATGCGGAGGACGCTGACTTGTAACGATGTTATGGTTCCTTTGTTATAAGGCTTTGATCAGGCCACATATGGATTACTGTGCACAGATCTGGTCACCTAGTTTTCAAAAAGATGAAATTGCTTTCGATATTGAAAAATGCAACTTGCAGAAATTGATGGATAGAAGGAGGAGGGGGGGGGGATATAATTGAGACATATAAGCTGTTAAGAGGTTGTTACCAGATTAATGTCGGGGAGGTTTTGCACAGAATGGGTGAGGATAGCAGGAGAACAAGAGGTCATTCCTGGAAGCTGTATATAAGGAGGGTGTGAGCAGGTGAGTGAGGAGTAGGTTTTTTGCATGGGGAGTGGTGAATGATTGGAATGTTTTGCTCGAGAGTGTGGTGAGTGCAGAGACAGTGAATATATTTAAGGCACAGTATGATAAACTGTGTGTATAACAGTAGACCTCCAATGATGAGTCTTTGACACCATGGAGGTTTTTATAATAATAATAATAATTAAAATGATTATATGATATATCTGTATTGATTTTATATTTGACCATATGGGAAAACAATAATAATTGTCAGCAATGGAGTCATTGTTGATCATGGTACATGAACAGAAATTAGTAACCGTTATACAGGATAACAGGTATCGCCACCTGGTGTCTGAGGGAACAAATAATATGAAATTGGAATCAAATAATGTGAATATTAGACAACTATTCAAAGGGAAAAGGATGCTTGAAGTTGCGAATAAAACAGATTTCAACAAAAACTGAAGTTTAAAAATAAATAATCAGAAACAATGTACATAAACGCTTTGTTCTCTTTCGTATTACGGGAAAATAGAAATCAAATGCAAATCAGATCAGACACTCTTACAGACAAGAAAAATTTTTACTAAATGGAAACGATTACTCTGTTGAATATCACTAGGTGGCGCTCCAAAAGGTCTTAAATAGGGATGTTTTGATTTTGATCATCCCGTATTTCTACGCACATATTTAAATGGATATAAATATAAATATGCACGCGCATAAAAAATATATATATTTAAAACATTTACTGAAATATAAAATTAGCTAAATTCATTGACTTGGCTTAGTTCGAACAGAATTAGGTTTTTAACCTAAGAAACCAGAATTCGGCGGACATTTTTTTTCTTTTTGTTTGTGATTTTAAAAGTAAAATTTATAAAGACTAAATCTATAAATTTATAAACAAATGATAAAATAAAAGTTAAGGTGAAGTAGAATTTCTTGTTACTGATAGGAACAACTTTTACAAAATTAATTTGTTTGTTAAATGTAAGAAATCATTTAATTTGCTAGGGAAGGCAATTAAACCTTCCCTAGTAAATGAAGTTGAGAGCGCCACACACACACACACACACACACAGTGTGTGTGGGTGTGGGTGTGTGTATTCGAACACCAAGATCTTCGAACATACTGTTGACCAATCTAAACATTTTTAGATTAGTCAACAATAAGGCGACTCAAACTGTGACTCCCCGTAGGTAGTACTGGTTTCGGGGGGATTGTGTTCAGCAGCATGCATGCTCTTCTTCATGTCCTTCCACTCCTCTCCTCGACCGCAGATACATGAATCTCATGACGTCTTCATAGTTATCCACTGTAAACAGCTTGCAAAAACGCACGTTATCCGATCCTCGCAGCCACCCGCACCTCCGCAATCGGCCTCGCCCGACGTGGTTCCTGGCGGAACATATCTGACCCTATTCCGTCAGCAACACATACATTTCCTCTCCTGCGTCCGCTCCTCAATATGTATGACAGTAAACGAAACGTCTTTGTAGCTCCTTTACAATCAATAGTAAGGGCTCGTCAATAAAATGGCATGCATCCTCGCCACAATCCTCATCCGCAACTGAACACAATCCCCATGAGGTTGTTTGTATTAAACAACCACTCATGATCCTTGGTAAACCAAAGGATTACTCTTCGTCTTATTCCTATCCTTTAAGCTATCTGGCAACGGTAACCCTATACCGGAAGCTACAAGCTTCCACACGCATAGCTCAAGGGATCATTGGAACAATGTTTTTCAAGGTGGTATCCAACCTGAGAATCCTCTAGAAGAACTTGGAAACGAACTCCATATTTATAGGCCGGTTTCGTGACATCACAATGCGGATATCATAATGCCTTTTTTGTGTGTGTGTGCAAATGAAGGGATTGTTACAGGTTACATTGTTGACGTCATTTTTTTTAATTGTTTTTAGGACAGATTTATGAATCCAGCAAAATAAGACATAATACAGGACATCATCTACTCCAAACCACCAAGATCTTCGAACGTAATATAGTGAAATTAAAGCAGATCATCAAGAGAGACGACGCGGGAATTGCAAAAAGGTCGAGCGGCCTTTAAATGAACAGAGGAAGAAAATGGAAAATAAATATTAAAATAAGGAATAATAAAGTAAATAAACAGGCATGTCAGAAAATAGTGGAAAATAGGTAATTGACATTGTTTGTAAAAAGAAATAATTTATTTGGTATGGTGACTATATAATACAACCTGCTTTTGATGAGCGAGTTTTAACATCATCTTTTCCTTGATCGAAAATTAAGAATATAAAAGGAGTAATTTAAAAACAGAAAAAGAAAAGTAAACTAAATCATAATTGTAGTAGGCGATACGATCAGTACGGGAGAGGATATGAAAGGGTTGATTGAAGAGGCAAGAGTGAAGAGTGAGAAAGTGAAAATCATCAGTATTTTGCCTCGATATGATAAAAATGAATTAAGAAGAAGGGATATTGTGGCAAACGATTCGATACATACGCTGTAGAAGGAATGGATTTTCGGAGGTGTGAAGTGTGTCTGGGGGAAGACTGGATTTGCACATGAGGGACGGCCCACATCTGAATTTGTTTGGTATCAGGAGTCTTAAAAAAATAATAACTGTTAGGAGACCAAACATAGAGAGTCAGAGAAACTAAATTATAAAGGGAGGAATGGTGAGAATGTGAGTGTTAGAGCGACAATATTATATAACTGCATTAATGACGGGAATGGGCTTTGTCACATGGAAATGTTGACGAGGAGAGAACGATTTCACCCTGGTTCGGAGCTATCAAATATGTGCAAAAGTGTATACATTGTAAGGCATTAGAGAAGCATAGAGATCTGCACGTTGTTCAGCTGTGTCAGGCAGACTGCATACAAGACAGTACAAAATAACAAACAGGTAGGTTATTATGTCTGTACACGAATGCTAGGAGTCTCAGAAACAAAGGAGTAGAATTTGTTGCCTTAGTCAATATGTTGCGACCTCGGATTATAGGAATTAGTGAGACCTGCCTATCAGAATCACACTTACTAACTGGTATCGAGTGTCAAGGGAACAATATTTTTAGGAAGGATAGAGAGGAAAGGAGAGGAAGGGGCGTGCTGTTAATGATATCGGATGACTTAAATCCAGTTAGAATTGAGACCTATGATTGTAGTAATACTACTAACAATATTTCATGTGGCAGTGAGTTTGAAGCCACCTGGTGTGATGGAGAATCTAATGAGATCAATTACCTAGTGAGGTGTTGTTACAAATCTGGTGGATCGGTTGCTAGGGGTGAAGAAAGGCATCAGCAAATACAAAAGATGAGTGCGAAAAGAGCAGTCATAATATGAAATTTTAATTATCCAAATATTCATTGGGTAGAAGTAGAAGCTCAGGAGAAGAATGAAAATGCATTTATTGAGCTGTTGTGGGACAACTTTCTCAAGCAGCATGTGACAGAAGGAACTCGAGGTCAAAGAGTGTTAGATTTGATTATAGTGTCAGAGGGCGTTTCAGTTAAAAACGTAACTATCCTGCGTGCAGTTGGTGAGTGATCATGCGGTACTCACTTGGATGTGACTAAGTTTATGAATGTTCCATTCAGAAAAGGTTACATGCTGAACTACAAAGCAGGAAATTATGACCAACTGTGGAGCATACTGAGTTCAGTGGAATGGGATCTGTCGCTGGATGGAAAGAACATCGAGAGTGCATGGGAAGCATTTAAAAAATACTTAAATGATGCGATATCAGAGTGTGTCCCGCGAGTTCGAAGAATAAATGGAGTAGGAGTCAAGTGGATGAGTTATCTTATTAAGCAAGAGATTCGTAAGAAAAGGACGATGTTTAAAGAATACCTTTGGCATAAGGATGGCGACCGTTATGAAAGTTAATATTCTCTCAGAGGGCGGTGCGTGATTGGAATGGATTGCCATTGGCTGTTGTGAGTGCAAGCAGTGCGTATGAATTCAAGAATAAGTATGATAGTTGATGCGTGTAGTATGTGGCCTCCGTCGGTGAGTCTCTGATTCCCTAAAGCTTTCTCTTAATAATAATAATAATAATAATAATAATAATAATAATAATAATAATAATAATATATTGCAGATCTACATGAACAGATAACTATTTTGCTGAACGTTCTTCACAAACAAGACATGATTTATATGAAGTTATTGTTTCATAAAATAAATATTCAACCAAACAGCTTTTTAGATAGCATTCTAAACACTCTACAGTTACATTATTATTACGTGACACCTACAGGGAGTTTAGAGACTCATCGAGGAAGAACACTACTTTACAACTCTCTGTCTCCACCAATCAAACTACCAGCTACAACGATCCACAACCACACCACCGCTATCTACCGCCCACCATTAGTATTTTCACATGGAATCACAAACATCCATGTCCACAGCGGGATTCGAACGCGCAAACTTTTAAGTAGAGAGCGGATAAGCTAACCATTCGGCGAACCAGGTCGGCGTTAGTATAAAATATTATTCGATAAAATTTCGCGACCAGAAGAATCTTTATATGGGCTTTTTCTGGTGGGTTAGACAATCTCATCGATATAATAGAACAGCTACCTTGCAGCTGTTCTATTATAACTAAAATAACATTCTTATATGATGGTATAAGAATCATATATCGAAGAGTCTCCTTAACACAGTCGGTATAGACCAGTGATGGCGAACCTTTTTATCCAAGTGTGTCAAACATCTTCTTTTTTAAAAATTGACGTTGTCGATGTGCCACTTGCATACATGCATTATAAATTTAACTACTTAATCATAGATGGTGACTTATACATATCATATTAGGCTATTTATTTAATAGCACATAATGAATTCATATTATACAATTAATTTAATAAACTGAAATTACTGAAATTAGTTTTGTCATCAGAATACCAATATTTTTCAACATCCAAGGTGTGTCACCTGAAACCCTCAAGTGTGTCAGTGCTGACACGTGTGTCATAGGTTCGCCATCACTGGTATAGACGAAGCTCTTTGGTCGGTAAGACTTCGTTGGATTCCCGTCTGTGATGTGAGGAACATTTACGTTGTCTCATTCGATTAAAGTGAGTTAGTCAGTCTCAGATAGATGGTTTCTTCAACCGGAAACTCTAGTTTCCGGATGGAAACTGTCCCGCCACCACCACCACCACCAACGCCAGACTCTGCAACAAGGCGGTTAGGATCTCCCACAGTCGCACGATCATAACGGACCCTGCTTCAAGCGGGATAAAAAAGATACAAAGGTGAAGAATATAATTTTGATGTACACATGGTACATGTAATTTATTTTGTGTAACATCTAGTTCAGGGGTGGGGAACCCTTGGCACGCGTGCCAAATGTGTCACGCCAACGACTTCTTTCAGGCACGCAACCCAGTGCTTACCTTAAAAATTAATTAAATAAATCAAATGCATATCCAACATCTTCGCTGGGTTGTATATCTTATTAGAATATAATTTTATTAAGTACAGCAATACTAAATAAAAATGTAACAAAGAAACAAACACTCTCAACTGATTTAGTAATCATAAGTAATTAAAAATGAAACATGAAAATGAAAAATGTGAAAAGTTAATCATGAGGAACTTCAAGAAGTGATGTTAACAGTAACCAAGTTTGTAAGTTACATTTCTGCACGTTCTTTGAATAAAAAATAATTTCAGGATCTATTGAATGAGGTGGTTTCGGTGTACAAAGGACTAACAATCTACAGCAAGGATCGTTGGCGTAGCCGAGGTCATGTTCTGAATGATTTGTTGAATGCCTGGATGAGATAAATCTCTTTTTTGACTAATCAACAAATGTCTTGGAAAGAAATGTATGGCATCATGTAGGTTTGTTTTTTTTTATGTTTTTTTTTGCAGATTTTTGAGAACATTTAAATGACTTGAGCTTTAAAGGACTCTGGTAAGACACTTGATGTTATGTTTTGAAATGCCATTAGGGGTTTTTAAAACGGATGTAAGAAACTTGAAAAATCTAATATCTGATTGATCTTTACAAAAAAACAAAAAAAAAACGGAATTATTGTTTACTCTATTGCTGTTGTTAAAAATAGCATCATTAAATAGCATCATTAAATCACTAAATATAAAAGCTAGAATGAAATTTAAAGGCAAATAAAAATATCCACGCTGTCAACATGGTTGAAGCACTTTTAGGTAAAAATTCCGTCACTAATTTTTACATTCGTTGAATCTTACATGACTTAAAATAACCACTTTTACAATATTCTTTGATTCTACTGCTCTGGTGTGATTTTTGATTATTTGAAAAAGTTCTAATACTTAAGAAACCAAATAATCTGTTCCTCAAAATTTTCGTTGCCACGCGAAAAAATTTTGCATCAAAGATTTAGCGATTCTGGAACGCACACTTAAAAATGTTGCCCACTCCTGATCTTGTTTGTTAAATATATATAAGTATGATGTAGAGCAGTGACGGCTCGTAAGAATTTGTAGTGGTGGGGCTGCAATGCTTTCAGCCCAAACTGCAGGTAAATCACCCGTTACTTTCCCCACTAAGTAATGCCCACTAGGTAGCGTTTTCGTGCGGTCTGCATTGAATGCAGCTTCAGCGTTGAGTATACTTGCCAGTACTGATACTAGCCTTAGTCCGCACAGCACATTGACTATTACCAAATACAACTATTACTACAAAGTGAAATATATAAAATGCTATCGAATAAAATACCATAAAAATACAAACAAGAAAATAAAGATTTTTTTAGATAAATATTATAAATTTTTTAGATAAAAATATAAGAACGGCGATAATAAAACAAAAACACTTATTTTACATTGGAGGGACTACAATCGTGCAGCCCTTATGAACCAGCAGCCACTGATGTATATAATTTACTAGGTATTCATTAAAGAACAGAATGTCTTATAGCACTCCCTCTCAAAAAAAAAAGAGTAAAAATCGTCAATCGTAGAGCATTAGGCTTGGCAAGGGTTCGAGTCCCTGTTCAAGCAGCATTGTTTAACTTCCATTTTTGTTTATTGTGATTTTATCAGTAAAGTTTAGAAATTTCATAAAGAATAAATCTATATATTTATATTTAAAAGAAATTACCAAAATTACTGAAATATAATATTGTCTAAATTGACGACTTCTCTGAAATCACCATCTAGAAAGTAATAAAACCTTGTGTGTGTGTGAGAGAGAGAGAGAGAGAGATAATGATTGATTGATTTAAACCTCTCCTAGCAAATTAAACGAAATCATACATCTGACAAACAAAAATGTATCTTGTAAAGTCAATTTATTTATTCATTGTTATTTATTCATTCTATACAGGTATACTTCAGCTCTCTACTACTGACCGACCTAAACATGTTTACATTGGTCAACAGTATGGCGACTCAAACTGTGACTCCCCGTAGGTAGAACTGGTTTCGGGGGGATTGTGTTCAGCAGCATGCATGCTTTTCTTCATGTCCTTCCACTCCTCTCCTCGACCGCAGATACATGAATCTCATGACGTCTTCATAGTTATCCACTGTAAACAGCTTGCAAAAACGCACGTTATCCGATCCTCGCAGCCACCCGCACCTCCGCAATCGGCCTCGCCCGACGTGGTTCCTGGCGGAATATATCTGACCCTATTCCGTCAGCAACACATACATTTCCTCTCCTGCGTCCGCTCCTCAATATGTATGACAGTAAACGAAACGTCTTTGTAGCTCCTTTACAATCAATAGTAAGGGCTCGTCAATAAAATGGCATGCATCCTCGCCACAATCCTCATCCGCAACTGAACACAATCCCCATGAGGTTGTTTGTATTAAACAACCACTCATGATCCTTCGTAAACCCATGGACTACTCTTCGTTTTGCTCCTATCCTTTAAGCTATCTGCAAAGCTTCCACCCGCATAGCTCAATGGATCATTGGAACAATGTTTTTCAAGGTGGTAACCAACCTAAGAATTCTCTAGAAAAACGTGGAAACGAACTCCATATTTATAGGCCGGTTTCGTGTCGTCACAATACAGTTGTCATAATGCTTTTTTTTGTGCAAATGAAGGTATTGTTACAGGATGCATTGTTGACGTCATTTTTTAATTGTTTTTAGGACAGATTTATGAATCTAGCAAAATAAGAGAGAACATCATCTACTCCAAACCACCAAGATCTTCGAACATAATATAGTGAAGTTAAAGCAGATCATCAAGAGAGACGATGCGGGAATTACAAAAAGGTCGAGCAGCCTTTAAATGAACACAGGAAGAAAAATGGAAAATAAATATTAAAATAAGGAACAATAAAGTAAATAAACAGGCATGTCAGAAAATAGTGGAAAATAGGTAATTCACATTGTTTGTAAAAAGAAAGAAATTATTTGGTATGGTGACTCAATAATACAACCTGCTATTAATGAGCGAGTTTTAACATCGAATTTTCCTTGAGAGAAAATTAAGAATATAAAAGGAGAAATTCTAATACAGAAAAAGAAAAGTAAAAGAAATCGTAATTGTAGTAGGCGATGCGATCAGTACGGGAGAGGATATGAAAGGGTTGTTTGAAGAGGTATGAGTGAAGAGTGAGAAAGTGAAAATCATCAGTATTTTGCCTCGATATGATAAAAATGAATTAAGAAGAAGGGATATTGTGGCAAACGATTCGATACATACGCTGTAGAAGGAATGGATGTGAATTTTCGGAGGTGTGAAGTGTGTCTGGGGGAAGATTGGATTTGTACATGACGGACGGCCCACATCTGAATTTGTTTGGTATCAGGAGTCTTAAAAAACTAATAACTCTTAGGAGACCAAACACAGAGAGTCAGGGAAACTAAATTATAAAGGGAGGAATGGTGAGAATGTGAGTGTTAGAGCGACAATATTATATAACTACATTAATGACAGGAATGGGCATTGTCACATGGAAAATTGAAGAGGAGAGAACCATTTCACCTTGGTTCGGAGCCATCAAATGTGTGCAAAGGTGTATACATTGTAAGGCATTAGAGAAGCATAGAGATCTGCACGTTGTTCAGCTGTGTCAGGCAGACTGCATACAAGACAGTACAAAATAACAAACAGGTAGGTTATTATGTCTGTACACAAATGCTAGGAGTATCAGAAACAAAGGAGTAGAATTTGTTGCCTTAGTCAATATGCTGCGAACTCATATTATAGGAATTAGTGAGAACTGCCTATCAGAATCACACTTACTAACTGGTATCGAGTGTCAAGGGAACAATATCGTTAAGAAGGATAGAGAGGATAGGAGAGGAGGGGGCGTGCTGTTAATGATATCGGATGACTTAAATCCAGTTAGAGTTCAGACCTATGATTGTAGTAATACTACTAACAATATTTCATGTGGCAGTGAGTTTGAAGCCACCTGGTGTAACAGAGAATCTAACATGATCAATTACATAGTGGAGTGGTGTTATACATTGCGAATCGGTTACTAAGGGGTGAAGAAATGCATTAGCAAATACAAAAGATGAGCGGGAAAAGAATATTCATAATCATAATGGGAGATTTTACTTATCCAAATATTCATTGGGTAGAAGTAGAAGCTCAGGAGAAGAATGAAAATGCATTTATTGAGCTGTTCCGGGACAACTTTCTCGAGCAGCATGTGACAGAAGAACGCGAGGTCAAAGAGTGTTAGATTTGATTATAGTGTCAGAGGGCGTTTCAGTTAAAAACGTAACTATCCTGCGTCCAGTTGGTGAGTGATCATGCGGTACTCACTTGGAAGTGACAAAATTTATGAATGTTCAATTCAGAAAGGGTTACATGCTGAACTACAAAGCAGGAAAGTATGACCAACTGAGGAGCATACTGAGTTCAGTGGAATGGGATCTGTCGCTGGATGGAAAGAACATCGACAGTGCATGGGAAGCATTTAAAAAATACTTAAATGATGTGATATCAGAGTGTGTCCCGCGAGTTCGAAGAATAAATACAGTAGGAGTCAAGTGGATGAGTTATCTTATTAAGCAAGAGATTCGTAAGTAAAGGACGATGTTTAAAGAATACCTTTTGCATAAGGATGATGACCGTTATGAAAGTTAATATTCTCTCAGAGGGCGGTGCGTGATTGGAATGGATTGCCATTGGAAGTTTTGAGTGCAAGCAGTGCGTGTGAATTCAAGAATAAGTATGATAGCTGGTGTGTGTAGTATGTGGCCTCCCTCGATGAATCACTGACTCCCTTGAGGTCTCTTAATAATAATAATAATAATAATAATAATAATAATAATAATAATAATAATAATAATAATAATAATGATAATAATAATAATAATAATAATAATAATAATAATAATAATAATAATAATAATAATAATAATATATTGCAGATCTACATGAACAGATAACTATTTCGCTGCATCTTCTTCACAAACAAGACTTGATGTATATGAAGTTTTTGTTTCATAAAATAAATATTCAACCAAACAGCTTTTTAGATAGCATTCTATTATTAGAGTGTTTTAAACACCCTACAGTTATATTATTAATACGTGACACCTACAGGGAGTCCAAAGACTCATCGAGGGAGAGCACTACTTTACAACTCTCTGTCTCCACCAATCAAACTACCAACTACAACGATCCGCAACTATTCCACCGCTATCTACCCCCCACCACTAGTATTTTCACATGCAATCACAAACATCCATGTCCACAGCGGGATTCTAACGCGCAAACTTTTAAATAGAGAGCGGATACGCAAACCATTCGGCCAACCAGGACGGATAACATTAAATATTTTTCGATACAATTTCGCGACCAGAAGAATCTTTATATGGGCTTTTTCTGGTGAGTTAGACGATCTCATCGATATAATAGAACAGTTACCTTGCAGCTGTTTTCTTGTAACTAAAATAACATTCTTATATGATGGTAGAAAAATGATATTTCGAAGAAGAGTCTCCTTAACACAGTCGGTATAGACCAGTGATGGCGAACCCTTTTACCCAGGTGTGTCAAACATCTTCTTTTTTTAAATATTGACATTGTTGAAGTGCCACTTGCATACATGCATTATAAATTTAACTACTTAATCATAGATGTTGACTTATACATATCGTATTAGGCTATTTATTTAATAGGACATTGATATACAATCAATGAATTCATATTATACAATTAATTTAATAAACTGAAATTACTGAAATTAGTTTTGTCATCAGAATACCAATATTTTTCAACATCCAAGGTGTGTCACCTGAAACCCTCAAGTGTGTCAGTGCTGCACGCGTGTCATAGGTTCGCCATCACTGGTATAGACGAATCCCTTTGATCGGAAAGACCTTCGTTGGATTCCCATCTGTGATGTGAGGAACCTTTACGTTGTCTCTTTCGATTAAGGTGAGTTAGTCAGTCTCAGATAGATGGTTTCTTCAACCGGAAACTCTAGTTTCCGGGTGGAAACTGTCCCCCCCCCCACCACCACCAACGCCAGACTCTGCAACAAGGCGGTTCGGATCTCCCGCAGTCGCACGATCATAACGGACCCTGCTTCAAGCGGGATAAAAAAGATACAAAGGTGAAGAATATAATTTTGATGTACACATGGTACATGTAATTTATTTTGTGTAACATCCAGTTCAGGGGTGGAGAACCCTTGGCACGCGTGCCAAATGTGTCACGCCAACGACTTCTTTCAGGCACGCAACCCAGTGCTTACCTTAAAAATTAATTAAATAAATAAATGCATATCCAACATCTTCGCTAGGTTGTATATCTTATTAGAATATAATTTTATTAAGTACAGCAATACTAAATAAAAATGTAACAAAGAAACAAACACTATCAACTGATTTAGTAATCATAAGTAATTAAAAATGAAACATGAAAATGAAAAATGTGAAAAGTTAATCGTAAGGAACTTCAAGAAGTGATGCTAACAGTAACCAAGTTTGTAAGTTACATTTCTGCACGTGCTTTGAAAAAAAAAATAATTTCAGGATCTATTGAATGAGGTGGTTTCGGTGTACAAAGGACTAACAATCTACAACAAGGATCGTTGGCGTAGTCGAGGCCATGTTCTGAATGATTTGTTGAATGCCTGGATGAGATAAATCTCTTTTTTGACTAATCAACAAATGTCTTAGAGAGAAATGTATGGCATCATGTAGGTCTTTTTTTTTGAATTTTTTTTTGCAGATTTTTGTGAACATTTAAATGACTTGAGCCTTATAGGGCTCTGGTAAGAATCTTGATGTTAGGTTTTGAAATGCCATTAGGGGTTTTTAAAACGGATGTAGGAAACTTGAAAAATCTAATGTCTGATTGATCTTTATAAAAAATGAAAAAAAATCAGAATTACTGTTTTCTCTATTGCTGTTGTTAAAAATAGCATCATTAAATTGTGTGGCTAAATATAAAAGCTAGAATGACACTTAAAGGCAAATAAAAAATATCCACGCTATCAACATTGTTGAAGCACTTTTAAATAAAAATTCCTTCACTAATTTTTACATTCGTTGAATCTTACATGACTTAAAATAACCACTTTTACAATATTCTTTGATTCTATCGCTCTGGTGTGATTTTTGATTATTTGAAAAAGTTCTCCCAATACATAAGATACCAAACAATCTGTTCCTCAAAATTTTCGTTGGCACGCGAAAAAATTTTGCATCAAAGATTTGGCGATTCTGGAACGCACACTTAAAAATGTTGCCCACTCCTGATCTTGTTTGTTAAATATATATAAGTATGATGTAGAGCAGTGGCGGCTCGTTAGAATTTGTAGTGGTGGGGCTGCAATGCTTTCAGCCCAAACTGCACGTAAATCACCCGTTACTTCCCCCACTACGTTATGCCCACTAGGTAGCGGTTTCGTGCGGTCTGCATTGAATGCAGCTTCAGCGTTGAGTATACTTGCCAGTACTGATACTAGCCTTAGTCCGCACAGCACATTGACTATTGCTAAATACAACTATTGCTACAAAGTGAAATATATAAAATGCTATCGAATAAAATACCATAAAAATACAAACAAGAAAATAAAGTTTTTTTTGATAAATATATAAAATTATAAGAACGGCGATACTAAAACAATAACTTTCATTTTACATTGTAGGGACTACAGTCCTGCAGCCCTTATGAACCAGCAGCCACTGATGTATACAATTTACTAGGCATTCTTTAAATAAAGGACAGAATGTCTTATAGCACTCCATCTCAAAAAAAAAAAAAAAGTAAAAATCGTCAGTCGTAGAGCATTAGGCTTGGACAGAGTTCGAGTCCCTGTTCAAGCGGCATTGTTTTACTTGCATTTTTGTTTATTGTGATTTTATCAGTAAAATTTAGAAATTTCATAAAGAATAAATGTATACATTTAAAAAAAATTACAAAAATTACTGAAATATAATATTGTCTAAATTGACTTCTCTGAAATCATCGTCTAGAAAGTAATAAAACCTTCTTATTAAGAGAGAGAGATAATGATTGATTGATTTAAACCTCTCCTAGCAAATTAAACGAATTCATACATTTGACAAACAAAAATTTATCTTGTAAAGTTTATTATTCATTGTTATTTATTCATTCTATACAAGTATACTTCAGCTCTCTACTACTGACCGACCTAAACATGTTTACATTGGTCAACAGTAAGGCGACTCAAACTGTGACTCCCCGTGGATAGTACTGGTTTCACGGGGATTGTGTTCAGCAGCATGCATGCTTTTCTTCATGTCCTTCCACTCCTCTCCTCGACCGCAGATACATGAATCTCATGACGTCTTCATAGTTATCCACTGTAAACAGCTTGCAAAAACGCACGTTATCCGATCCTCGCAGCCACCCGCACCTCCGCAATCGGCCTCGCCCGACGTGGTTCCTGGCGGAATATATCTGACCCTATTCCGTCAGCAACACATACATTTCCTCTCCTGCGTCCGCTCCTCAATATGTATGACAGTAAACGAAACGTCTTTGTAGCTCCTTTACAATCAATAGTAAGGGCTCGTCAATAAAATGGCATGCATCCTCGCCACAATCCTCATCCGCAACTGAACACAATCCCCATGAGGTTGTTTGTATTAAACAACCACTCATGATCCTTAGTAAACCCATGGACTACTCTTCGTCTTGCTCCTATCCTTTAACCTATCTGGCAACGGTAACCCTACAGGAAGCTACAAGCTTCCACCAGCATAGCTCAAGGGATCATTGGAACGATGTTTTTCAAGCTGGTATCCAACCTGAGAATCCTCTAGAAGAACTTGGAAACGAACTCGATATTTATAGGCCGGTTTCATGACGTCACAATGAGAATGTCATAATGCTTTTTTTGTGTGTGTGCACAAATGAAGGGATTGTTACAGGTTACATTGTTGACGTCATTTTTTTTATTTTTTTTATTGTTTTTAGGACAGATTTATGAATCTAGCAAAGTAAGACAGGACATCAGCTACTTGAAAACACCAAGATCTTCGAACATAATATAGTTAAGTTAAAACAGATCGTCAAGAGAGACGACGCGGTAACTGCAAAAAGGTCGAGCGGCGTTTAAATGAACAGAGGGAGAAAAAGAAAAATAAACACGAAAATAAGAAACAATAAAGCAAGTAAACAGGCATATCAGAAACTAATGGAAAATAGGTAAGCGACGTTGTCGTTGTTTGTAAAAAGAAAGAATTTATTTGGTATGGTGACTGTATAATACCACATGGTATTGATGAGCGAGTTTTAACATCAACTTTTCCTTGAGCGAAAATTAAGAATATAAAAGGAGCAATTTAAAAACAGAAAAAGAAAAGTAAAGGAAATCATAATTATAGTAGGCCATACGATCAGTATGAGAGGAGACATGAAAGGGTTGTTTGAAGAGGCGAGAGTGAAGAGTGAGAAAGTGAAAATTGTCAGTATTTTGCCTCGCTATGATAAAAATGAATTAAGAAGAAGGGCTATGATGGCAACCGATTCGATACGTAGGCTGTAGAAAAAATGGATATGAGTTTTTGGATGTGTGAAGTGTGTCTTGGGGAAGATTGGATTTGTACAAGAGGGACGGCCTACATCTGAATGTGTTTGGTATCAGGAGTGTGAAAACATTAATAACTGGTATGAGCATCAACATAGAGAGAGTCAGAGACAACTAAATTACAAAGGGAGGAATGGTTAGAATTGCAGTGTTATAGCGACAATGTTATATAATTGTATTAATGACGGGAATGGGCTTTGGCAGATGGAAATTTTGACCAGGAGAGAACGATTTCGCATTTGTGTTCGTCCGTTTCGGATCCATCAAATATGTGTAAAGGTGTATACATTGTAAGGCATTAGAGAAGAATAAAGATCTGCAAGTTCTTCAACTGTGTCAGACAGACTGCATACAAGACAATACAAAATAACAAACAGGTAGGTTATTAAGTCTGTACACAAATGCTAGGAGTATCAGAAACAAAGGGTAGAGTGTGTTGCGTTAATCAATATGTTGCGATCTCGGATTGTAGGAATTAGTGGAAATTAGCTATCAGAATCACACCTACTAACTGGTATCGAATGTCATGGGTACAGTATCTTTAAAGGATAGGGAGGATAGGAGAGGAACGCGTGCGGTTAATGATATCGGATGAATTGAATCCAGTTAGAGTTGAGACCTATGATTGTAGCAATACTACTAACAATATTTCATGTGGCAGTGAGTTTGAAGCCACCTGGTGTGATGGAGAATCTAATGAGATCAATTACCTAGTGAGGTGTTGTTACAAATCTGGTGGATCGGTTGCTAGCGGTGAAGAAATGCATCAGCCAATACAAAAGATGAGTGCGAAAAGAGTAATCATAATGGAAAACTTTAATTATCCAAATATTGAGTAGAAGTATAATCTCAGGAGAAGAATGAAAATGCATTTATTGAGCTGTTGCGGAACATCTTCCTCAAGCAGCATGTCACAGAATAACGCGAGGTCAAAGAGTGCTAGATTTCATTATAGTGTCAGAGGGCGTTTCAGTTAAAAAGGTAACTATTTTGCCACCACTTGGTGAGTGATCATGCGGTACTCACTTGGAAGTGATTAAGTTTATGAATGTTCCTTTCAGAAAAGGTTACATGCTGAACTACAAAGCAGGAAATTATGACTAACTGATTGGTTGGTCAATTATGACCAACCGATGCCATTCCGTTGAATGGGATCATTTGCTGGATTGAAAGAACATCGACAATGCATGGGAAGCATTTAAACAATACTTAAATGATGCGATATCACAGTATGTCCCTAGACTTCGAAGAATAAAGAGAGTAGGAGTCAAGTGGATGAGTTATCTTATTAAGCAAGAGATTCGTAAGAAAAGGACGATGTGGAAAGAATACCGTTTGCATAAGGATGATGACCGTTATGAAAGTTAATATTCTCTCAGAGGGCGGTGCGTGATTGGAATGGATTGCCATTGGATGTTGTGAGTGCAAGCAGTGCGAATGAATTCAAGAATAAGTGTGATAGCTGGTGCGTGTAGTATGTGGCCTCCCTCGATGACAACCAACAAGAATTCTATCGATAAACTGCAGGTAAAAGAAACAATGAGTATGAAAGAATAACTCTTCTAAATTCTGAGGGCGTGAGGGTTACAGATGGAGAAGAGGTTGTGCAGTTAATGATTGTCCATTTTGTTAAAAGTTAACAGACTGGTGTATGCGACATTGATCTCACTGCTATCTCTTCACCGGATGAAGAAACGCAGGTTTATGAGGAAGAGGTATTAGAGCTGTTGCAAAAACTGAATAAGAATTCAGCAATTGGAACTGATGGAATATCAGCACGTGTGCTAAAAGAGTGTTCAGGTGAACTGGCCATTCCTTTGACCAGGCTGTTTAATATGAATCTCAGAACAGGAAAGATTCTGCAGGAATGGAAGGAATGTATGATAATTCCATTGCACAAGGCTGGTGCAAAGACCGATGTATCTACTTATCGACCAAATATTATCTCAGGAGTACTGGTGAAGATCTTGGAAAAATTAATTAGGACTCGCATTTAGAAATGGGTTGACAATAAATATCTACTATGCAATGAACAACATGGGTTTACTAAGAGAAGGTCATGTTTTAGCACACATTGTATAATAACATTACCACTGAGTTAGACAAGGGAATGGATACACCATGATACTTTTGGATTTTGCTACAGATTTTGACGGAATGCAGTATGGCAGGCTGTTGTAAATTGGAGTAAGTGGGTTTCGATTGTAGAATATTAGCATGAATAACTCACATCCCGTTATAATCGTTAGCGGATACGCTAACCATTATACGGGGATGTGAGTCTACAAGATTTAAAGTATCATGTGATGTATTACAAGGATCAGTGCTTGGTCCACCGTTATTTAATCTGTACAAGAATGATATCGGGAAAGATTTGACAAGCGACATACAGTTATTTGATGATGATGCAAAGATAGGTAAGGCAATCAAGAATGCTGCTGATATGCAATCTTTTCAGAATGATTTGGATAGGCTGGAATTGTTAAGGTATGGAAACATGGGTGTCAGTTCAATGTCAGTAAATGTAAAGTCATTCACTTCGGCATGATTAGAGTAATCCCACCAATATAATACGACATTGGGTATATTACTCTAGAAGAAACTGATGTGGTTATTGATCTTGGAGTGTTAATAGATAGAAAGTTGAAGTTTATGGGCCATGTGGCAAAGATTGCAAATACAACTCAAAAGATAATTGCAATGCTGAAACGAACGTTCACACGTAAAGAGAAGAATGTCATTTTGCATCTTTAAAATGCCGTGATAGGACCTCATTCAGACTATCATGCGCAGCTCTCGTCTCCTGGTTTCCTATGTGATTCTGACATATCGGAGAGAGTAGAAAGGAGAGTGTTAAAAACGATATCAATATTGTGGAATATTGATTATTCAAAAATTACATTATGAAGACAGATTGAGAATTTATGGACTGCAAACACTAGGAAGCAGGAGAGAGAGGGCGGGGGGGGGACATGATTGAGACTTGCAAACTTCTGAAAGGTTGTTACAGGATTACAGTTGATGGAATTTTTCAATTTATGCAGGGCGGGGAAAGGTTGAGAGGGCACGCTTGGAAACTGAGAATGAAGGCCGCTAAGAAGGGGATGAGGGCTAAATTGTTTTCTCAGAAGGGCGGTGCGTGATTGGAATGGATTGCCTCTGGATGTTGTGAGTGCAAGCAGTGTGAATGAATTGAAGAATAAGTATGATTGCTGGTGTGTGTGTGTGTAGTATGTGGCCTCCGTCGATGAGTCCCTGACTCCCTGGAGGTTTCTCTTAATAATAATAATAATAATAATAATAATAATAATAATAATAATATACTGCAGATCTACATGAACAGATAACTATTTTGCTGCACGTTCTTTACAAACAAGACATGCTGTATATGAAGTTATTGTTTCATAAAATAAATATTCAACCAAACAGCTTTTTAGATAGCATTCTATTATTAGAGTGTTTTAAATTTTTACGTGATATTATTACGTGACACATCCAGGGAGTCCAAAGACTCATCGAGGGAGGGCACTACTTCACAGCTCTGTGTCTGCACCAATCAAACTTCCAACTACAACGATCCACAACTACACCACCGCTATCTGTTGCACACCACTAGTATTTTCACATACAATCACAAACATCCATGTCCACAGCGGGATTCGAACGCGCAAAGTTTTAAGTAGAGAGCGAATACGCTATCCACTCGTCAAACCATGCCGGCGTTAATATAAAATATTTTTCGATACAATGTGGCGACCAGAAATATCTTTACATGGGCTTTTTCTGATGAGTTAGACGATCTCATCGATATAATAGAACAGCTACCTTGCAGCTGTTCTATTATAACTCAAATAACATTCTTTTACATGAATATGATGGTATAAGAATCATATTTCGAAGCGTCTCCTTAACTCATTCGGTATAGACGATTATGCTTGGTCGGAAAGACCTGGGTTGGATTTCCGTCTATGATGTGAGGAACCTTTACCTGGTGTCTTTTGACTAAAGGTGAGTTAGGTAGTCTCAGATAGAGGGTTTTCCACCCGGAAACTGCCCACCCCCAACTCCAGACTCTGCAACAAGGCAGTTGGGATCTCCCACAGTCGCACGATCATAACGGACCCTGTTTCAAGCGGGATAAAAACGATACAAAGGTGAAGAAATTAATTTTGATGTACACATGTTATATATAATTTATTTTGTGTAACATCTAGTTCAGGGGTGGGGAACCCTTGGTATGCCTGCCAAATGTGGCACGCCAACGACTTTTTGCAGGTACGCAACCCCACTGCTCACCTTAAAGAATAAATAAATCAATACGTATCCATCATCTTCGCTGGGTTGTATATCTTAATAGAATATAATTTTATTAAGTACAGCGATACCAAATAAAAATGTAATAAAGAAACAAACACTATCAACTGATTTAGTAATCATAATTAAAAATGAAACATGAAAATGAAAAATATGAAAGCTTAATCTAAAAAAACTTCAAGAAGTGATGCTAACAGTAATCAACATTGTTAATTACATTTCTGCACGTGCTTTGAATAAAAAACAATTTCAGAATCTATTGAATGAGGTCATTTCGGTGTACAAAGGACTGATAATGTACAACAAGGATCGTTGGCGTAGTCGAGGTCTTGTTCTGAACGATTTGTTGAATGCCTGAATGAGATAAATCTCTTTTTTGACTAATCAACAAATGTCTTAGAGAGAAATGTATGGCATCATGTAGGTTTGTTTATTGATTTTTTTTGAAGATTTTTGCGAACATTTAAATGACTTGAACCTTAAACTAAAGGGCTCTGGTAAGACTCTCGACGTTATGTTTTGAAATGCCATTAGGGGTTTTTAAAACGGATGTAGGAAACTTGAAAAAACTTATGTCTGATTGATCTTTATAAAAAAACAAAAAAAAAATCAGAATTATTGTTTACTCTATTGCTGTTGTTAAAAATAGCATCATTAAATTGTGTGACTAAATATGAAAGCTAGAATGACACTTAAAGGCAAATAAAAAATATCCACGCTGTCAACATGGTTAAAGCACTTTTAAATAAAAATTCCTTCACTAATTTTTAAATTCGTTGAATCTTACATGACTTAAAATAACCACTTTTACAATATTCTTTGATTCTACCGCTCTGGTGTGATTTTTGATTATTTGAAAAAGTTCTTCCAATACTTAAGAAACCAAATAATCTGTTCCTCAAAATTTTCGTTGGCACGCGAAAAAATTTTGCATCAAAGATTTGGCGATTCTGGAACGCACACTTAAAAATGTTGCCCACTCCTGATCTTGTTTGTTAAATATATATAAGTATGATGTATAGCAGTGGCGGTTCGTAAGAATTTGTAGTCCTGGGGGGCTGCAATGCTATCAGCCGAAACTGCACGTAAATCATCGTGTATCCCCCCACTACGTTATCCCCACTAGTTAGCGGTTTGGGGCGGTCTGCATTGAATGCAGCTCCAGTGTTGAGTATACTTCCCAGTACTGATACTAACCCTAGCCTGCACAGCACATTGACTATTGCAAAATACAACTATTGCTACAAAGTGAATTATATAAAATGTGTGTGAATGTTATTCAGTGTATCTTATTCCTCGATTACATTCTTTTAAATGACAAAAATAATGATTGATTGATTTAAACCTCCCCTAGCAAATTAAACGAATTCATACATTTGACAAACAAAAATTTATCTTGTAAAGTTTATTTATTGATTGTTATTTATTCATTCTATACAAGTATACTTCAGCTCTCTACTACTGACCGACCTAAACACGTTTAGATTGGTCAACAGTATGGCGACTCAAACTGTGACTCCCTGTAGGTAGTACTGGTTTCGGGGGATTGTGTTCAGCAGCATGCATGCTCTTCTTCATGTCCTTCCACTCCTCTCCTCGACCGCGGATACATGAATCTCATGACGTCTTCATAGTTATCCACTGTAAACAGCTTGCAAAAACGCACGTTATCCGATCCTCGCAGCCACCCGCACCTCGACAATCGGCCTCGCCCGACGTGGCGGAATATATCTGACCCTATTCCGTCAGCAACACATACATTTCCTCTCCTGCATCCGCTCCTCAATATGTATGACGGTAAACGAAACGTTTTTGTAGCTCCTTTACAATCAATAGTAAGGGCTCGTCAATAAAATGCATGCATCCTCGCCACAATCCTCATCCGCAACTGAACACAATCCCCATGAGGTTGTTTGTATTAAACAACCACTCGATCCTTCGTAAACCCATGGACTACTCTTCGTTTTGCTCCTATCCTTTAAGCTATCTGGCAACGGTAACCCTATCGGAAGCTACAAGCTTCCACCAGCATAGCTCAAGGGATCATTGGAACGATGTTTTTCAAGGTGGTAGCCAACCTGAGACTCCTCTAGAAGCACTTATTTTAGAAATCGAGATTAGCTCAAAGAGATTACCACAATAATTAATCTCCTTGCTGGCGGTTGTTCGATGTAAAGTTTTCCCAGGAAATCAGTTTTAAGACGTGTCTGTAAAACAGCATCTACAGACACATCCTCTGGATGTGTCTGTAGATGCTGTCTTTGTTCACATGTTCAAAAAACTTTTCAATGTTTTTTGAACATGTGTGACAGTCAAACAGACAAGGATATGACACCTGACCAGTTAAAGAAACATTAAATTCTAGAATCACTTGGAAACGAACTTCATATTTATAGGCCGGTTTCGTGACGTCACTATGAGAATGTCATAATGCTTTATTTTATTTTATTTTATTTTATTTTATTTTTGGAATGTGCAAATGATGTCCTTGTTATTAGTTTCATTGTTGGCGTCATTGTTTTATTAATTGTTTATTATTATTTTCTTTTTTTTTGTAGGCAGATTTATTAATCTAAGAAAATAAGACAGGACACCAATTTTATAGTAACAGACTGTATGTTACTAAGTTATAAATTTGGTAATATATACATACATACACACTATTTTTTTTAACTTATTGTGATGATAAATCAGAGGATTCCATGTGGCGAATATGCATGTAATAAATTAAATTCGCAAGGTGGACAGCGTATGCGTTTTCCAAGCAAGAGGGTAGGGGTTCGAATCCCACAATGGACATAATGTTTTTTGAACATGTGTAGATAAAGGTAAATTTCATCGCCAGGCGTTAGATCAATATCATGCTTATTAATAGCTTGAAAAAATTCCTTGATGTGCGATGGATTTACATTCAACCTTTGTAATAGATAAATTGCACACCTACTGAAACTCCTACACTTTAATAACGAAAGAAGAATGAGATTTTTATGAGTACGTTTTTCGTTCTTAATATCTTATCGTAATTGAATAAGCGAATGAATGAAGAATCTTACCATTTTATGTCCCTATAAGGACTGGCTTAAAGGGGCGAAACAAGAATGCTTTTCATCTTTCCCGTTATCTGTGTAGGGATGAAGTGTTGTTGAGCTATTAAGGCTTTAATCATGGCAAGAGGGTAACAACAATAACCAAGCCTCAGTTAGAACTTCATTGGCTACAGCATTGCCATCCATTGCCCTCCAAGGGTATTGGATTCACCGCATACCATGATTGATTGTTGATCGCATCTCCCCCATCCTACCATTTCATAGGAAATTTTTTTTTTTAAACTTCAACTAAAATGATAAATTCCAAATTTTGGTGTCTAAATCCTAGAAAAGATTATTCACTAATATTTAAATAAATTAAAGACATTTCTGGAAATTTTCTAAGCATTTTTAAGTACATAATTTTTTATAATGATGCATTAAATGTAGTTTAATTATATTATTTTATTATTATCCTGTCTGTCTTGCGAATCAGAATAAAACAGTTGATTTTTTTGCTTTTCAAAAATTTGTTACAGCGACCTCTAAGAATGCGACGAGAATTATACTATGAAATTGGACAGCTAAATGTTTATTTTGCTATCGATCATTTAAGCTATATAGGCATTAATATTGGGATATCGGGAATGAGCAATCTAAAACGAAAAAAAAAATCCTCTGTAATAATAACTTCGCCATGGCAACTGATAAATCATTACTTTAATGTAGCAATGGTGGGATAATTGTGAGAGTCCGGATATTTGTATTTTTTGTTTTTTCATGTTCCATTTGACAACCGAAGAGTCCTTGGTTCCGAACAACGTTAAAGTTAGCGAAAGTTCATAGCAAACTGCGCTAACTGTTGAGAGTATTTTTAATCCACTAATGACAAAGAAAACTTACTTAACTATTTTTTTTTTTTGTTTTTTGCTTGTGTGTATGTGTGTGTGTGTGTTGTCTCGAGTTTCACACAAGTTTTCTAATGAAATTATAGCGAGCAAGCAGCAATAACCCACCAGGTTATAGGTCTAAGATATCGTTCATTTTTATTGTTTTCGTCAGAGTTCCTAGCCCAGCGGCAGAAGGAAAAAAAAAAAAAAAAAAACTTCGACCAATAAGTTGCAGTCGTCGTTGTTGTTAGCGAAAGACACTTCAGAACTAGCCGAGCGAAAAATACAGACCTGTGTTGTGTGCTTCACTGTCTCAGCCTTGACGTATAGTAAGACTGATGATTTTAGACAATAAGAAGCGAACATTGTTGGTGGACACCAAACAAAAGTTCTCACTTCCGCAACCGCATGCTATCGAGTCCCACTTTCTTCTTTTTTTTGAAGACAGCAAGCTTGCTATGTAAATAACTTTATATTAAGGCAAAATACGGGATTTCCAGATGCTTTGCTATTCAGTAGAAAGAATAACTTATAATTTTAGATATAATTTTAATAATTTATAGAACATTAATAATTTTTGATGTTTTAAATTTAAATTTTCTTTTTTTATTAATAAATATTTTGCAATAACGCCTATTAATGCAATCTAAAATTTATTTTAAAAATTAATTTTTATATCACTAAGCAATGAACTAACTGGCAAATATACGCATGATATATTTATTATTATAATTATTACCTTTTTTTCCCTTTGCAACAGCATTCCCTGCTGTTGCAAACATATAACTGATTTTTTTTTGTCAAATATGGAAGGAGATGATGAATAGGCGAAAGCTAATGTAGGCGCGTCTACAACTTCCCCAGTCCAATGTTCCTCTCTGCGTAAAAATGGTTTTGTAATGCTGAAAGGTCATCCAAGCAAAATTATGCTAACGAGCACATCAAAGACAGGTAAACATGGTCATGCTAATGTTCACTTGGTTGGGCTTGATATCTTCACTAACAAAATATATGAAGATTTATGTTCTTCCACACATAATATAGATGTTCCAAATGTTAGCCGTTCAGATTTTCAGTTTATGGATATTAGTGGTGATGGATTTGCCACATTGATGAATGACAAAGGTAACACACGTAATGATCTTAGAATTTTCAGAAGGTGATCTTGGTCAGAAAGAGAAGAATTTAGTAAAGAGGTTAATACTGTGATTGTTACAATCTGTGCCGCGGCACAGATTGTAAGAAGAAGGCAGCACAGATTGTAACAGATTGGAGAAGAAGCATTGATTGTTTGCAAAACTGTCAATTAAAGACTCAAGACTATATTGGGTAAAGCATGGGGAAAATGTTGAGGACACTCATCAAAATTGATCACATCCCATTGTATGTATTGAACAGTGAAAAGAATTCTCACTCTCATCTGGTTCAGTTAGTGCTACACTTTTCATTTCACATAACCTGAATTAACGAAAATTAAAATTTCAAATTAGGATATTTTTATTATTAAGAGTTAAAACTTAATTTAACTATGGGATTAAATTATGATGGGATTTAGATACTTACAAAGATGGAAGACAGTTGTTTTTATCTTAAGTGTTGTCACTCTTGTTTCATTAAGCATGAAATATTCTTAGGAGTTTGTATGTTATAATGTTTTTCATACCCTTCCCCTCAATGTGAATGTAGAATGATTGAAAGTGATTAAAATAGAATAACAGAAGTTTGCTTCGCACATGCAAGATGAAGTGCACTTTGCGAACTCATAACTTGCATTGAATTCTGAAAGTGATGTTTCTAAAAGTTTGTGGGTATTTGACAGATGATCAGACCCTTATGTTGATAGGAAATTTTATATTATATATAGAAAATAAGTTTATTGGCCACTACTTTGCCCTTTTATTCTGTTGCTGTTATTAGCTCTGTACAAGTTAGCAGTGTGGTTTATTTTTTTCGTGTTATCTTCCAAAATATGCTTCGACATTTCTTGAACCTTAACAAAGAAAAAGATTTGAATACAGTGAAAATTTAGATGCAATCTAGCTTTCATATTAATAGATAAACCATTTCTATATGCAAATAACTTCTGCAAGTGTTTCTCTAATAAGAAAATTAAAAATATATATATTATTATACACGGGTATATATTATTATATACCATCTAATCTCTGTTCTCCTATCCATCAAAGTTACATTTGACATTCTGGCATTGCAATGTCACCGCCCCTAAATGGTACACTTCAAAAAATGCCCACTCAATAATTCAACTATTTGGTTTGG
The DNA here is from genome assembly GCF_054136105.1 of Typopeltis vanoorti. Classification (NCBI taxonomy): domain Eukaryota; kingdom Metazoa; phylum Arthropoda; class Arachnida; order Uropygi; family Thelyphonidae; genus Typopeltis; species Typopeltis vanoorti. Next base: position 59,512,266 of record NC_143566.1, read on the forward strand.
TTCAGTTATCTCCCCACCATCAGCACTGTTTAAAGTCATCCTTCCATAGTCTTTCTTCTTTTTACTTGCCACATGGCGAAAAAAACTCCTTAGGGCACTCAAATGTTTTTGAAGAACTTCTAAAGATTTTAGAACTAATAAATGTTGAATTAGATAAAAACAGAATAATGCTGGTTGTCTTTACGGCTATCAAAACTGTTCAGCTGACTGCAACTTGTCCAACAAAAATCTTGTTGGACAAGTTGGATATTGGAAATGGTGGACCTCTATTGATGGGGTTCAAAAATGGAAAGGACATCACTCGTATAGAAGAGTTACTGGTAACCTGTGCAGTCCTACAAGGAGCTGTTTTCTCTGAAATAATGTTTCACATATACGCTTACAGCATTAACCATCAAGGAATATCTTCTAATATGTAGACGAGACGGTCATACTGCCCATCCATAATGAAGCTAACAATCTACATAAACATGCAATACGACATTAATCTAATCACCAGCTGGCTAACTGTAAACGGTAGACACATAGCATATGAAAAAGAAAAAAAACTATTCACAAACCTATACACCCAACAACAACAAAAAATATCATCATCATCATCATCATCATCATTATCATTATCCTCAATAGAGATCTCCAGGGAGTCAGGGATTCATCGAGGGAGGCCACATAATACACGCACCAGCTATCATAGGGACACGATCAACTGGACGACGGAATAAAAAATGAAATATGCAATTCTATTCTGTTGATCCATTACCAGGTAAAAATGAGTTAAAAGAACGGTATAAACAAAAATATTGAAAAATCTTGCTTATAATTTTTATTTCTGAGCTTCAGAAATAGAGCTGCGTAAGGTGTCTTGTTTGGCAATTTATCATTTGGGCGTTTTGGTGCGGTTATTTAGTTTAATATTCATTCGCAAGATATTTTGACTTCTATTAAACAGTAAGTCTAGTTGTTGGTTTGTTTATTACATCGTTCAACGTTACAGTTACCACGTGCAAAGAACAAGTTTCAGTAAATAAAAGGTATGTATTCAAAATTTATAATCTTAATCGTATACTAGATTGTATACGTGACATCTAAATTAATTTAAATAAATTTCAAGCTCTTGATTATCTCTCAAATGAAACAAATTGCTAAGTACAATTATATGGAAGTATAGAAATATTTCACTGTTGATATAATTAAGAATTTTTTCAGTACTATGTTTCAAATAGTACTGAAAAAATTCTTAATTATATCAATAGTGAAAACTTTTTTTAAATTTTATTTTTATATTTATATTTCTTGTTTCTATTCTTCAGAAATGGATAATTCAAGAATATTAAGTCAAAGAGACAAGGAAAAATATGCTTGGAATGGGTATCTTTATGTTAAAGACAAGATTGATAAGCAAGGTTCAATTCAATTTTGGCGATGTGAAAATAAAAACAAAGGGTGCAAAGGTAGAATCTGGACAAGTGTCAGTGATGGATCACTAATTTCTGAAAAACAGGAACACACATATAGCAGTTCTGGAAATGCGGCCAGAGTAATAACGCAAGAAGTTAGCAACAGCCAAAAAATTAGCGGATACGACAATGAGCAACCCATCACAAATCAGAACTCAAGTTCTACAAAATGTTTCTTCTGCGGTAGAAGGAATGCTTCCAAATCATAGCAGTCTGTGCAGAAATATTCAAAGAAGAAGATTAAAAAGTTTAAAAGCCCCCATTAATCCTTATTCTAGGGAAACAAGCATTATTCCTGAAGAATACTTAAATTATGAATTCAGTCCATCACAATTTGAACGTTTTTTATTGGCTGATTCTGACGCTCAATTCTGACGCTCAGTTTGCTTTAAATTCAAAATTGATCACTTCGCTTGCTTTCGTTCCAGAACAAGATATTATTTACGCTATTTCTGAACTTGAGAATCATTTATCCAATGAATTTGCACCAATTTTAGAATGGCTTACGAACACATACATAGGTGGTCTAAGGAATAACAGAACCAGGGCTCCACCGATTTTTCCCTCAAACGTTTGGTCTGTGTACCAAAGAACAATAAATGGAAGCGATAGGACAAATAATTTTGCGGAAGCCTATCATCGAAAATTGCAGTTGAGCTTTGGCAGCAGTACAAGTCATCCAAATTTATGGATTTTTATAAATGGACTACAAAAAATTCAAAAAACATATGATGTTGATTATGAAAGTAGCAGGTTTTCAACATGAGCACAAACGTAGACGTTACGATGAAGCTGACCAAAGAATTTTGAAAAAAAGTTATTAATTACGATAGGAAAAATATAACAGAATATTTACGTGGTATTGCATATAACTATAATATGAATTAATAAATTCAAAAAAATTGTCTTGAATTTCATATACTTTTTTGTTTTATTGTATATATGTAACATTTGTAAATATGTTTGTTAATTATAAAATAATATTAATAAATGAATTAAAGCAAAACTATATTTTTTCTTTATTTTAACACTATGCAATTATACCTTTTCATTTTTAAATCATTTTCGGACCATTCTTTTTAACCATCTCTCATTCTTGAACGATCCTACAAATTTTGATATATGATATCAACGAAAATATATAATATAAATATTTATTAACTAGCTGACTCATTTTTTGTATGGGAAATTTCAATATAACTTCTATACAATGCGTAATTCTACACAATAAAAATAAACTTAATTATAAGTGAGATTTTTCAAATTTTATGTTTATACCGTTCTTTTAACTCATTTCTCTAAAAAAATATTATTTAAATTTACCTGGTAATAGATCAACAGAATAGAATTGCATATTTGATCTTTTATTCCGTCGCCCATTTGGACATAGCCCAGTTGACCGTCGCCCAGTTGTCGTGTACCCCTATCATACTTGTTTTTTAATTCATTCACACTGCTCGCACTCAGAACATCTAATGACAATCCATTTCAATCACGCACAACTCTATGAGAGAAAAATCTACATTTCACTTTCTTCTTGGCAGCATTCATTGCAGTTTCTAGTGATGCCCTCTTGTCCATAAATTAAAAAATCACAACTGAAATCCTATTTGTTCCTTTGAGAAGTTTGTAAGTCTCAGTCACATCACACCCTCTTTCTCCTGTTTTCTAGTGTCTGCAGTCTACTAATTCTCAGTCTATCTTCAAAACAGTATTCCACAATCTGATATTATTTTTACCACTCTCCTTTGCTCTCTCTCTCTCTCTCTCACTCCCTCTCCAATATATCAGAATCACAACGGAGACCAGACCTGCGCACAATAGTCCAGGTGAGGTCTCATCATCTTTACAAGGTCTTGTAAAGAGGCAAAATGACATCTTTATCTTTACATGTGAACGTTCATTTCAGCATTTCAGTTATCTTTTGAGTTGTATTTGCGATCTTTGCTACATGGCTCCTGAACTTCAACATCCTATCTACTAACACTCCAAGATCCCTAGCGTCATCAGTTTCTTCTAGCATAATCCCACCAATACAATACGACATTGGAAATCTAATCATGCCAAAGTGCATGATTTTGCATTTATTGACATTGAAGTGACATCCATTTTCCCGTGCCCGCAATTCCAGCCTATTCAAATCATTCTGCAAGCACTGCATATCAGCCACATTCCTGATTACCCAACCTATCTTTGCATCATCAGCAAATAGATGTATGTCGCTTGTCAAATCCTTCTCAATGTCATTAATGTAAGGATTGAATAACAAAATACCAAGGACTGATCGTTCAGTTGAGGCACACCACTGGTTACTTTCAAGCTTGTAAATTCATCCCCCCTTCCCCATGTACGACTTTTTTGGATATCTGTCACTCAGCCTTCCTCTTATCGATACCAATAGTTTATAATCCAATTCCATTATCTTCAATTTATGCAGCAGTCTACCATGCTGTATTCTGTCAAAAGCCTTAGCAAAATCCAAAAGTATCGTGGTGTAACCATTCCCCTTGTCTAGTTCAATGGTAACATTGTTGTAGAATGTGAGCAAGTTGCTAAAAAAAGTATCTTCCCTTAGTAAGCCCTTGCTGTTCATTGCCAAGTAGAGATTCTCTGTCAACCCGAAAGATTCTCTGAATGCGAGCCCTAATTAACGTTTCCGAAATCTCCACCACTACCCCGGAGATACTGATTGGTTGTTAGTTGAATACATCGATCTCTGCACCACCCTTGTACAATGGGACTCAAATATTGAGACTCAAATTATACAATATAGTTTGGTCAAAGGAATAGTCAGTTCCGCTGAACACTCTTTTAGCATCCGTGCTAATATCCCATCTGTTCCTATTGCAGAATTCTTATTCAGTTTGTGCAAGAGCTCGAATATCTCCTTTATGTGGATATATGACATGACATATAGCAGGGTTTTCTGCATTGGCTCCAACAGACTCTACTAGAGGGCAGAATAAAGAGTGCAGAAGAGAGTTAAAACAAGCTCATTTGAGTGATGACCCTCCCTTAATACATTACATATAAACTTCTGAAAGGAAGTGTGTTTTGCATTTAATGTGAAGTCTCATTAGCCTCTATATAAAAGTAGCCTTCTCGTGAAGATACTTCACGCATAAACTTGGTTTGTTTACCTTGAATAAAAGATTAAGCAGAACATAATTTCTTGACAAGCATCATTTTTCTACTCTTGGACTCGAAAATATAAGTACAATAACTTTCATCGATGAATACAACGATGCATTTATTAGGCACAATTTAGGCAATTGTTATGGATGGAAGCAGACGTTAAAATGCAACTATAATGATTATGCATTTTAGTATTGTTGAACATACTGGTATTGTTATGCGTTTATGTATCCATTTCTCATAATAGTAATGACTCAGTATACGGTTTACCTGCTGTTCCCTTTTTTTTCTTTGTTTTTTATTTAACACTCAAATTTAAGTCTCAAACTCTGACTGATTTTCCTCTCAATCATAAAACCGACATTATGCCGTTGTCACCCGAGATGGATCTAGTTCTCTGGTGAAAAGCTAATAATAATAATAATAATAATATTTACAACATGTTGTGCAATCATTTTATTTTGGTTTAAACCGATCGAAATACAGTTTCGTTGGTTAAATTTCTCATTGCCAGTCCATCCTCGTTCTTTCAGTTTCTAGGTAGACGTCTACTAACGGCATGCACAAGTGGAGTGGACATTAGGTCCAAAGTCCGGGTCGTCTCTCTATATTACTTAAAAAGCTGTATGGAGATCTCCTCCCAGTTATCTAGCTTTGACCCTTCAACGATTAATAATAATAAGAACAATTACCAAAAATAAAGATATGAAATTTTATTAAAACTTGAATTTTAAACATGAGTTTTGCTCTATATATTCTCATAAAGATGTCAATTTTATTTTATAGTAAAAATGTTAAATTGTCCGCGCGGTTAGCCTAGTGGCTTTGCGCTTCGCAACTATATTACTGGGGAAGGAGTGTCCTAGGTTCGATTCCCGTCGACGACGTGAGGAATTTGAGGATATTTCTCAGCCATAGCCAAGTTAGCCGGTCTTGGGCGGGGAAGTGGGGTTTTTTTCCGCCAGTTTATCTGACGGTTTTTCATCCCGCAAACCGGCCCCGTGAACATACGCTGCTACAGTAAAAAATATACCTCCCCCCCCCATCGGCAGGTCGGTTGGGAGCGGTACTAACAAGAAGTCGCGTCTAAGTAACAGGCGGACCCTGCATAGGAAGCGGGATTAATACGTAGTGAAAGAAGTAAAAATGTTAAATTATTACACAAGAATGTGTTGCTCAAAGATGACAGATAAAAACTCCATGGTTATACTTGAACATAAACGATAAAATCACACAAAATTCCTTACGACAAAGGTATCCATGATTTCACTTAAAGATGAAAGCACAAAGATCCTTATAAGGACTGGCTTAAAGGGGCGAAGCAAGAATGCTTTTCATCTTCCCCGTTATCTGTGTAGGGTTAAGGTGGTATTGAGCTATTAAAGCTCTGATCATGGCTGGAGGGTAACAGCAATAGTCGAGCCTCAGTTAGAAATTCATTTTCATTGGCTACAGCATTGCCATCCATTACCCTCCAAGGGTATTGGATTAAATGAATCAATCACCGCATCTCACGGTCGATTGATCTATTCACAAAAATATGCTTGAGAAAAGTTTAATGTATCCAGAGAATGAGATTAAATTATTGGTGTATTTTAATTAACTCTAACTAATTTGAGAAGTTCAAAAAAAATGACTCATATTTAATTTTTTTCATTTTTTCTTTTAATTCCTTTTATTTTGTATAAAATATATGAATAAAACTTCATATTAATTTATAAGTGTTTGAGTTTCTCGATCTGATCCAAATAATCATTAATGCTTTACAATTACATGGCGGATATAACGATGAAAAGTTTTAGATTGCGAACAGCAGACAATTTCGATTTAATGTATCTAAATGAATATTGAATGGAGAAAGGTATCAAGAATTTTTTTTTTTTTTACTCTCTATACCTGATTTCGAACCAGAATTTGACTGCAAGCTTGTCACCTCACCTATAAGTTTTTGCAGAATAATTCAGATTTAGCGGATTTCTTTAATTGTAATAGGCGTTATTGTTATATATACATTATTGCACATATTATCGGGATTTTTTGTGAAAGGAGAGTTAGCCGGTCTGTTGCGGAAGTAGCAGGATTTTTTGATCCTTGAGACTGGAGTTTTTTGTTCCTCAACCAGGCAAACCGCACATATTCTAAAATTACGGCTTCGAAAGTCGCAAACACTTGGAAGGTCGTGGGACTTAAGGGCCTCTAAATACCATTATTATTATTATTATTATTATTATTTAAAATTTCTATATTTATCTATATAAAAATCCATATTTATATTTAAAAAATCATCATCCTTATTATCATACACATTAAACTTTTGTAAGATCGACCGAGAAGTAGAATATCACATATGAGGCAAAGGGAATAATAAAAAAAAAAAAGGCCTCACCGTTTTTCGAAGGCGCATAAGTTCATCTATAATATAGATATCATTTCTGTAAAATATGGATCACATGTAGAATCCTTTTTTATTCCGTAGTTGTCCACTTACTCAATAGATGGATGCACTGTGCTAATCTACTTCAACAATCCAGTAGCCACTTGCTTGCAATGAATACGGTATCGATGTTACATTCCGATACAACACATATCGTAATAATTTCCTATGTCTATCTAGAACAGAAGATCACAGCAGACGAAGGCTATGAGAAAGAAGTTACATGAAGAATTCAACTTGGTTGGCAGCCTTTGAAAAACGCCCTAAAAGAATCGAAGGGGACATCCAATTCTGTCTTAAAAGAAAATACTCGGACAGTTGTATAATTTCGATTCATGACATATGGAAATGAAACGTGATCAATGAAAGTAGGTAAAAGCATATCTATAACCAAAATTCTTTATAAGGACTGGCTTAAAGGGGCGAAGCAATAATGCTTTTCATCTTCCCCGTTTATTGCGCAATTAAAGCTCTGATCATGGCAGGAGGGTAACAGCAATAGCCGAGCCTCAGTTAGAACTTTACTGACTACAGCATTGCCATCCATTACTCTACCAAAATTTCCCTAGAGTCCTTATAAGGACTGGCTTAAAGGGGCGAAGCAAGAATGCGTTTCATCTCCCCCGTTATTGTAGAGGACAGTGTAGGGATAAGGTGTTATTGAGCTTTTATTAAAGCTCTGATCATGGCATGAGGGTGAGCCTCAGTCAGGACTTTTTTGGCTACAGCATTGCATTCCATTACCCTCCAAGGGTATTAATCACCGCATCGCACAGTACCAAAATTCCTTCTCCTTATAAGGACTGGCTTAAAGAGGCGAAGCAAGAATGCTTTTCGTCTTCCCCGTTATCTATAGAGGACAGTGTAGGGATAAGGTATTAATGAGCTATGAAAGCTCTGATCATGGCAGGAGGGTAACAGCAATAGCCGAGCCTCAGTTAGAACTTCATTAGCTACAGCATTGCCATCCATTACTCTCCAAGGGTACTGGATTGAATGAATCAATCACCGCATCTCACGGTCGATTGATTCATTCACCAAAATTCCCTTTCTTCCTTATAAGGACTGGCTTAAAGGGGCGAAGCAAGAATGCTTTTCATCTTCCCCGTTATCTGTGTAGGGTTAAGGTGGTATTGAGCTATTAAAGCTCTGATCATGGCAGGAGGGTAACAGCAATAGACGAGCCTCAGTTAGAACCTCATTGGCTACAGCATTGCCACCCATTACCCTCCAAGGGTATTCAAAAATTAACTTATATATAAAATTATTTCTATAAATTATGGTATATGAAAATAATTGAATTTTAAATCAAATTTTTAAAAAGTTTCGTGTAACATTTTAAAAAGTAACAATTTTTATTTTAGTTACATTCTTATTTTAAATGAAATAATTTTTATTATTTAAGCTATTATGTTATTTATACTAAAAAATGACCAGATTAAGGACTTCACTGCTTGATGTTACCATTTGAGTGGTTTGATTTTAACCATCTGAAAGGCAAAATATCAAACAATACTGGTTGCTTTTGTAGAGCGGATATTTGGAGGGGGGGTGGATCAAATATGGGGTTTGCTTATATCATAATTGGATTGCTAACAGAAGAGCCAAAAACCTATTATTACGGTAAACAGGAAATAAGACATCCTTAATCATGTCTATAGACACCAATAATATTTTATTAAATATGTCACAATCTTTATAGTTTATTTTTATTAAAGTTATTTTATATTTTTAGTTTTATCAGCATCTAAAGTTAGAACGGAGTTGCTTAATGGCGATAAAATATTTTTAAAAAGTTTGTAATTATTCTTGTCTAAACCTTATTGACAATATAGAGGATATCTCCTCTATATCCAGTTGTTCTTCGCTAAAATATCTATAACATATGTACCCATTTGTATTTTCTTTATATATATTGCTAAGAGGAATAATTCTTTCTGAATACAGAAAGAATTTTTAAGTGAAGCTTTGGTAGCTCAGTTAGTATCATTTGGATTCCAAGACCTTAGGTTTATATTCCATGTAAAATGCGAATCTCGGTAAGGACTTTTAAGCCGAAGTCGAGCAACTCGGTCTTATACGCAGTTTGAAGATTTTTTCCTTCAGGTTTTTAAACCGCAAAACTAAAATTTCCAGAAAAGTATATACACGTAGTGCATAATCCTCATAGCTTTAGGAGGTCTGTGTATTATGACATAATTCCAAATAGTCTTATTCAATCAGTGATAGATGTTTCAAATTCAATAAATGTGAAAAAAATACAGCAAAAATTACATAAAAACGGATAAAAACAATAACACACAGATATGATGATCTACATTCAGTGTTCACTTATCCTTATAAGGACTGGCTTAAAGGGGTGAAGCAAGAATGCTTTCATCTTCCCCGTTATCTGTAGAGGACAGTGTAGGAATAAGGTGTTATTGAGCTATTAAAGCTCTGATCATGGCAGAAGTGTAATTGCAATAGGCGAGCCTCAGTTAGAACTTCATTGGCGATGTGTAAGTAAAGCCAACTCTAAAAATTCGGACGATCCCTAGACCACTCAATAGTGGGCGAAAGACCGTCCATCTCACCGTTGGCTCCACTCAGTGATGGCCCTCCACCCACACACCACCACCGAGCAGAACCGCTCATATTCCGAAGAAAAACATTCACCGACAAAGCCCCTCAGTGGGCCGTGCCGGAGAACACTCTCCCCAGAGACTCAAATTGCTCCCTTAAGGCAAAAACCTTAAGAGAGCGAACTCATACTCTCGAATCTCTGCGTCCCAGGGGGTAACTCAGTTAGAACCTCAGTTAGAACTTCATTGGCTACAGCATTACCTTCCATTACCCTCCGAGTGTTCACTTATGTACACAAAAAATGACAAAATGTTTGAGTAATAAATTTTATAATATGGTTTGTTTTTATAACTTATTTTCAAATAATCTTAAAATATTTCAATTTTTAATTAGAATTTTAATATAAATTTAAAGTTGCAAAGATATTTTTTAAAAGAATTTTTTTTAACATTATAGTGAATTCAATTAAATTATTTCTAATATATATTCTCAGTAAACTAGGTCACAAGATCGAGTAGACATTTTATTATGAGTAATGTATCATCAGTAACACCGTTTCGTCAGAGACAGAGCTACATGTCGGTTCTAAACTATGTATATATACTTTGAATACAAATTTATGCCTTTTGCATATTATCGCTATTTTTCATTAACGTCACTGAGAGGATGGGTGAAGCACTAGTGCTTTTCATATTCTTCTTTATCTGTAATCGCTTTTTTTTTGGCAGTGTAGAAAGATTAATAAGATCTTCTAATGCGATAGGTTGTGGTGTGTTTGTTTGTGCTAAAATTTCTTCTGAATTGGCATTAAGAAAAGCTACAGAATCAATTTAACAAGTTTTACGCTGAAAGTAACCCTGAAAACATATAAACTTTCACTTTTTCATATTTCATAAAAACATAAATTATCTTTTCAACTTTCCATTTCATCTACCATATCCATAAATAAAGCCAGTTCAAAAGACTTGCGGACAGGTTAAAATCTTGTCAGTACTACAGAAAACCACAATAATTCCATTTAGCAGCAAATGCTTGCGAGTAGAAACATTTAATATCCGAATTCGATAAAGTTAATTTAAAAGAGAGAATGAAAAGGTTATTCCGATGTCAAGCAAATGCATGAATAATTTTTTTCAATCAAATTTTTCATAATATAAATTATAATTTAATCTACCTTTTTTTTATTTCTATATTTCTATTATAAAATAAAGGAAAAAATTTTTAAACCTACATCAAGTTGATGTTGATTTCGTCCAACGTTAATTTTTGCTGCAACTTTCCTGTTATCTGCTTAACCGTATTACATTTTTAGTTCCTTAATGGAATATCTAATTTTCTATGACCACTATTAGTACAATTTCCATTAATTAGTTTGTTAATTGTCTGTTAATTAATTCACAATACTTTCTTATGAGTAGCTTTCATTTTTTTTTCTTCATTTTAAAATGCAATTATTGATTTGCATTTTAAAACAATAATTTATTTAAAATGCAACCCCCCCCCCAAAAAAAAATATTAACATACATTAATTTGTAGCCAGCTATTTGCAAATTTAATATTTTAAAGGATGTTATACCTTCAATTCCTTAGATAATCAGAACAATGGAAAATTCAGACGAGTGCATTAACTTTCAGTAAAATTGCTTTTAAATGAAATTTTTACAATAACTTCCAGTAAAATTCTCTTTTGCATTTATATTATACGATAATATCTTAGAATATGTATTTTGTTGCAAGATAGCACAAACCTGCAACTTGGACCTCCATATGGACATCCATTGCTTATCCAGCTTTTTCTTTTTCACGCAAGACTAGATCTATCAATGATTCAGTAATGCAAACTAGAAACGAATTTATTTTAGTTATCAAGTAGCAATTTACAATACCGTTGCTCAATTTATCTTTTACGTATTAAAAACTGCCTTTCTGGTGGCGCCATCTTTTGTGAATTTGTAGAACATCTGATATTACACAAAATATTCATTGTAAACGAAATCTAGTAATGATATACTATGACTGCTGTAAATTTAACTCCGCTTTTGTTTTTACGGTCAATACAGAATACAGAATAGAAGTATTTGCGTATCATACACTTAAATAAAATAAATTCCGTGTGATGATACAGCGTTCCATTTTTATACGGGAGTTCAGGTTACCATCTAGTCCCTCCCCAAATTTTATCCGGGCTCCGGAACCGGTATAGGCTAACAAATCAGACCTATGGATGGGTCATACACTTGAAAGCACATATTTGATACGAAACACACATCCCCAGTGCAGAGGCGTAGCTAGTGGGGAGCAGAGATGGAGGTCAGACCCGGGCGACACTTTGAACATTTTTGAACCTTTGCAAATTCTAAAATACAGTCTCGAGAACTCAGTTCCAAATATTGTAATACTACTGCGAATTTTCCTCGCAATTGCTGTAAGTGTTGTTAGTTGTGAGAGGAGTTTTTCTAAATAAAATTGATTAAGAATTACCCACATTACTATGAAATAGACTTCGCCAATGTCATCGACGACTTTGCTAACAGAAAAGCAAGAAAAATAACATTTTAGAATGTTGAAATTAAAGTTTTACCTTCAAAAATAAACATAGTGTTTTAATTTATTTCCCTATACGTCGTTTTGACTTTTTATAGTATTTTTGGCGTGTACTGAGAGGGGCGGCAAACTCAGGGACCGCCCCTGGTGGCAAAAGCTCTAACTACACCACTGCCCCAATGGTCATAACTTTTTTTTTAATAACTTTATTATCAACTTTTGCAATTATTTACATCGTAATGAATTATATATACAATATATACATCAAAAAGCAATTGTTATACCATCATTTCAATCGAATTATCATGTTATAATGTAGTGGTTACATTACTGTTCTCTTGAAATGCTTCGACTTCCTTTACTTATAAACAGGGAGTCTATAACTGGTAGTTACATACACATTACTTTCTATTACATCAATTAAGTTATATTTCAGCTTTGTTAGCTCTTTTTTTTCCCCTCTCAGTTGGGTATAAGATACTCTCCTTTTTTTTTTCTTTAAGGAATACCATATATATAAATATCACACTTATTACATATTTAACAAACTATATATTCTACAAAATAAATTATATATACCATCTGCACTGTGAAATAACATTCATATGCAATCATTTACAGAATTTCTTCTATTATGTTACAAGTGGCTGTTATAATAATATACAAAGTTTTCACGTATGTTACATAAAATTCGGCATCTTGTAATTTTTCTGATAGTTTTTTTTTTTTTTTTTCAGTTAAACTTGCAACACTGAGTTCGCTGTTTGCATTGAGGTAAGGGAACACCCTTTTTTCCTGCGGTAGGAGCTCTGTTCTAAGTGACTCGGGCGCTGTTTCCTTTGATGGAGATGGAGAGCTAGTATCCTGATTTTACTTCAGATTTTCCCCATTTCCACTAGGGAGTGATGAAGGTGTCGTTCTGTTGTTGGTTGGAGGGTTCGTCTGATGTAAGTTTGGAGTTTAAGTGTGCCCATTCTTCTGTGGTCCTTCTTCTAGACGGGACTGAATTGATGATCTCCTCCTGGATGTATTGATAATTTCCGGGACTGTCTTCTCTTCCATACGTTCGGTCGCATCTGTGAGGCCAAATTGCGTACATCGTTAGGATTAGTACTTTTGTTTGTACCCTGTTTAGATGTTTTCCTTTTAGTCAGAATAATTTTTCAGCCCCATTGGTCATAACGAGACCGCTAGCTTAGCAGTTCGAAAGAATGGTATAAATGCCAATGCGAGAAACTAATAATAAAAATAATAATAAAATAAATACATCTAAAAAATAAACCAATAAAACTAATCGAACCAATAATTGTGAACGAAATCGTGTTTTTTTTTTTTTTTGAGAGAACACACAAAAATCAATAGCTTTTTTTTTTTCAGGATAATCTCTATGATAATACGGAAACAGCATATCTATAACCAAAATTCCCACTATTCAAAACTTAACTTATATATAAAATAATTTCAATAAATGAATTTTAAATGAAAATTTTTAAAAAGTTTCGTAACTTTTTAAAAATAACAAATTTTATTTAAATTACATTCTTATTTTAAATGAAATAATTTTTACTATTTAAGATATTATGCTATTTACGAAAGACATCGTCCTGAAATGTCTACGAAAGGTTATAAACCGATGTACATGAATATGGGCTAAGGATTTTTTTTATTTTTGAAAATTAAATTTATATATTTTTTACTTTTTTTTTTGTGAGTCCAAAATAAATATAAATAGTATACTGGAGCAACTATATTCATCAATTGGAGGGAAGTACTGTATGGATTTTTACACGCAGATCCAAAAACGACGTTAATTCTCCTCCCCCCCCCCAATACAATGCAAAAAAAAGCTATTAATTTTTATGTATTCTGTGTGTTCTCTCAAAAAAATGTGCATAGTTGCCTTTTTCAGTAAACGATTTCGTTTAAAATTATTGGTTCGATTAGTTTTATTTGTTTATTTTTCGGGTGTTTTTTTTTTTTTATTAATAATCCAATATACAGTATTTCCGTAATTCATGGACTCAACTAACCAATGCTTATTATTAGCATTAAATATCTGCCAAAAAAACATGCTGATAATGACAAATAAAAGAAAATAAAGGAAAAGTGTAGCGATGTAAGGAATATGAATATTGTTTTTTTTTAAAACAGATCAGAAATCAATATTTTATGGAATACTTTTATATAAATTGAAATTGAAATTAGACAAGATTTTAACTTCATTTTCAATACAGATTTTAATGAAATAGATATTGGTAATTAGCAAAGGACTTAGTCTAACACACACACACACACACACACACACATACAAAATTTCAGAGGAAACTATTGTTTCCTCTGAAATCGTAATATGCTTTGGATCGGACAGAAATCACAATAGCCACTCCTGCCTTATCCTCTAGTTGTGCTGCGATGCTCAAGTTAATGTCATCTTCTACGCAACTACGGTACTCTATTTTTTGAGAATGAACAATGACTACTGAGGGCAGTCCACCAAATATAAACTGAATTTAATAATACGGCAAAATAGTTCAAATTTTGAATTTTAATATCACAAAATATTTCGAACATAAAACTATAAAAAAAAATCAACAAATTCTCTAAAGTGAATGGCGAATGGCGTATACCCAGAAAAACGAACTATAAACCTAACTATAGAAGAAATATACGCAGATGTGAAACGCCGGATCGAGATCGAAACAAGCAACACAAGAATTGTGAAATTAAGAAACAGTAGAAGAAATTAGACACAAATCAGTTGAAACCATTTATTTGTGAGGTTTATTTATTTAAAAAAAAAAGGTTTTACTAATTGTTAAGAAATCCCGAAGGGCAAAAAAAAGTAATTTATTATTTTATTTTATATACACAGTCTTGCCATAAATACAGTTACAACTTCCTCACACTCCCGCGCTGCCCAGAGAATTGCGGGAGCCCGGTTCTGAAAATACTCGGGATCAAATAGGATGTTTATGTATTAGAATATTTACTGTTATAAGATACATAAGATGTACTGACCACTAATGAACAGGTCAACGAAGCCTCGTTAGGACACAACAGCTTCTAAGGCCTGTGAAGGCATGCCTCCACCGAAATCCTTGAGAACGCAGAAAGTGATGTCATGAGAGATGAACATTTCTCAGAGAACGAATTCACGTGTACTAACCGATGACCTGAGAGTTAGAGCCTATCGTTGTTCTACTGGACGCTTCCTAACACCACAATTTATGTGACAGAGAGCGATAAAATCAATGACTCTTCTTCAGTTGTACGCGAATAAAAGACACAGAGATCAAGTTCAGAGATCAGAAGACTTTCGCCGTTGAAGAGTTATTTCACCGGCAAAATGTCCCAGATAGTCGCCATAGCACCAGGGATTCAGAGAGGTCATTACGCCGCATCAGTGATGATTTGATAGCGGGGGGGGGTAACGTATCAGGGGTATCCAAGTCGCATTTCTGCAAGAAAGGGGTCAAAACCTCCCAAAGTGCATCAAGACACCATGCTGGAATCTGTGGTATTCCAGCATGGTGTCTGAACAACATCTTGTTTCAATAGGCAGTGGCCCGTCCAACAAGAGGACTCGACACTCGCCCACAAGGCGAGGACCACACACAACTGGTTGGAGATGAATGTGCCCGACCACACCTCACCATATGATTGGCCGTCTGGAAGTCCTGATTTGTATCCATTGGACTTCAAATTATGATTGGAGCTTCAGAGAATAACCTGCAAGAAACTTTACCCCGGCATCGCTGTCCTGAAGGTGGATTTGGAGCGAGCAGTAGCAGCATTTCCGTTGGATGTGGTGCGTGCCACCGTCGACATGTGGCCTCACTGACATCGGACATGCGTGATAAGAAAAAGGGAATATTTCGAACATTCAGTGATGCTATCTGCACGTCATACGTGTAGTTTGTATGTTTATGTTTTTAGGTTTGTGTGTTTTGTAGATTTACTGAGTGATCAAAGGCGTTCAAGTTCAAGTTGTAATAACAGTGTTTATGGCTAGACTAGGAATTTTTTAAATTTATTATATTTTATACTTTTTAATTTTTGTTTTTTAAATCAGATAATGCTCCGCGGCACAATTTATACCATTAGATATGAGACCCAAGATCATCACTAACTTTTAGCGGCATCCAGTGAAGAGACGGTAAACGAGTGCGCCATCTCGTGACTCCTAATAGAAACACTATATTTTTATTGTCTGAAGTAGTGTTGGTTCTATGGTCGATTCCTTGAGTTAACGGAACGAAAAACGAGAGTTTTTCCAGG
Source organism: Typopeltis vanoorti (assembly GCF_054136105.1). Classification (NCBI taxonomy): domain Eukaryota; kingdom Metazoa; phylum Arthropoda; class Arachnida; order Uropygi; family Thelyphonidae; genus Typopeltis; species Typopeltis vanoorti. The sequence continues at coordinate 59,528,679 of NC_143566.1, forward strand.
GGGGAAAAACCGCCTACCTGTGCCACATCGACTAACTCGGGAACCTGTGGAAGAAAGGCTTAGAAAACGTTTCTCTAGTCGGCGACTATTGAATTGAGTATTTCTTCGGGTGGCTAAAAAAAATTAATCTGCAATAATTACCAGAAAATGAAAAAGAGCAGTAGTTAATGTAGACTAGTGTCTCCATCTATTAACTAATATTTGAATTGCATATTGCATTTGTATCTACGATGTGAAAAATGTGGAACAACAGGTCGATACACTAAATAAAAAAAAAATTTCTCTAATTTGCTAATTTTAAAGAAAAATGTAATAAATTTAAAATTAGACATTTTACCATAAATAGATCAACAGATCACCTTTGCTTGCATTGGACTGTCCACTCTTTGTTTCAGTGAAAGATTGTTATTATTTATTTAATTTTAAGTAAAATTTATATGAATATTCATAATGTTTATAACATGTTTTCGACAAGTTCAGAAATATGAACCTCGTTATTGATAACTATTTAATAAATTGTCGTTGAGAATTGCAATTCATAAGTGTTTTATTTGGATAAGAATCCTATATTGTTATATAGCCAGTAAGTGAAACTCAAGATCGATAACTACGATCTATGAGTTTCAATGCCGAAAAACTATCGGCGAAGTTTTTGAAAAACAATTCGAAGCAAAGGTGAAGCAAGCTCCCTCACTATTCTTGATATTCTCTCATAATGTAAAACACATCTCCTGGAGATGTAAAACTGTCCTTACATTATGAGGGGAGGTCACTACCCAGACCGGTTTCAACCTTTTTTGAGCTCTCATCAGTGAGTAGGTAGACCTGGAAAATATCAAATCCTTATAAGGACTGGCTTAAAGGGGCGAAGCAGAATGCTTTTTATCTTCCCCGTTATCTGTAGAGGACAGTGTAGGGATAAGGTGTTATTGAGCAATTAAAGCTCTGATCATGGCAGGAGGGTAACAGCAATAGCCGAGCCTCAGTTAGAACTTCATTGGCTACAGCATTGCCATCCATTACCCTCCAAGGGTATTGGATTGAATGAATCAATCACCGACTATGTAAGTAAAGGTGACATCTCAAAAAATCGGACGATCTCTAGGCCACTCCATAGTGGGCGAAAGACCGTCCTAATCTCAGCGTTGGTTCCACTCAGTGACGGGCTCCCCGACCACCGAGCAGAACCGCTCAAATTCCGAAGAAAATAATTCACCGACAAAGCCCCTCAGCGGGCAGTGCCGGAGAACACTTTCCCCGGAGACTCAAAGTGCTCCCTTAAGGCAAAAACCTTAACAGAGCGAACTCAAAAACTCATCGCCCAAGGGGGGTAACAGCAACAGCCGAACCTCAGTTAAACTTCATTGGTACAGCATTGCATTGTTGCCATCCATTACCTCCAAGGGCATTAATGAATCGATCACCGCATGTTTAAGTAAAGGTGATATCTCAAAAATATCGGACGATCTCTAGGCCACTCATTCGTGGGCGAAAGACCGTCCAAATCTCCGCGTTGGTTCTACTCAGTGAAACTCGACCACCGAGCAGAACCGCTCATTCCGAAGAAAATAATTCACCGGCAAGTACCCCTCAGCGGGCAGTGCCGGAGAACACTTTCCCCGTTGACTCAATTGCTTCCTTAGGGCAAAACCTAAGAGAACGAACTCATTAACCCAGGATAACAGCAACAGCCGAACCTCAGTTAAACTTCATTGGTTCAGCATTGCCATCCGTTACCCTACATGGGCATCTCATATAAAATCAATCACCGCATCTCACGGTCGATTGATTAAACCCACACCGGAAAATATCAAAGTTCTTAAAAGAACTGGGCGATGGAATGAGTCCTTGACTCTTTATCCCGTCATCTGAATGAAAAAAATCTGTGTGGATGGGGTGTTATTGAGCTAAAAGCTCTAGTCATGGCTGGGTAACGGCAATAGCCGAGCCTCAGTTAAAACTTCATTGGCTACAGCATTGCCATTTGTTACCCCCAAAGTCCTAAAAAGGACTTTGAACCTTTTTCAAAATCCCTCTGGCTTAGTGAAAAGAACTTACATACCTTCACTATACGAATGCCATAAAGGTGTGCTTGTATTTTTGTAATTAAAATAAAAAGCCAAAAGGCTAGTTTTCTGGCAATTGAATAAATATTAAATGGATAAGAATCCTATATTGTTATATAGCCAATAAGTGAAACTCGAGATCGATAACTACGATCTATGAGTTTCAATGCCGAAAAACTATCGGCGAAGGCATTGAAACTCATAGATCGTAGTTATCGATCTCGAGTTTCACTTATTGGCTATATAACAATATAGGATTCTTATCCATTTAATATTTATTCAATTGCCAGAAAACTAGCCTTTTGGCTTTTTATTTTAATTACAAAGTGTTTTATTTCTTAAATCCATATTTATAAATACAGATATGCATAAATAATATATAAGTATTGAAGTACTTGTAATATTTATATAGTATTATGTGCTAAGTACTTAATAAGTATTATAAATACTTAATTTGAATTTAACTAAACGTGAAGTCTCAATTAGAAGTTGAAATGGGGAGGAAAATCTATCCTGATTTCATAAATGTATTCAAATTATCGCAATAAAACTGAATTTTTTAAAACTATTTTCATAAAAAAAATTGTTTCCATGAGATTAATTTTTGGGTTTGTAGAGCTGGGGTGCATCTATGATAGGCAGTATATACACCTCCGAATCAAAAAATTAGAATAATCAAAGAAAATATATTTAATAATTTGCAATTCTAATTTATTGCATGGAAAATAATAATAATTATTATTATTTTATTTTATTTTTATTACGTGATACCTCCAGGGAGTCCAAAGACTCATCGAGGGAGGGCACCTGCTCTGTAGCTCTCTGTCTCCACCAGCGCCATCTACCGCCCATCACCACCACTAGTACCAAATTACCAAATATGAATTAGCATCATCTAAATCTAGGTACTTTGTAGATTCCATAACCATGCAAACACATAAAAATGTAATATAAATTATAAGAAAACTTTATTTGAAGCATTCACAAAATTAGAATAATTTTAACGCCCAAAACATTTGAATAATGAGAAAATAAATACACACAAATGACAGTCAAAGGGAAAACCACATGACAGTTTTTCATCCCTTTGCCTGATACTCAAGTTATTGATCAGAATAGGTTCCTAGAATTTTGGAGAGTAATGGATGCAAATGTTCGTCATAATGATATGTATTAGATAAGTGAAAATACAAATACGGCAGAACAATAATGGACTTTTATTGAGCACTTTTATATATAAAAGTCACTAATTATACTTTATTTTACATAAGGGACAAGACTGTAGGATAAACCACGTTATCCACTGCTTCTTGTTGATGAAAACTCTGCCATCCAGCTCCTCTCATAGTCAGGGTCATTTATGAACTGGTCCATGATTTACATGATTATAATGTGACGCTAAGGAATTATATAGCAGGTTCTTTCTGTAATAATGACTTGGTATTATCTGTGGCATTCATAATAGTAATCTTTTTGAAAATTGGCTGATGGATTGTTTATCTTCACCATCTTTTTTTCCTACGAGTTAGGTGAATGTAGATTGGCAGAAGTAGGTCTAAAAATTTCATATTATGAATGACCCATTGGTCGGGACCCGACCCTTTAAACCAGGTGGGCACGAACACCTGTTTAATCTGAAGTAACATGAAACTATTCATGAGTTTTCTATTTTAATTCATGATCTAGTCACGGTATTGTTGTATTAAACGCTTTCAACAACTTTGAATGCAAACTCGACCCAGATAATTGAGTTTTACCCTCGGTTGTGGTAATCTGCTATAAATACCAGAAAGTGAAAAACAGTGTTTAATGTAGACTGGTGCTTCCCTCTATTAGGTAATATTTAAATCATATTGCGCTTGTATATACGTATGGAAAAATTGACACAACAGGTTGAAACGATCCAAATAAAAAGAAACAAACAAAAAAAAAGTATTTCATTAAGGTGATGTTAATTTTCAAGAAAAATTTACTAAAATTTAAATAAATATGCTGTATGTTTATATATAAATATTAACTCATAAATAAATATTATTTATTAATGAGTTACATAAAAAAGCATACATTGAGCTATTAAACAGTAATTTATCATTACTTTAAAATAATAAATAAAGTAAAACATCTTCTCTTTTATATCAGGGAAACACACGCCTACATACTAGTAGTTTATCAGCGCATGTGCTTCCATTTCCCCCCCCCCCATAAAGATAAATCAGTGCAAACAGATTCTTACACCATCCATCCTCCCACAGCTAGTTCTACCAATGGGATATCAGCCATTGAAATGTGGCTTTTTATTCCATGACAGGTTCTGCTGATATAAATGAAACATTTGTTTTGGAAAGTTTAACATTTCAGGACCAATAATTCTGAATAAATGTTATTAAGTTTATTCGGTTTATATAATATAAGATAATATAATATAATAACATTATATATATATATATATATATATATATATATATATATATATATATATATATATATATATATATATATATATATATATATATATATATATAAGATTACTATTATTACTATCGTTTATATTATTATTATTATTATTATTATTATTATTATTATTATTATTATTGCTAATAATAAAAGATGCATTGTTGCCTAAATATTAGTATATTCATGTAATTATTTGAGAGATAATAAACTATAAAAAAAAAATTATAGGGCGCTGTGTAGGCATACGAACGGTCGCACGGTGATATCGCTGCTCCAGTTTTTTTATAGTTTTAAAGTGGTTCCAACTCCTGTTTTAAGTTGAAAGTGCTCCCAAGTAATCCTACTTATCACGCCGAAGACAGTGATATAAAATTCAACGAGATCGGCTAAGAAGAAACCAAATTTTGAAGTGTTGAAAAGGGAACAGAGAGGACCGTGGTCGACAACCAGCGAAGAACAAAGGACGTCGCCATCTTTATAATCACGCCTCACTGCCTAAGGGAAAAAAGGTGAGTCATGAAGTGTATCAAATGCCTGGAGGATTTATCGTCCGAGAAATCAAATAACCTGTACGAAATGCAGTAGGATTCTACACTTAAAATGTGCCGGCTTTTCAGAAACAACCGGGCAACATAAATATGAACCCGATGTAACACGTGAGGAATGGAAGTGTGTAATCTGCATGAGGAACAAAGAAACGCACGTAAGGCAGCCACCTACGATGCAGCCGATTATACCGGAGGCAAAATCAGATGACGAACTGAACAGACAAAAAAACGCAGGTGATTCCTATAATTTAAACTCTTTAAGTATACTAATAGAAAACGGTCTAGTGACTATAAAAGGCAGCTTAGTAGATCTTGTGCAAGAACTCTTTAAGAAACAGAACGAACAAATAACAAAAAAATCTAGCGAATATGAAGATTTGGTAAAACATAATAATTTAGCAGTTATAGAAGTGTCAAACGGTAAAAGACATTAAAATGAGCATTAACGCACTAAAAGACAGGCAACACAATTTGATGAAAGAGACATCCGAACTCCGTCAAGAACTTCATTCTCTAAAACTACAATACGAACGTTTAAATCAGCAACAACATAAAAAAGATCTTGTCATAAACGGTCTTCCTGAAATTGCACCTACAGAAAACCTCAGAGACGTGGTTTTAAAATTAGGCCATGTAATTGATATCCCCCTACAGCTTAACGACATTCAGACCGTAAATCGGATTCCTAGGAAGAGCAAAAACCAAGGCTTCCCACGACCTGCACCAGTCATAATTCGTCTTAAGAGCAAGTCCACAAGAGACAATCTCATAAAAGCCAGCAGACAGAAAAAACCAGTTGCCAAGGACGTGAACGCACAGCAAGACAATACACCAATCTTCCTATCCGAATATTTAACACCATTCAACCAGAATCTGTTGTACCAAACAAGAAAAGCAAAAATGGAAAAAAATTACCAATTTCTGTGGACCAGAGATGCCAAGATATTCATAAGGAAGTCACAAACTTCAAAGCCGATACAAATTAAAAGCACAGAAGACATAGAAAGGCTGCCACTGTGAAGAAAAAAAGCCTCTTAAATAGTTCAAAAAGAAGCCCACAATAAAAAAAGAACGTGAACCATCAAGACAGATTCAATAACAGGATATATCGGCAATTTCACTTTGATCCGACCTTTCAGATCATTCATTTGACCTCCCAAAGATCTGCCTACTTCCAACACAGCAACCAAATCAATAACAAATATATGTATATATAACCAGTATCACCCTCAGATAAGCTAATTACAAAGCTTCGAGGGTGCAGTTGAGTTACATCTCAGTAATAGTATTTATCTAACATTATTCACTTAACATTCTGTAATGAATTCTAGTAGTAAACAGAAAATGTGATAGTAATACTTCAGTTATATATTTAAGTTTAAAATTATATATTTAATTTACAATTTAAATTTAAAAAAATTCTTATTATGTAAACTGCAACATAAGTAATATTGTTTAACTTGTGAGTCATTAATAATAAACACGATTACTATGATTATTATTAATGGTAATAATACACACTTTTTACTCTTGTGTCAATGAAAAATTCTGCAAATGATAATGATATTAAGAGTAATTATAATTCTTACCGAACCATTTTGCAAGAAAAAGATGCATTGTTGCCTAAATATTAGTATATTCATGTAATTATTTGAGAGATAATAAACTATAAAAAAAAATTTTTTTTTAAATTATTATTATTATTATTATTACAAAAACCTTCCATGGAGTCAAAGACTCATCGTAAGAGGTTCACTGTTATACACACAATTTATCGTACCGTGCCTTAAATATGTTCATTGTCTCTGCGCTCACCACACTCTCAGGCAATGCATTCCAATCACTCACCACTCTCCATGCAAAAAACCTGCTCCTCACACTATCCTTATACAGCTTCCAGGGATGACCTCTAGTTCTCTTCCTATCTTCACACATTCTGTTCAAAAAGCTCCACAACATTTATCTGGTAATAACCTCATAACAGCTTATATGTCTCGATCATATCCCCCGTTCTCCTTCTATCCACCAATTTCTGCAAATTGCATCTTATCAATCGTCTTCATACTCAACATTCCAGAGACCCAGAAACCACCTTAGTTAATCGTCTCTGCCATTTATAAATATAATCGTCTCTGCACTTTTCCAATACATCTTCATCTTTTTGAAACCAATTGAGCAAATCTGTACAAGTCAATGTCCTCCGCATCATTCCCATAATCCGCTGTGTTGTCTTCACAATTTTAGTAACATGTCCCCGAAATTTTAGCTTGTTGTCTGCAATCACTTCCAGATCTCTCATCTCCTCTACCCAAGATATTTCCACCGATTGTGTACTCTACATCCCATCTTCTCTTCTCAAATTTCAAAACCTTACACTTTACAACATTGAATTGACATCCCCACTTATTTATCCATTCGCCCAGTAGCTCTCCCCAACTTTGCATCATCTGCAAACAACTGCATGTCACCATTCTGACCTCTCCAAATATCATTTACATACAAATTAAACAGCAATGGACCTAAAACAGACCCTTGAGGCACACCTCTAGTAACTTTCCTCTTCTGGGATATCGCTCCTCCATAGACAACTCGTTGATACCTATCAGACAGCCCATCTCCAATCCAGCGAACTAATCTGCTGTTCAGCCACATCCGTTTCAATTTAATTATCAGCTTGTCATGTGACAATTTATCCAGTGCCTTTGCAAAATCTAAATATGCCACTGTATATGCAACACCCTCATCCAACGCATTTGTCACTTTATTATAAAAAAGTAAGCAGATTGCTAAAGCACAATCTTCCTTTAGTAAATCCACGCTGGCCGCCAAAGAGTATTTTTCTGTTGTCAAGCCAATTCTGAATTTTAGTCCTAACTAACTTCTCTAAGACCTTAGCCACAACTCCAGACACGCAGACTGGTCTATAATTCAAAGCCCTACCCTTATCACCTCCCTTATGAATTGGAACAATTTTACCCTCTTTCCACTCCTTTGGAACTTGACCTAGTGAGAGACTCATGTTGAAAAATATGCAAAAGCTGTTGTTAGCTCTCTGGAACATTCCCTCAAAACGCGTGATGAAATAGCATCAAGTCCCACAGCCATATTTACATCAAGTCTATTCAATTCCTCATATACCTCCTGTTCACTTACTAAGAGTTCCTCATCCTCCTCCTCCTTTCCCACTGCTTTCAAGTTCTGCATGATGTCACATTCATAAGAATGAAGTACCTTTATAAATTGCTCATTAAATATATCAACTATATCCTTCGCAGCGGTTATCATTTCTCTGTTTTCTCTGTTTTCGTTAATCAGTCCCATCTTACCATAATCATTCTCTCTTCTGCTGACCACATATCAAAAAAATTCCTTAGGATTTTTTTTTTTGCCGCACTAGTTAACTGCTACTCATACTGCACTTTTGCTACCATTATCAAGCGAGTCACCTTTCTCGGATGCCCTTTGTACTTCTCATGCAACTGGTTGTTATAATTACTCATCTGGTGCTTCTTCCATAATGCCTTCTTCCAGATTGCGTACCTTATCTCTTGATTCATCTATTTCTATTTTCACACCTGCTCTATATACCCTCTTAACCTTTGGAACACATTTGATATCGCCTCCACTAAATAATTCTTGAGTAAGGCCCAAGCAGCATTGATATCCTTTCCATCCACTTCCTCTTTCCAATTAATTATCGCAAGTTGTTTCCTAAGCTTTTCATAATTACCAGCCTTATAATTCCACACATATCCCTTTCAAAAAGACTTCCTCGAATGACTGGTTACCCTGCAAGTGATCACCTCATGGTCAATCTCACCAATTGGTGGAAGATTTGGCACCCCATTTATAATTGCATCATCTGATAAGGTGATCAGATCAATACTCTCGATCCTCGTGTACCATCCATTACTTCCTGCCTAGGGTTACTGTCTTTCAAAAATTCCAGAAATTCGCTTTCTTTGGCCCCAGATGCAGTTTCTTGATTCCAGTCTATCTTACCATAATTGAAATGATCCATAATGATCAGTCGTTTCTTGCTAGCCAACCTTAGATGGGCACAACTCATCTGCTACCATTAACAGTATTCCTCCACCGTTTCTTCTCTCTGTCTTTATATATATATATATCGAAACCAAACACTTTTTAAGTTGTATTTTTCCCCTTGAAGCTACGTGTACTTTGATACTTTGATATCAATATTTAAAGGACTGTGATTTTTGACCTTTTTCGTTTAATCGTAAAATATTTCATGAATCATAACAGAAAGATAAGCACACTAAAAGTACTCAAGTAGCAACACTAACTATGTGTTTTTTTTTTTTTTTTTTAAAGTTACAAAATAGCATGTTTTCATATATGAGGGTGTGCTGAAAAGTTGTGGTAATCACCACGAAGGAATTGAGGTGGTTCACATGTCTTCTTGTATATCCTAAAAGAAAATGAACAAATTATTACAATTTGATGAAACATGGGGGTTAAAGGGTTTTAAGATGTGTTCTTTCATGTGGTTATATCAGTTGCATTTTTGTTCTAGGTGTTTATCAGAACTTTTCACCCTCCCCTCATAGTCTTTCCCTTTAACAAAGCATTATAGGTTAAACTTTATTTTTTCAGAATTTAGCAGTTAGAAATCCAGGATTCGTAGTAATACGTATTTAAAGAATTACACTATTAAACTAATATTTTCGAGTAGAATTTTGATCTTTTACCTTGAAATATGTCTGTTTGTGTAGTGTTTCACATATTGTGTAGATGCAGTTTAAGAAGTATTTTCAGACTGTTGGAGGAGAAAATTCATTTTCAAAACACCTTCTTTTTTCTATCTGTCCATGGTGATTTGAAGATATGAGATTCTTATTCTTAGCTGACTGTTCTCTAAAACTGTTTTGTATGATGAAAAATTCAAGTTGCTGGGAGGGAGGGAAATGCCAAAAAAAAAAAAAAAAAATCCTCCACATGCGATTCGATAACTCGCCTTCGGCTTTTATAAACGGTCCTTAGGTTTTCTAGACGAAATTTCAAATCAGATTTTTTTCAACCGAGACAAATGTGGCATGTCTTCGCAGTTGCGTAACTTGGTAGGTACCCCAAAATCAAGAATAGTAGAATTTCTGTTAATTTTAAAATAAAAAGAGCCGTTCCAAATTTTATTCCAGCCATTGGTTTATCTAAATGATGGTTTCTTGCCCTACTTTTGTCTACTAAAGTTTGCGACAGATATCAGATTGGTCGCTAAATCCCGGACTGTCCAACATCCGTGTCTTGTAACTGTGACATCCTTCCTAATTTACGCTCACGCGTGCACCCACACTTTACCGAGCAGGCGTTCGAAACCATACGACGGAAAAGGGTGGCATAGTGTCGTATGTCTGTATATTGTGTGTGTGTGTGTGTGTGTATGTGTTCAACCGGCGCTGGTTTGCTATTTTGAGGGACGAAAATCTGCTCATATGGAGGCAGCGGTTTTTCGTCCCACGAAAGAAAAAAAAAAAAATAGATTTCTCCAAAGAATCCTCTAAAAGCACCAGATTATCCCATTCCACGTTAATATTCCTGGTTCTCTTCCCCCCCCCCCCCTAGTAAATTCCTAAAACTCGTCCTCACCTCGCTGAACTAGATCCATATTAAATCAAAGGAGAATCGGCTTAGTGCTATCAGTGCAAATAACATCTCTGAATTGAGTTTTACTTTTGAGATCGTCTGATATTGGTGTGTGTGTGTGTGTGTGTGTGTGTGTGCGCGTGCGTGTGTGACTTTTCCATTGAGATAACGACTCGTTTTTCAGGTCGCGCACAGAGGTACACAAATAGACAAGAGTTTCGTGCACACTTGAGATTCTGCAGAATACTTAATACTTTATGCCATCTATAAAATCGGAATAAATCAAAATATGCTCTTCTTCTGTACAATATATTCTCTTAGCTGGATAACTATACCAGTGCTATCCTTCACCATTTATTGAGACACTAATGTGAACCAAACTTAGGCCGCCACTACCTCGACAACTGTAAATTCCATGATATCACAATACTCTCAGTAAATATTGTAATTATAACCCTCCGATATATTTATATACACGAGATGTATTTAATAAAGATGGAAAATTGGACATGCGATGCAGATTTTTCGTCTCGTTATCTCACATGATCTGGTAAGGAATGCACGGTAAAAAAATGGATCATTATCATGATATGTTCTCAAATTTTTTAGGCAATCCATAAACCTCGCTCTAGAGACCAAACATGGAATGGTTTAAGCCACTTCACACCTTTAATAATCGGGAAGTCCAATACAGGATGAAATTCATCTCCCACCGACCATGGCAAACATCCACGCCAATGATGTTCGAATCTGCCTGTTTGTTAAAGGGCGAGTACAAATAACTTGATTATGTATTACGAATATATCATAATCTGATATAAAAAATGTTGACCTTCTGACTCTTCTTTGACACATTCGTCCTCTCACAAAGCATAATAACGAAACTTAACGTGTAGTGTTATTTTATTAATCAAAGAAAAGAATCAGTACTAGTTAAAAAAAAAAAAAGTAACACTCATCTTGCTAATGATTGAGCATACTTGCTTGTAAATTGTATGATATTTAACTAATATCTATATGTTAAAATGATTATGTACCAGCGATAAATTTATAGAAGAAATATAATTATTATTTTATCGTTATAAAATGCAAACCGCACTATTAGTATTTGGGGAAGTTTTTGCCTCTTCGATACACCTAATAAGTGAAACTGGAGTACTCAGTTTCAGCAAACTAATCAGCTATGACGAGAATTGTAATTTAGGCAAGTATGGCCAATAAAACAGACTTGATTTGAGGCAGCTCGAGCTAATATTCGACTCCTAGGACAAGTTCATCTTTAGTGTGTGTGTGTGTGTGTGTGTGTGTGTGTGTGTGTGTGTGTGTGTGTGTGCGTGTGTGTGTGTGTGTGTGTGTGTGTACGGGAAAGAACAGCTTATAGTTGAAAATCGATATGTAAAAGTATATTAATCTTAAAAAAATAACTTATCAAAACCAAAAAAAAAATACATAAAGTTAAATTTTGTGCCACTTACGATTTAAAATTTATACGAAATTGTTACAATATTTCATCTAATTTGATTTCGAAGACGGATGCGATGCAATGTTTCCATGACAACAATAGGTTTTGCTTACTTAGTCCAAAACGAAATAAATGAGCTCTTTATAGTTCAGTCATTCTTGCCACTGCTTTTAAACGTTCTACTTTGTAGTTTGACTTAAGGCACCACTAATCTTCCGCATTCGAAATACGGAGTGCGACATGGGTAGCGTTGAAGCTCTCTACGGCCGTAAAGAATTAGTTAAATAATAAAAGGAAAAAGCTGTGGGAGTGTAGTACGAAAATATTGACACTACCATGATGTCATGTAGTATATGACACCGCCAAGGAGTCATCGTTAGAGGGCACTTCACTCCACACAACCTACCGTTTACGGTACTTAATACTTCAGATACACACAACACTATCATCCATCATCTACTTACAACGCGATTCAGTGCCTATTAATATTATTTTTTTCGGTAATTTTGTGAATTGCGTGTGTTCTCTGACCGATTGCTTGTATGCGGGATAGAGAACCCGAGTTTCCAGGAGAAAAAAAACAAAAAAAAAAACACTTCATCTTCAGTTGAAAGAGACCATATAAAGATTCATCTAGCCAAAACGAGAATCGAATGGGTGTCTTTTTCCGATCAGTGTCTCGTTGTTCGTTCAATTATGCTACTGAGACGCTTATTCGATAAGCATAAAATGCAAATGTGTTAATAATGTCGGGGAAAAAAAAAACATTCATTGATATCATACTGAAATGAAAGTACCAGGAATCAACAACCGCATGTGCTTTCCACAGTGGACGATACACCACCCTCACCGACCGTGACTTTAGGTTGCTACGAAGGGTAATTAAATAAAAACCGCCATTCTTCGTCCGACACGTTGGCTGCGGAGTTCCGGGCCTCGACAGAAACCCGATTCTAGCCGAAAGCATTCAAAACCGAGGCTCACAACATGGGTTTCCATGGTAGTACCGCAATATGCAAATCCCCACATTACCCGAACCAACATTAGTCATCCGCCACACTCACACCAGATGAACTGGTGTGAGTGTGGCGGATGACCAATGAACGTCTCTTACCAGAGTGCGTAACCCCCCCCCCCCATCTATGAAATTCGGAGGAGGCAGCGTGATGGTATGGTCCTGCATTTCCTGTTTTGGTCTCGGACCTTTGTTTTATGATGCCATGAACATTGAACTCCGAAAGGTATCTGAACATTCTGGACAGTGCAATGCTTCCTACTTTGTGTCGATTCTACGGAACTGACTACTGTCTCTGTCTCTTTCAACAAGACAATGCATAAGGCGCCTACTGTAACTGCGCGGTTTGTGGACATGAACGTCACCGCACTTGACTGGCCTTCACAGAGCCTTGATCGCAGTCCTATTGAACACGTGGGATGAACTGCAGTGCCAGATGAGCGTCCACGATTTAACATGCCTACAGGAAATCCAAAATTCGCATTGATCTCTATCTTACTCTTGTGGAAAGCATGTGCCCGGTAGGATTGCTGCGGTCATCGTAGCAAATGGAGATTTTACATCTTATTAAGATGGGCGCTTTGGGTGTTCCTTCCTCACTATAGCGTCTGTTGCCTTATTTCGAAGCAGTGTGTGTGTGTGTGTGTGTGTGTGTGTGTGTGTGTAAACACTCATGTTCATGGGAATCGCATCACCTTCTGTAACCATTTATTTATTTATTTTTGATAATCAAATTTGACTGCCTATTTGAATAATAATAACAGGGATAATAACACAATAATTAAGTATATTACGCACAACACAGGTAATATAATACAACTTTTATGGCTATTTGGATCAGGTCAAGAAACTCCAGCAGTTTATAAATTAATTTTAATTTTATTCAAATATTTATAAAACAAGAGGAATTAAAATAAAAATGAAAAGACGATATTTTTTTTAGCTTCACAAACTTGTTAAGAGTTATCGACCCTGAGATACGGTGATTAATACCCTTGGAGGGTAATGGATGGCAATGCTGTAGCCAATGAAGTTCTAACTGAGGCTAGGCTATTGCTGTTACCCTCCTGCCATGATCAGAGCTTTAATAGCTCAATAACACCTTATCCCTACACCGTCCTCTACAGATAACGGGGAAGATGAAAAGCATTCTTGCTTCACCCCTTTAAGCCAGTCCTTATAAGGATAAGGATATTTGTGCTTTCATCTTTAAGTGGAATCACGCTGTTTCCAACAGATCAAGTGGCACAGCAACACCGACTGCTGTGCGCAGATTTTAAAATAAGATCGAAGATAAGAACCTCTGGAAGCCATGGGATGAAGACAATTAAGTGGTTTCGCTTAAAAGAAGAGAGTGTGAGGAATCGTTTTAGGGAGAGGGTGTTAGAGAGGATTTCGGATGGACTGGAAAGTGTACAAGATTGGTGGAAACATAATTCAAAAGTAATCCTGAGCTGTGCAATCGAGGTGCTTGGTGAGAAATATTAGAGAGCAGCAGGAGGGTTGGTGGTAGAATAATAATGTACAAGTGGCAGTGACAGCTAAGAGGAAGGCAAAGAAGAAGTGGGATGAGTCAAGAGTGGAAGAGGATAGAGAGATGTAGAGAAAGAGAAAGCAAGAAGCCAAGAGAGTTTGGCACAGGCGAAGGCCATGGCATATCAAGATCAGTATGATCAATTAGAAACAAAGGAAGGATAGAGAAAAATTTACCAACTAGCGAAATGTAGAAATAAAGCAGCAAAGGACATCTTACATGTGAGGCAGATCAAAGACGCTGAAGGAAGAGTATTATGGAGGGATGTGGACATAAGAAACAGATGGAGAATATACTTTGAGGGACTTTTGAATGAGGAAAATGCAAGGACTCACAGAGAAGATGGGCAGCCTTCTGAGGGGATGGTGCAGAACATCAGTAGAGTGGAAGTGATGGAAGCCATGAAGAGGATGGGGAATGGAAAATCGGTGGCCCCCGAGAGGATTCCAGTGGAGGCATGGAAGTCACTGGGGGGGGGGGGAAATTGACTTGCTGTGGAACCTGTTCATGAAAGTTTGCCAACAGGAAAATGTACCCGAGGAATGGAGGGAGAGTACTCTTGTCCCCATCTACAAGGGTAAAGGGGATGCACAAGACATTAAAAATTACAGAGGAATAAAGTTGATGTTCCACACAATGAAAATCCTAGAGAGGGTTCTTGATGGAAGACTGAGGAAAGAGTTGGAGATTGCAAAGGAGCAATTTGGCTTCATGCCTGGTCGATCGACAACGGATACTAGTGGGTTACGGCAGATGATGGAAAAGTTTCGAGAGAAGCAACGGAAACTACATCTGGTATTTATTGATCTGGGGAAAGCGTATGATAGAGTGCCAAGGCAAGAAGTCTGGAGGTGTCTGAGGGAGAAGAAGGTTCCGGAGAAATATGTCAGGTTGGTGCGGGAGATGTACAGGAATGTGAAGACACGTGTTCGGACCTGTCTGGGACAGACAGAAAGTTTTTAAGTAACAGTTAGCTTGCATCAAGAGTCAGCATTAAGTCCGTTTCTGTTTAACATTGTGATGGAGGTGGTGACGGAGGAGGTGAGAGAAGATGCGCCTTGGACTATGTTGTATACAGATGACATCGTGCTGTGTGCAGAATCAAGAGAAGAAGTGGCAGCTAAAGTGGAAAGTTGGAGGAAAGTATACTGGAAGAGAGACATGAGACAGAGCAGAAGTAAGACAGAGTATATGTGTTGCAAAGTGGATGGCAGCCAGAAGACAGATCTGGAGCTGGAAGGAAATGTCATCAAGAAGGTGAGGGACTTTAGATACTTAGGTTCAACAGTGGAAGAAGATGGAGGAGCTGAGAAGGAAGTGGGATGCAGGATACAAGCGGGTTGGAGGAACTGGAGGGAGATGGCTGGAGTGTTATGCGATAAGAGGGTGCCAATCAATCTGAAAGGCAAAATCTATAGGACAGTAGTGAGGCCAGCTATGACGTATGCTATAGAAACTGTGGCCCTGAGGAAAAATAACATCAACAGGATGGAAGTAGCAGAGATGAGAATGCTTAGGTGGATGTGCGGTGTGACCAGAAAGGATCATTTGAGAAATGACTATGTGAGGGGAACAGTGAAAGTTACGAACTTAGGAGCGAATATACAGGAGGCAAGGTTGAGATGGTTTGGTCATGTGATGCGGAGGGAGGACGAATATGTGGGAAGAAGGGTCATGTAGATGGATGTGCAAGGAAGGAAGAAGCGTGGGCGGCCAAAGAAGAGATGGAGGGAGCTGGTAGAAGAGGTCTTGAGGATGAAGAACTTGGATGTGGTGACAGCCCAAGACAGGAGGATGTGGAGGAGACTCATCATCAACAGTGACCCCACTTAAGTGGGAGAAGCTGCAGAAGAAGATGTTCAAGTATAACTATGGAGTTTTTATTTGTCATCTTTGACCAACACATTTTTGTGATTTAACATTTTTACTATAAAATAAAATTGACATCTTTGTGAGAACATATATAGCAAAACTGATGTTTAAAATTCACGTTTTAATAAAATTTCACATCTTTCTTTGTGGTAATTATTGTTATTATTATTAATCGCTTAAGAGTCAAAGCTAGATAACTGGGAGCAGATCCCCCCCTCTCACACACATAGCTTTTTAAAGAATATAGACACGACCCGGACTTCCGACCTAATGTCCACTCTTTATCTTCTTGTGGTGCAAGCCGTTAGTGGGTGTGTACCTGGACACTGAACTAACGAGGATAGGCTGGCATTTGCAATTTAGAAGAGTAAACTGTATTCTTATTGGCTTAAATCAAAACAACATGATGGTGTAACATGATGTAAATATAATTATTATTATTATTATCAGCTTTTCACCAGGAGAACTAGGCCCATCGCAGGTGACAATCATTATGTCGGTTTTATGGTTGTGAGGGGGACACCTTTTTTTCTAGGAAATCAAAATCATCGAAACATTACATTCATTGCATTATATATTCCTTATAAGGACTGAATGCTTTTCATCTTCCCCGTTATCCTACACTGTCTGTAGAGGACAGTGTAGGGATAAGGTGTTATTGAGCTATTAAATTAAAGCTCTGATCATTGCAAGAGGGTAACAGCAATAGCCGAGCCTCAGTTAGAACTTCATTGGCTACAGCATTGCGATTCATTACCCTCCAAAGGTATTTTGGATTGAATGAATCTATCACCGCATCTCACGGTGGATTGATTTCCCATCCGTCCAACCTACATTCATTGCATTTCTTTATAAGGACTGGCTTAAAGGGGCGAAGCAAGAATGCTTTTCATCTTCCCCGTTATTCTACACTATCTGTAGAGGACAGTGTAGGATAAGGTGTTATGAGCTATTATTAAAGCTCTGATCATGGCAGGAAGGTAACAGCAATAGCCGAGCCTCAGTTAGTACTTCATTGGCTACAGCATTACCATCCATTACCCTCCAAGGGTATGGTGTTAAAAAACTTCAATGATCATTCATTGCATTATAAGGACTGGCTTAAAGGGGCGAAGCAAGAATGCTTTTCATTTTCCCCGTTATTCTACACTATCTGTAGAGGACAGTGTAGGGATAAGGTGTTATGAGCTATTATTAAAGCTCTGATCATGGCAGGAAGGTAACAGCAATAGCCGAGCCTCAGTTAGTACTTCATTGGCTACAGCATTACCATCCATTACCCTCCAAGGGTATGGTGTTAAAAAACTTCAATGATCATTCATTGCATTATAAGGACTGGCTTAAAGGGGCGAAGCAAGAATGCTTTTCATTTTCCCCGTTATTCTACACTATCTGTAGAGGACAGTGTAGGGATAAGGTGTTATGAGCTATTATTAAAGCTCTGATCATGGCAGGAAGGTAACAGCAATAGCCGAGCCTCAGTTAGTACTTCATTGGCTACAGCATTACCATCCATTACCCTCCAAGGGTATGGTGTTAAAAAACTTCAATGATCATTCATTGCATTATAAGGACTGGCTTAAAGGGGCGAAGCAAGAATGCTTTTCATCTTCCCCGTTATCTGTAGAGGAGAGTGTAGGGATAAGGTGTTATTGCGCAATTAAAGCTCTGATCATGGCAGGAGGGTAACAGCAATAGCCGAGCCTCAGTTAGAACTTCATTGGCTACAGCATTGCCATCCATTACCCTCCAAGGGTATTGGATTGAATGAATCAATCACCGCATCTCACGGTAACTAGTAACTAGTAACATTACTGGCTTAACGGGTGAAGCAAAAGCTTTTCATATTCCCGGCTATCTTAACAGAGACTGTGAGTAGAAAGAGTTTATGAGCTATATTGCTCGCCCTGATTGGGCTAGGAGATTAATCCTCAGTGAGGGGGTTTAGGATGGCTTTAGGTCTTTTGTGCTTAGAATAGTCCGTTGCATCATAGTCAGCGGCCAGTTGGATCAGTCTGTTAAAATGCACAGTTGCCTTTGAAAAGAATTTGGTTGCTATAGTCCGCATGAAGGTGTAAATATAGGGGACCTCCGTGTCGCGGTGCAGTTGGACAGTTCGGATGAACCATGGAGCGCCCAGGATCATTCTAAGACACTTGTTCTGAATGCGTTGTAATTTAACGATATTTGAGTTTGAAGTATGGCGCCAGGCCGGTGAGGCATAAGTGAGTATTGGACGAACCATCTGTATATGAGAAGTTTGATTCTGGTGCTCAGTTTGCTGTTTCTGTTTATTAGCGGATAGAGCTGGGCTATGGTTTTGGATGTGTTTGCACAGAGAGTCTTGATATGGGAGTTGAAAGTCAGTTTACTGTCCATTACTACACCAAGGTACTTGATCTCTGTTTTCCACTGAACTTTTGTGTTAAAGTGGAGAATATCTTCTTTGGGAAGCACTGATCTTCTAGAGAATAAGACGGCTACGCTCTTCTGAGGATTCACCTGAAGACGCCATTTGGCAAAATATTGCTCTATTTGCAGTAGGTTTTCTTGCAGTTTCTTGATGGCTAAGTGAGGCTTTAATGATCTGGCCAATATCGCTGTGTCATCAGCGTAAAGAGCTTTAATTGAAGATAATGGGTTGTGTGGTATATCATGCAGGTATAAGGAGAATAGGATTGGTGATAGTAAGGACCCTTGTGGAACTCCAGCCAAGGTGTGTTTCTGTGAGGATACTACTCCACTTAGTCTCACTTGCATGCGCCTATCGCAGAGGTACGTCTTGATGAGTTGAATGATTCCGATTGGGATACCGGATGATATAAGCTTGTATAGTAAACCATAATGCCAAACCTTGTCAAATGCACTGGCTAAGTCTAGGAAAACAGCCCCAGTGCATTGGCGCCAGTTAAAACCTGTGATGATATGTTCCACCAATCTGTGTATTTGTTGTGTGGTACTATGCAACTGTCTGAAACCAAACTGCTCCTCAGGCAGGATGTTTAACCGGAGTACAGAATCTTGAAGCCTAGTAAGAATTACCTTCTCAGCTATTTTTCCGAGATTAGAGATATGAGACTGATTGGTCTGTAATTCTGTGGCAGAGTGGGATCCCTTCCAGGTTTATGAATTGGAACAATGTACGCCAATTTCCAGTAGGAAGGGAAATACTTGTAGTGAAGTATGGAGTTGATTATGTTTGCCAAATGAACAATAGCTTTGCGAGGTAGAAGTTTTATAACTTTGTTGGAGAAGCCGTCGGGTCCAGGAGCCTTTTTATTTTTGAATTTCTGAATAATAGCATATATTTCAGCAGGTGAGGTGGGTGTGATTTGAGTAGAATGTGTGGGAGCAGACTTGAGTGAATATCTGACATTACGGTGTATCTTGTAGATATGACTAATGTCAAGGTGACCGTATGCGGGTTTGCATTGATTTTCAAGGTGATTCGCTATTGCCTCAGCTTTATCAGCATCGGTGTGGATGAGACCTGAATCTGTTTGCAGAGGGGGAAGAGGTTTATTTTTGTTCTTGATCTTTCGGATAAGATTCCATACAGAGTGGCTGTCAGTGGAGATGGAGGTCAGTTTTTCTTCCCAGAGTTGAGTTCTATGAGCTGCGAGTGCATCTCTCACTGCAGAATTTAACCTATTTAAGATTCGTTTATCTTGTGGCGCCCTAGTGTTATGGTATCTTTTTCTAGCCTTATTTTTTTCCCTAATAAGATTCATAGTATCTTCAGGCAGGTGGTTGGACTTGTGGGTGGTTGCAGGGGTAGTAACTGCTGTACCGGCTGCTGTAATCTGTTCTGTTAGATTTTTGACAGCTATGTCAATTTCCTCTTTTGATTTAATGATGGGAACAGGTCCAATATATTTCGGGAGCATCTTGGAGAGCCTTTCCCAAGGAATAAATGAGTGAGGGGTGGGGATAATTTTTCAAGATTTCCTAATTTTAACCGTATTGGATTATGATCTGATGATAAATCATTGATTGTTATTAAATTGTATTGGAGTCTGATGTGCTGCAGTATGGCTATGTCCAATACATCGGCCCTACCATAGGTGTTGTGATGGGTGGGATCAGCAGGGCGCATCTCCTTATAGTCCTTATAAGGACTGGCTTAAAGGGGCGAAGCAAGAATGCTTTTCATATTCCCCGTTATCTGTAGAGGACAGTGTAGGGATAAGGTGTTATTGAGCTATTAAAGCTCTGATCATGGCAGGAGGGTAGCAGCAATAGCCGAGCCTCAGTCAGGACTTCATTGGCTACAGCATTGCCAACCATTGCCCTCCAAGGGTATTGGATTGAATGAATCAATCACCGCATCTCACGGTCGATTGATTCCACCCCTATCCAATCCAGGGCGCATCTCACGGTCGCAAAGACACAGATATATCAAGAAATTGTTAAAAATGAATTGGTGCATTAATATTCTTAACTTTCAATTTAGAAAAACAGCAAAATTTTAAATTACTTTTTATTATTAAAATTTATAATAAAGAAATAAAAGCAATTTTAAAGAAATCTAATAATTATTTTAAAAGAAATTAATTAATATAATAATAAATTTCAGTTTACAGAAAAGAACGATTGAACGATTCTCACAAGGGAAGACAAGTATTTGTAAGGCATGAAGGTCATCGTCACACAAATAATCACGAAAATCGTTTAAAGAACCGGAGATTTTCTACTTGGACAAGTCGCGGTCATTAATGGAGCACTTCTAACAGTATATTTTCCACAATTGTGAATTCATGACCTCAAAATGCAACCTGCTTTTGTACTGAGGGTCTTGTCGGATGTCATGCGTGCTACAATAGTGCAAGGAAGAATTCAAAGTAACAGAGAGTGGTAATTGGAATATGATTCATTGTATCACGTTCGAGTGGGTAACAACAATGAAACCGAACGAAGGTTGTACACCATTCAATGCGAAATTTAAATATAAGATCCGTAATTGAAGGTGTCCTTCGGACCAGCTAACATTCAATAGGCAAATTATGCTGTTGACAGCGAGTAAATTGATAGTATTGATAGTAACTTAAGTCACTGCTTAGTAGCTGATGTTATTCTCATTTAGGAACACGCCAAAGAAAGGGGTGGAAAAAACTATAAGCCAATGGATATATGACTACTATGTGCACTGTATTCTGGTTGACTATGTCAAAACTTCTTATATTATTTTTTTTTTTATTTTAATAAAATATTTTGAAACAATATTAAATATATAATTTTCTTTCTTATTCTATATAAATTTCTTAATTTAAATTCGGATAATTTAATTTAATATTATTTTACCTTTTTTTTTATACAATATTTCTAAAATCAATTATGGGCGCCATCTTACGTCAGGTATGTTAATACATCACTTGGAACAAAAAATTGGAACAAATCATGTGTCGGAATTTTGCATTAGTAAACATAGTAACTATGTAAGGTCGACATGCATAAATTCCATGCATGCATAAATTTTGCATGATTTCTCAGTTAGTTAAAATTTGATTTAAATATTTAATTTTCTAACAATACTGAACATATCGCATACAATTTGCAATGTCAAATATTAACTACGGTAAAATGTTCATCGAAATATATAGTACCTTCAAATTCTTAGTGTTGTAGGTGGCGCAACTCAGTCATAAGTATTGAACCAGAAAATTAAATTTAACTATTTAAGTTTCTGATAACACTGTTAAGTGATGCATATGAATTTGTTATGTGAAATATTAATAACTGTCTTAAAAAATGTTCCCAGAAATATATATTACATTTCAAATTCTTAGTACTGTAGATGGCGCATTTGCATTTTACACTTGAACGATACTGGACGTATTGAATGATAAATAAAATTATTCAATAAATAAATGTATTATTGAACTAAAAACGTCTAAAGATTTATTCCATTTCGGATCTTTTTTTTTCTTTTTGTATTTACAATAATACAATAATATATATTGAAATACAAAATATATAAGCATATAAATAGTTTTTTTTTAATAAAAAATCGGGATTGCGAATGTAATGTCTAGCGCCAGTGTTTTAATCGCTAGCTAAGTTGCAAGAACGATTGTATTCTCCAGGTGAAAACAATTGCCCTGTAACTTTTTCTTAAATGAAATTACTATTGAGAATTTATTTTGGTGTACTATTGGATATCATTCTTCTGTAATATTTAAGAGAGTACAATCATTTAAAATTGGTAGAATGGGAATTTAACGGCCTAGTTTTCATTATTTCTTTTCCTTTGTTGCACCTGTTCCGTCGAACTTTGCTTTGACGAGTAAATAAGAACAAAATTCCTGGAAAACTTTCACCGTATCATTTTACTTCACATTAGCTTCTGCACGCCTCATACATCATTCAAAAGCGGAGGTAGTCCAAAAAGCTATTTAATCGATTTCCATTATAAGTATTGTATTCTGAAATGAGCGCCACCTGTAAAGATCTATGTGATGTATATGAAATTCATAATTATTTAAAAGCGTTCCATAGTGAATAATGATGAATATTGATATAAAATCCTTATTGCATTTTTCTCACACCTCAATGCTTCACTCGCGAGCCCGCCCCCACACGCGTTCTTGCTTTCCAGTCTACATCAGCTGTTGGTAACGTTTCCTTAAGAATAGTTGTGATTGTGGTCGAGAGTATACAAGTAGCGGGAGGCGTGGATAATAGACGATAAACGCAACAGGCTGACGGAGCCTACCTTTTGAAGTGTGTACATTCTGCGGAGGAAAAGCAGCATTTCAGCGCAAAGTATCCCAACGATTCGTTCGCTATGAGACGACAATAACATCGACCCACTTCTCACATTCTATCCGAACAGAGGTGTAGAACACATCGATGCTGGAAAAATGACAGGTAAAGGTAGGTGCTTTTGGATCGTTTTTTTACAATAAAAAGGAAAGAATTGAAGGAGATATCTGATTCTGCATATGTGTAAATAATTTACGCTTGTATCACAGTACGAGGTCTCTTTATTGATACTGATTCAAGGATGGCAGATGGTCTATACTAAAGCATAAAGCTCGTAGGCCATAAATAGCGTACATATTGTACCTCAGCCATGGAATATTCAATAGACATTTTCTCGGTATAGAAAACGTAATATGGCTGAAGCTAATCAGTCCAACGTACTACATATATTTATGTACTATCATAATTATAGCATTTAATTGTTTCCAAAAAGTCTTTCAATATTATGGTATCCCAGAATAAAATGTTGAAATTTCTGACAGCCTATTAATACTCGGGAAACGAAGTAATGTATATCAAGGGGTTAAGGTTGAAGACAGCCTTCATTATCCATTCTTGTTCGTGCATCCGGGTCATAATTCGGGAACAGTTGGTCTGAAATATAAATAAATAAATATTTAAAAACAGAATTATCAAAGGAAAAAAATAGTGCAGTTTTAATAATAGAGATAGAATGAGATAATAATGATAATAAAATTTTAATAATAGAGATAGAATGAGAGAGAGAGAGAGAGAGAGAAATCGTTAACTTATTTTTAAATATCCCTTACACACAAAAGATTCCATAGTACAACAGTAATGGTATGAATTAATCAAAGGTTAGATATAGGGAAAAAATGACGTATTTACATATCCACTTATTAAGTTCGCAGCTTTATTCAAATAACTATCATAGTACTACTTAGTAAATTCGCAACAGCTCTGCTTCTTAAAATGGTAATTATCATCAGATATTATGAGGTGAGTTAGCCAATCTCATACTGCATAAGCAAGGTTTTTTCCCCTCCCGGAAAGTCGGATTTTTCATCCTTCATACAAGCAAATCGGCCGGAGAACACACGTAGTTTAGAGACAAATACTATTAGTGGGCGCCGGTGTAGAATTTAGGTGGTAATGGCGTTGCTATAATAATCACAATAGTAATCATAAAATTTTTGCAAATTAAATAACTTGCCATTAATAGATTTAAATCAGTCGACGTTATCTTTCTTTTTTTTCTGCCTGTGATAATAATGACTTCAGAAGTGAAATATAATCAATAATTTGTGATCATTTTGCAATAATAATAGGGGGGGGGGAAATGGTACAACTAAGAGTAATTTCGTTATTGTTCTAGTATTACTGAAATCTGAAATATCACTATATAAAAATTATCAAAATGTATTCATAGAATATATATATATATATATATATATATATATATTATGGAAATTCATAGAATATTATTTTATTTATCTTTATGTCTAAAAATATAAAGGAATATCCAGTTATCTTCTAATACACCATATTTATAATTATATAATTTTTGCCTTAAATTCTTGGAAGTCATAATTGACTATTATGTTATCGAAATTGAATTGCTTGATGTATGGAATTCGTCATGATGCTCTATACGGTGGGAAGTCCTAATCTATTATCATGTAAAATTAAATAAAATTAAATTATAATATAATATAATATAAAGTATGGTGTTTTAAATGGTCGGGGTTCATAACAATTTATTATATGAAATAATATTGTGTAAAATTAAGAATCGTTTGTGATGTAACATGAAATGGTTTTTATAATTTATAATATCATTCAGGCAGGTTCGGCACCGTGTTATTAAACCAATATACAGCAATTCGTTGTGATGTGATTTGTCTATAAATTGCGTGTTCTCTGGTTTACTTGTCTGTTTTAAAAGATGTAAAATCCCGAGTTTCCGGGAGGAATATAATATAATGATGTAAATACTCGCAGTTATTAATTACAAAATCAGCGTTTTTGTAATTCTGGATTTCATTTCAAAAATTTGAAGTTTAAAACATAAAGCTTTTAGAAAAATATAACAGAAAGTTATTCTAAATATTGTCAATGATCGTTATCTCATAATTAATTCAATTATGAGATTGTTATCTCGTAATTGAAAATCAACATAAGATGTGTATTTTGAATTGATGTAAGGCTCTTTGCGATCAACTTGGCCTTGACAATATTATAACGAGGCCAAGTTCATAATGCACGTTTTCGCTCTATATACAACACGGAAAGGTCAAACACTTAACTAGAATATTACTTAACTGGCTTGTTATAACATTCTTATCAGATGTAAGCCATTGTTGAATTTTGAATAGTATTAATTGTGTTTTTTTTTATGTAATGCTCAAAAAAAAAAAAAAAAAGAGTCAACTTAACTACAGACTACTGTTCATTTATCTCAGTAGCCGTTGGACTCATACAAATTATTCTTTCAAAATGAGAATAAACTATTATTTTTTTATTTTATGTTATTTTTTTATTTAATTATAATTTCGTAATGTTTTATCTATTCCTTTATTATCCTTGGTCTAGATCTGCGTTCAAATAATCCATTCTTATTTCTCTTCATGTGTGTGTGTGTGTTTCCTTATACAGTATCGTTACCATAGAAACAGCAATGGTGTAAGAATGCTGCAATTTTCTGCCTTGTCATCTGCTAGATTTAACACGACTTGGTATTCGTTCGCATCAAAATATAAATTATAAAATAATTTGTATTTCGGATACAGCCCTTCTATCTGACAGCTCTGACAAAATAAATACCAGAAGGCACATACTTAAAAGGTTGGTGAGCTCATCCTCGTGATGAGGAAATACAATCTTAGTTTGTACACCATTGAAACGACCAAATCAAACGTTTACTTGAACTATATAATGTTTAATTATGTGTTCTCTGAACCTAATGATATTTGGAAATTCTCCAAGATTTACATGCAGTAATAAACTCTAAGAATAAGTGTTTGAGTGTAAATTTTTCAAGACCCCCAAACTATACTTTAAACACAGGGCATTGCCAGGGGCAATTTAAGAAGGCGAGATAATTATGTTGCTCTTCCACGTATATCTAATAACGTAAAATTAAACTAAAAGTCATGCACCACTGGTTGGCGTAGCTCAGCTGTTTCGGTTCACAATGGTTGGATATGATGTGTTACTTCCCAAAATTTGTGCAAATCTTTTGAAATTATTTGTTAGGAGCATAGTTTTTTGCACTAGTTACAATTAAAAATAAGTTTAAAATATCCGACACAGGCCAAATGATTTTGATAGTTTCGACTCAGATCTGTTCATATAAGCATACTATGCCATTACTGTTTAAATTTACATTGAGACGGTCAACAGCTCCACCTATCGACTAGTTTTAATTATTTTGTAGGTTAATTTTTCATATGTATCCAATACTTTAATCTTATAATAATCTTTTGACATATTTAACACACATTTTATTAATATATAAATAGCAGTGTATAATAATACCATTTGATATAATAAAAATTTGGAATTAAAACTATATACTTAAAGTGCAATCAACTCAAATAATAATAAAAAAAAACGTAATTTAATAATTTTTTCCCCGGTGTTTGACTCCATTTAATGAGGAGATGCCTCATCATAGTACGTAAAGTGCTTTATGCTTCACCTGCTTCATGCTTGTATAGTGAAGGAAAAGTTCTTGGTGATAATTTTAATTTTGAATGTTTGCATTTTTTTTGTCAAAACCTTCCATGGACATGGATGAATTCAGATGTAAGATTTAAAAACAATGACAACATCTTAACTAAAAAATATAAACAGAACATATATGCGACGTTGAGCATACGATGATAAAGATGATTATAATTATAGTAAATAATTAAAATTAGAATTTCAACTTGTTTAAAATCTTTCAGATGAATGAATGAATCAGAAAACTTGGCTCTTCAGAAACATGATGGGATAATAATAATGAATATTACATAAAATGTCAGATGTATTTTACATAAATCTATACAACGCAGATAAGTATCGAGGAAATAGACAGCCAGAAAATATGAAAAATGGAAAAGGAGGCCGAACCATCGAACACAAGATGATACAATCTCTTATGGAAACAACAGACGATATCGGAAGATGAA
This sequence comes from Typopeltis vanoorti, assembly GCF_054136105.1. Lineage (NCBI taxonomy): Eukaryota > Metazoa > Arthropoda > Arachnida > Uropygi > Thelyphonidae > Typopeltis > Typopeltis vanoorti. The sequence continues at coordinate 59,556,132 of NC_143566.1, forward strand.
TGACGGAGAGTGTTACCAGATAAATGAAGTGCAGTTCCACAGACAGCAAATATTTAAATTTGAATATTGATTTTATATTATGAGACAAGATATAGAATTGCACTGGGATAAGAATGAACTGCATAATAGTTCATTCTTCTCCAGTAAATGGCATCAAAATATACCAAAAAAAAAAAAAAAGATTCGAGAGTTGGTTAATACTTTAAATTTGTTTTAACTACTTGTAGATAACCTCAAGCCATAATAAAGGTTTATTTTTATGTATCAATCCCATACAAGAAGACTTGCAAAACGTGTAGTGCCTTGTGTAGCCGAGAAGTAAGAAGGTCGAAGTGTTTGTAGAAACCTTCGTCCAAAGAACGAGATGGAATGGGGAGAAACAAAAAGTTCAGGCAGTAGGTTTGAAGCAGGACAATGAACGAATGTTGAGCAACAGTTGCTTATTTCTTTACAATCTTAAGGGAAAATAGAGGAATCAGCGGAACACCCATTGCAAATATCGATAGAAAGAATCATATAATAGAAAGAGAACGTCTATGAGAAAGTGAATGGAGTTAACCTGTATGTGTGCGTGCGTGCATGTTGTTTGTTAACCATTTTTTCGTCTTCTGGACAGCATCAGGCAGTTTTAGGGCGATTTGTGATGCACCATTTCAATTGTACGAACAGCATTTTAAAGTAGTTCAGTTTGGGATTTGTACAGTGTTAGAAGTATCAGATAACAAGATGTTGATTGACTATCACTTTCTCATTTTTATTTTTAATTTTTCTCTTTTGGATTTTGTATAATCCAAAATCCTAATCCTAACTGGTATTTATATCAAGTTGTGCTGTATTATGGGCTAAAATCTCAAATCAGAAATAAAGATACGTGCTTATGTCAGAAATCGACTAGCTTTGGAAATGCACAGGAAAGTTCAATGGCTGGAATCGAACCTATAATTCTTTTGTTTTGCATGGCGTCATAGAAGTTACCACTAGGTGACGCAGGTACCAATAAAAATTAAATAAATATGAAGCATATTTTTGGAACAATCTTAATGATAGGTCACTGTTTTAGATTCTTTATATGAATCTCTCCCCCCCCCCCTCCCGAAAGGCTGTAAACTTAGTACTTAATATTATGAATGGACAAAGGATTAGATCACATGTCTTGAAACTTTTTTTTTTAATTCGACACCCGTTTTCATGAGATAAAATTATTAGAACGCGTTAGTGCTGGTTAGTTCGATTTTTTACTTTAACGCCTGTTATATTTAATATTACATAATTAAATGTTTATAGTTTACAAACCTTACATCTGCAAATAAAAATAAGAAACTCAAGAAAGGTTTATAATAATTTCAGCAGTCCTATAATAAATATTTTTTATATACTTTTATCAATGTTTGCTGCAATTCTCAGAATCTTATTTCGCAACAATCCACAGTTTAAGAACCACTGGGCTAAATAATCTAAAAAAAATTAAGAAATAATTTAGCGTTCTTTCATTTGCATTAATTCCCTTTTATAGTTTTAAGAGTTAAAGAATATACTCATTAGGTTTTAGTTTATCTCAAAAAAATCTGATTTCTCGCGAGCTTATCAATTTAATTTCTTGCTAAACTTCACGCCCACTATTAGGGTTGTAATAAATACAAAAACTCACATTAGAAATATTCATTAAAAATAAATAAATAAATAACTATACTGCTGCTTCAGTGACTCAAAAGGAAATAACAGGTGTTATATCTTCAGAACTTTAGATTTCTGTAGGCAGGTTTCAAAGTGAGTGCTATTGAAAACTGCAGGGGAGTGCCCTAGAAGGCCGACGCACATGCGATTGTAAGATTGTTTCTCCTGTACAGCAGGCAACCCAGCTGGAAAAACATGTAATTAGCAGACATAATACCCTGGCATCATAGCCTTGGTTTCTTCGGCTGTAATTCCCAACAAACCTTCTGAGGTGCGACCAGTTTTGAAAGAATTTTTTTTTAAATTTAATTTAATGTGTTTTTATTCCAAAATGGCATTCCATAGAATGCTATAGTAAATTACCTGAAGCTATTTTTTTTTTTTTTAGGATTTTTGGACACCTCCCGTATCATTCAATTTGTCATAAAGTGCTTTACATAATACAATGGATTCCTGACCTACATTCGCAAAATAAACCCACGTGTCCATAAAGCGTTTCATTTATGAAACAACCTCTGAATAGATTATACTTTTCTCGTGCATAGTGCATTTGATGTAATATACTATGCAGTACACCAAATTTAAATGTAATGCATAGTCCATTACATTTGAACATGTAATGAAACTGTTTGAACAATGGTCGCAACTCCTATATAGGAGGAGTTGCGACCAGCCTTGTCGAAAAGAAGCTTACAGGTTTATAACTTACGTATCTTTAGGTATGCTATATTGCGAGTTAATTTATTTATGTGTGGTCATTATAGTTTGTAATAACTATAATAATTATAATTCGCTTTTATGCTCGCCGCATTGCTAATTCACAACCAGATATTTATTTCCATTCCCTGGGAAGAATCTGCGTTTTCTGGGAGGAGACTGACTAACTCACCTTCAATTGAAACGTCCTTATAAAGATGCCTTCAATTGAAACGTCCTTATAAAGATGCCTCGCATTCTAGTCCGGATTTGAACCCAAATGCTTCGAAAACCGAAGGACAAATCATGCGGTCTTCTCGAAACTACACAGCGGGGCCGTTGCCTAAAAACAACCAGCTGCTTCTACAAGTTTTTGCTAAAAACAACAAAGTTGTTCACCAACATCCTCCGGATCAGGGTTCCTGAGTCTCTCCTTCCTAAGCCTAGCCGACATTGTTTGCAGCAGTGGTAGAATGAGTGGATTCGCTAAATAACAATCTATTATTAAGTTTACATTTTTTTTTTTAGTTATTCCAGTATTTTCGGGTAGTATATGTTATACTAATACCTTAATGTGTCATAATGTTTAACAAGAGCTCGTCTCTGAAAAAAATTCCCCATTTCTGTGTAATATTGTCGAAGACGATATATGAGCTAGCGAGTTCGGAACATGATGGATAACTTCAGGTGAATAGACATCTTGTTTGAATAGGAGACACGAGTGGTTATAACTTTTATACAACAAAAAACTGATTTAGCTCTTTTGTTAGATAAGATCAGTATTGGATTAAAATATGAAGTCATCCATTTTTAAATCGATTTACACGCACAAATATTCAGACACTTGCTACTTCCGCTCTCCCCCCCCCGGCTTTCTGAGAAATTGATTTTTTACTACAGTTTGTTTTTCTTTGGAAAAATTGTTCATTGAGATAGTCGACTTCGATTGCGTGTGACAGAATAAGGAAAAATAAGTTGTATTGAACTGTTTGGAAGTCATTTTGGTTCTTTCTGTAATCTTCCCTGAAATACGAATAATGTTAACATTCGTCATCTTGAACCTTTGAACATTCTTTTCATTTAGTATATTTAATACAGGAATATACCGCTACTTACGAAGTTGTATGTATCAGAGGGATCGTCTTTTTTTCATTCTACAGCATTCCACTTTCCTTTTATCTCCTTCGTTCTACGTAATAAAATAATTCCGTTTATGAAATATAAAAATGCATTCGATGCTACTTGGATACAGTAATCCGACCATGTCTCCGCTGTTGTGCGAAAAATATCAATAAATAATGTTCTTTTCTTTTATTTACTTCTTTGCTGTCGGTAATTTGCTATTTGCAAAGAAATTAATTCATTCCATTGTTTGTGCTGTCGGATGATAGGGTGCGCCAGTATCAACGTTTAAAATGTTTATTCACTGAGGATTTGAAAATTAAAAGATGTCACGTAATAATAATAATAATAGTAATATATAACTGCATAAAATACTATTTTGTTTTCTATTTATATGGTTATAAGTGAAAACATTCTTTTCAAGTAGTAATTATATCTTAATAATTTAAGAAATAAAAAAGAAAGTAAATTAAAAAAATAATGATATACACCAATATAATTTTCATATGTGTTTTATCTAAAAATTGTTGGCTGTTTAATTGGTCAATTTTGGGAGAAAAAAAAAAGATGCTCGCGTGTTAGATTCATGTATTATTGATGGTGAATTGCGAATCTGATTGATAATGTTTTTAGCGATTTAGATTTATGCTTTAGTGACGAGTATTATATTATGTTCACATGTGTTGATCAAGCATTTTGATCACGAAAAGTTTTTGTAAGTTGCAGGTGAGTAAATACTTTAATTTCCAAATCTTTAATTCCATCGGAAACCATCTTCTAAGCCTAATCACAGGGCATACTAAATTATATACCGTATTGCTGGTAGACACCTGACTGTGTCTACGGAATTTGCTAGTGGATCCAATCCACAGGATTACTGTAATTTGCTCGAACGCTTCATTATCATGGCAAACCCTCTAAACGAGACCATTTTAGAGGAGGTTTATAATGAATTCCTCAGATTGGGAAAACTGTTGAGTGATGGCTGGCCGGGAAGAGTTAAGCTTTTTGACTCATTCCCACCCTCTGCAGTCACAGAAGATAACTCGGACGATACAAGTGAGGAGCTCATTACTCAGTTGCAGTCTCCCCCAGACTTTGAAGACGTACGTGTGCGCAAGAAGCGCAAAACCGCTGACACAGAACCTCCCATAGATTCTGGTATGGATGAGGATACTCCCAGTTCCAATCCCTCGACCGCCACGAAAGAGAGGGTTCCACCGATAGTCCTCCGGGAAAAGAAAAGATGGACACACTTAAGGTCCACCATGATAAACTCACAGTATCTCTCGGCCAAGAACACGGATGATGGTATAAAAATTCAGCCGGCTGCTGTGACAGACTACAGGAAACCAACCAGTGTTAGACTCTAGCAATATTCAATACCACACCTATTCTCTTGGTTCGGAGAAAAATCTGAAGGTGGTACTGCGGGGTGTCACGGAGGATATAACTACAGATGAAATTGAGGCGGATCTCCACCACCAGGACCTGCCACCTGTTAAGATCAGCAGAATGACTACAGCGGACAGAACCCCTATGCCTCTGGTCTTAGTTGAAATCCACAAAGCCTATAAGAATATTTATGATTTAACATCAGTCTATGGACTCCTGATCACCCCAGAGCCACTCCGTAAAAGGGCATCTACTGGTCAATGCTATAGATGCCAAAAATTTGGCCATGCTCAAAGGCTCTGCAAGGCAGAGTACAAATGCCTGAAATGTGCTAAGAACCACCCCAAGAACACCTACACAAAGCCAAAAACTATCTCAGCTAAATGTGCCAACTGTGGTGGCCCTCATCCAGCGAAGTACAAGGGATGTACTCAGCATCCAAAGAATAGACGGATGGAGGAGACAGCTAAACCGCCCTCTTCCTCTTGTAAAAGAACACCTGAGTCCCGCTCCACAGCCTGAGACTCGGCAGCAACAGTCGGTGACCTTCAAAGACAGTGGAAGCATAAAGGCAAACGAGAATTTATGCTGATGTGGCCCACACAAACAAACCAACATCATGACAAAATCAGCCAACAGCACCTACTAATCTGACAGCAGTTATTACGTCCTCTCTAGCTAACATACTACAAGATTTCAGCCAGTCTAACCTTTCAGCAACCTCCACTAAAAGATTCCTACGGGAAACACAGGCCATCCTCACAGCAATCATAAATGAATAAAAACAAACTCATTCCAGCCTCTCTTCAGATCATTGCATGGAATGCAAACGGCTTAAGGAACAAAATTCTAAAGCTACAAGATTTCACCTACAGATACCAACCAGATATTATACTAATCAGTGAAACTCATCTTAGACCCTCAGACAGCCCCAAAATACGGGGTTATCTCATGTACAGAAATGACAGATCCAACTACAGCGGCGGTGGCACTGCCATCTTCATTAAACATTATATTAAGCACCATTCTGTGAACAATCCACCAACCACTAACCTTGAAATTACAGGCGAGGAAGTTGGATCTGTCATTTCTGTACACTATTTAATAATAATACAATTATGTATTTAATAAAAATACAACTATGCTGTTGTGGCTGGACCTACCGAACCAACTCATATCAGTACGTTTGGCACTGCTGACATCCTGGATATAGCTATCTTGCATGACATTAAATTTCAGTACAGCCTTAAATCACTAAACGAGCTGTCATAGGATCACAACCCAATTGTACTACAACTGGGAGAACAAGAATACCTGTCTCCTCCCTCTCACTCATGCATATCGTGGAACAGATTGTCTAAAGCACTTAGGGATCAAATTGGACCTGTCCCTCACATATGCACAGAAGAAGAAGATGTGGAATCTGCAGTGATAAGCCTCACCCAACATATTAAGTCCGCTATAATGGTTGCCACCTTCTACAAGTCTGTCCCCAAGCCTGGTCGTTTGCCCGAGGATATTATGGACCTGATCAGAGAGAAGAACAGAGATAGGAAGAGATTTCGTAACACTCGTGCTTCTCAGGAAAAACAGTTCTTAATAGATTGAACGAGGCAGTGAGTCATAGAAATGAAGTTTGGGATGAAAAGTTAGCCTCTATCTCACCTATTGATCACTCTATCTGGGGATTACTGAGAAACATCAGAAATAAAAACAGATCCCTCTCCCCATAATCTCTAACCAGTGCCTAGTTCACACAGATGCAAACAAGGCAGAAGCCATAGTAAAGAATCTAGAGGATCAGTGCAAACCTTCATATGACAACTTAGATTTCAATCACTTATATAAAATCCACAGACAGGTCAGACATGTATTGTATTAAAACTCCCAGAAACCAGTGCTAACCATATTGCACCCACATCACCTGTTGAAATATATGATATTATTAAAAAACTAAAGAACAATAAAGCTCCTGGACCAGACGGTATCTCAAATAGGGTGATAAAACTACTGCCCCGTAAAGCTGTAGGGCACTTGACTATAATCATTAATGCCATCTTAAGGTTTCACTATTTTCTTTCCATCTGGAAACAGGTTGATGTAATCCCAATTCATAAACCAGGTAAGGACCCGCACCTCTCCCACAATTATCGTTTAATCGGTCTCATCTCCAATCTGGGTAAGGTTGTGGAGAAGGTCATCCTCTCTCGACTTCAAGCCTCTGTAAGACACATCATTCCTAAAGAGCAGTTCGGCTTTCGGCAGCACCATAGTACTACCTTACAAATATATAGAATTGTGGAATATATCACCACCAGCTTTAACTGGCACCAGTGCACAGGAGCTGTTTTTCTAGACCTATCCAAAGCATTTGAGAAAATATGGCATTTCGGACTGCTACACAAACTTATCTCAGCCGGTATTTCACTAAAAATAGTTCATCTAATCCGATCATATCTTCAGAATAGATCAATACAAGTTAACATCGATGGTTCTACCTCATCCCAGCGCCATATCTTGGCTGGAGTGCCGCAGGGATCCCTACTGGCTCTATTGTTGTTTTCTATATACAGGTCGGACATCCAGCACAATCCGATGTCTTCCATCGTGGCCCTGTATGCGGATGATTCAGCAATACTAACCAGATCTCTCCGACCACATTTCATTACCAGAAAGCTTCAAGAAAACATTCTAAAGCTGGAGGGTTGGTTCTCTAAGTGGAGATTGGAAGTCAACCCCCCAGAAAAGCTCAGCCGTTCTTTTCTCAAAAAGGCCAATGTCTCCTGCAGGAGATGTGTTACTATTCAATACTAAAATTCCCTGGCAGACAGAAACAAATTACCTGGGTGTAATTCTCGACAAAAAAGCTATCTTTCACCCAACACATCAAGTCTACGTGCGCAAAGGCATCTAAAGCCATAGCTCAGATCTATCCGCTAATTAATAGAAATAGCAAGCTCAGTAACAGAATCAAATTGCAGTTATACCAGATGACGATTCGTCCTATAATCACCTATGCCTCTCCGGCCTGAAGCCACACCTCTAATACTAACATTATCAAAATACAGCGAGTGTAGAACAAGTGCTTGAGGATGATTCTGAACGCCCCGTGGTATGTTAGAAACAATCAACTTCATAGGGATACAAATATTCCTTATATTTTCTCTTTTCTACAATCCTTAGCATCCAAGTTTTTTCTGAAGACGTCCACACACCCCAACGATTTGGTTCAGCAAGCTGCAGCATACGAGGCAACGGACATATTCAAATATAGAATACCAAAAGCTATATTAGCTTCCTTTAGCGGTGCATAATCTCCATGCCCATTCAGGGCGAGCAAACTGCACATAAATTTTACCCTCACTGTAACCACAACAGATAGCGGGGAATATGAAAAGCATCTGACTTCACCCGTAAAGACATAAATGTCAATTTTCAATTGCTAGCCTGTATGTGTAGGAGCTTCTAATTAATGGGAATGTTAATTAAATAGCGAAAATAGTTATTTTAACCTGTTTTTACACGTAACTTTAATCATCAGTCTGTACGAAATCAAAATGCATATCGTAATAAGTCATTTATGTTATTCCTTATCTCGATAGGGGAAGGGAACTTGCCAGCAATTGGAAACGCTTCTTAATCAAATAATCAATATCTTCACCTACTACGTCTTTTCTCCAACTGTCATATTCTCTCGGGGTTTCTTGCTATCTAGCGGTTGAGCTGATTCGTGCTGTATCGTTATACGAGCACCTGCACTTAAATTAGCCAACCGAAGGCACTTTTGTGTGTTGGTTTGTTTGTCATCATTAATTTTCCCTTCTTTGCTTCTGTATTCATTTAGTGGCTTGGAATTTACGTTCTTGGTTGTGTATAAACTAGAAAGATTCTTCAACGTTGTCAATTGACAATCGAAACATGAAATCGGTGATATTGATAACTAACAGTCGATCTTTATTTCTTGTCTAAGGTAAGTTAGCCAATTTCTTATCTCTTCGAATATTAAAAATCCAATTTTAACCGAATTACTTCTTACTTGCTATCCGCTTCATATTTATGGCATAATTAAACGTTTTATGGTTAATAAATTTATTTTAAATTGACAACAGTGAAGCAAGGTTAGAGAGAAAAATGCTACAGGGATAAATCGTGGGTTTCTTATCAAAAACCGAACAAATAAAACGCTTATCTCATTTTCTTACCTATGTAAGTGGTACATCCGTTGCTGATAGTTAAATAAATAAGAGGTAGGATAATTTTAAATGCACTCCTTGTGAGAGGGTCTTAAAAATGTAAAAACTACCCTCTTGAGAGGGTAAGAGGGTAGTTTTGTTAAACATTTCAATTAATTGTAATTTAATATTTTTTATTTATTTATTTGGTCCATCTTCTCTATCTTTTACATGAAATAATAATAATAGGAAAGACTCGTACAATATAGACACCGGGACAGTTTCTAAATATGGTCTCCATATAATTGTTGTTTACATATTTTCGAGTATTCTACTTCCAAGAAAAATTTTGGATGACTCGTTCAGTGCGTTGTTCTGGGTTTGTTAATGATGAAATTCAATTAAATATTTTTGTTTCTATAATCTATATTTCATGTTAAGAATATTTTTGCAACTTTAATATTTAATTAAACTTTTTATTAAATATTTTAAAGTTTAAGATTCAAACTTTTAAAATTGTAATTTACAATTTTAAAAGTAATTGCTAGCCTGTATGTGGAGGAGCTTCTACACATACAGGCTAGCAATTTTTTCTTAAACCATACAGTATATATTATGATATGAATTATGTACTGGAGTACTTGTGATACAATGCGTTGTCAAAACAGTATGAATGGTGGTCTACTATCTCTGCACTACCAGAATTCCTTTTTTTATTTTATTTATTTATTTATATTTATATATGTATATATTCTTCGTTTGTGAAGCCTCCTTTGCTCAGTCGATATACACGAAGCCCTTTGGTCGGAAAGACCTGGGTCCGATTCACCGTCAGTGACGTGAGGAAAACCTTTATCTATTTCGACTAAAGCTGGGGTATCCGGTCTCATACGGAGGTAGGTTTTTTTCTCCACGCGGAAACTCGGGTTTTTGATTGGCCGACTTATTCCGCGAGATTTTCGGTTTCAAATCGTAAGAGTCCACTAGGTGTAATACGTAAAAGGAAGAAGAAGATTCTTCGTTTGTGAAACAGATAAGAACGATTTGTGTCAGATGAAAGAGACTGTTAACATGTCAAGAGTTGTATTATTGGACTCAAAATGGAAAAAAAAATCCACGAAAATGAAAAAAACAGAGAGAAGTTGGTGATCTTTACTATAACGAAGGCACGATGCTAATGATATGGATCCATTTCCTTGCACAACCGTGTTTAGTATGCGTTGTCGTTTTTGGAGGCAGTTTTTTATATTATAATGAAGGAACCGCCAGGGAGCCAGGATTTATCGAGGAAAGGCCACTGAAGGTCATAAAATGAGCTTAAGGATCTTTCTCAGCCATAGCCAAGTTAGCTAGTCTCAGGCGTGAACAACAGGGTTTGTTCTGCCAATTTATCTGGGGGTTCTCAGCAGGCAAACCGAGCCCGTGAACACACAAGGTACAGTCATAGGATATCAATGGGAAGCCATCTTGCTCATAGTCATTTCCCTAGATGGTGGTGTATATATAGCTGCCCCTAAACAGCCGAAAGGCTATAACCACAACAGCTACTGGTGGAAGGGATTATTCAGTCCTTCACACTTGCCATGAGCTATGTTTTTTCTATCTTATATTCGCTCTTCTTTCCATTTCTCAAACTTTAAAGACCACACTCCTTCAGTCTCTCTTGATATGCAGAGTTCGATGCTAAACGTTATTTTGATTAGGCAGTGCTGGATCTTTTTTGATTGCTTCCTTATTTCGGTGGAAAGATGACCATATCTGGACTACAGAAGTAGTCCAGATATGGTTATATCAAGGTTTTCTAAACTGGGAATATACCGTCCTTATTCCTACAATTAATGTGCTTTTTAACATTGCAGCTATCAATCTTACTTCTTAACTACTTTAGCAATGTGGCCTCTAAACTTTGACTCACTATCTATCATCCCCAGGTCTCTTGGCTTCATCAACTACTTGCTTCAAATTCCTTATTCTAATACTCGGTCTGCAGTGTATTCAGTCCAAAACGCATCCGGTACCTTGCACTTGGCAGCATTAAACACGCATCCATTAACATCTTTCCATAGAATCAGTCTGTTGAAGTTAAAGTCTGTTGGGATTCTCTATCAGATATACGTGGGCTGTTCAATAAGTAATAAGACAATTTTACTGTGGCGAAACCACTCATCACAATATTAATTTCTGTAGAATAAAGAAATATTGCTGCCTGTATTAACAAAAGAGGTTGATAAATAAATGGCGTATACGGGCTGATGTGCCAGAGTGTCACGTGACTAAACGCAAGCTTGTTTTGGAGCTCCTACGCATCGCGACCAGTCGTGGAAATGGAAGCGTCCTTGGAACAGCGTTATCCGATTAAATTTTGTGTGCGTTTGCAAAAATCGGCATCGGACACTTTTAACATGATACGCGAAGCTTTCCACGATGAAGCAATATCGAGGGCAAGTGTTTTTCGCTGGCATAAAACTTTTAAGGAAGGAAAGCAAAATGTGGAAGATCTTGAACGTGAGGGAACACCTTCAACGTCCATCACAGAGACAATGATCAACACAGCAGCGATTATCATCAATGTTTAAGAAGTGGACGCAACGTTGGGACAAATGCATCGCGTGTCATGGTAGTTGCTTCGAAAAAGACTATGTAAATTATGACAATTAAAGGTAATCTGTTTTCTGTATAAATATAGTCTTATTACTTATTGAATAGCCTACGTATTTAGTTAAATATTCATCACCAGACCGCATCATATGTCATTAATATACAAGTTAAACAGCAGTGGTCCAAGCACAAAACCCTGTAGCACGTACCTTACTAGTTACCCTTGTTCTCTTAAATTCAGCTCCCCATACATCATTCTTTGATAAGCCTGTCAGATAGCCACTTTCCAATCCATTGTGAAAAGTCTATTTTGCGTATCCATCTCTTTGTATAATAACCTGGGATTCTATCAAATACCTTGGCAAAACCCAAAAGTATTATGATATATCTGTTTCCAATATCCTGCTCTGTCGTGGATCTCTTATCAAACGCGTGTATATTGGTAAAGCAAAACATAAACTTTAAATAAGCGACGCTGTCCTTTTATAAAAGATCAACGTGTTCTCTACTCACCTCTGGATGCGATTTCACACCTGCCTCTCCAATAGCCTAATAACTATTCCAAAGATACAGACTAGTTTATAACTGGTTGTATCATTTCTAGTTCCACCATTGCATGATGAAATTATCTTTTACTGTTTTCACTCATTACGAATAGTGTTCACGTTGAGACTCAAGTTAAGCAACCTTTAACAGGGTGAAGATATTTCATCGACACCCACTGCTGTGTTGGCAATCGTTTTAATACTTCTACCTCTATCTTTTCATCTAGATCCCTCAGCTAGCACAAACCTTCCTGAAGGGAACTATTGAATTAGCGTAATTAGTGTATTACATAATGAATTATTATTTAATAATTCAACTCAGTTCAGTAATTTAAGATGCATTCGATATTTTGCTACTATCTCTATTAAGGACTTCCTTTCGTGGTCTGATTTCAGTTTCACCTTCCTCACTATGATTGTCACTAACATGTTCATTATACTGCTAAAATGCTTATCATATTTCTTATGATACACGCTTTATAATATTTGATTTTTATATAGCCCGGCCTGGCTGGCCGAGTGGCTAGTGTGTCCGCTCTCGAGTCAAGAGGCTGCGGGTTCGAATCCCGTCGTGGGCATTGATGTTTGTGATTGTCTGTGGAAATACTGGTGGTGGCGGTCGGCGGTAGATGGCGTTGGTGTAGTTGCGGTCAAGTGGTGGAAGCAGAGTTGTAGATTAGATTAGTCGATTAAATGCTGTGATTAATTGACTCATAGACATCGTATAATTAAAAAAAATCTTATTATATATATAATAAGATTTATTATTATATAAAACCTTATATATGGGAATGATCTAGTTTAGTTTCTGTACATCCCATCCACCATAACTAAAAGAATATTTGACAAAACATCAACTGATTCCGTTTATATTTTTTTGTTTCGCTTATTCTGATTATGATTGCGTCTTTCTATCGACCAAATATGCAAGCGCTTACATAAACACAAACTCATGCCATGCAGGGACTTGTCGCTCCTTTCACCACCACTAGACAACGTGTAAGCAGATCGTTGAACAATACACCCGAACTAGCCACGTACATCTCCCTAGCGAGAAATGAAATTATCCCAGGGGACAGCAAGGTTGCTGTGTACAGTCGCGCATGTGCGTGTGCCTTGAAATAGGTGCAAGACACGCACAAGTATAAAGAACCGCTAGAAACCAAAGTGGCTGCTGCTCTGTTTACATAACAGTTGAAAAGTAGGTTTCTACAGAGATTCATAATATTTTGAATCCGTATACTGGTACTATGGACGTTATGGTCTTCAGGTTTTCGGAGTTAGCATAAAGGGTAGAAAAAGGATTGAATTTTAAATTAGTACAAACACAAGTATATCATAACGTGATTAAAACTAAAAATGTCATACCATACAACGACATAAACAAGGCTGCCGCCTTGAAACGCAATTTCATCTGAAATTTCATTTTAAAATTTAAATTTCTATGAAACTAAAATTAATAAATAAACGCAATAATTATTAAGAAATATTATTTTTCGTAGCCAATACAAAATAAGTAAAACAATTATTTAATAGATACACCTTTTCTGGTAAAAGATATATGTAGAGTAAATGATTGTTGAATTGAATTTGCTAATAGCTAGAAGCCAAAAGTCCTTTTAGGATTTCCAGGGTAACAATTAGCAAAATTAGCAATGCTGAACCGAGGAAGTAAACTGAGGTTCGGCTGTTGCTGTTATCCTGGGTGTGAGTTTTTGAGTTCGCTCCCTTAGGGTTTTTGCCTTAAGGGAGCACCTTGAGTCGCCGGGGAAGGTGTTCTCCGGCAGGGCCCGCTGAGGGGTTCTTGTCGGTGAATTATTTTCCTCGGAATTTGAGCGGTTCTGCTCAGGAGTCGGGGAGCCCATCGGGGTGCTAGGATGGGGCGGCCGACACTGAGTGGAACCAACGCTGAGCGGTTCTGCTTAAACGGGGAGCCCGTCGGGGTGCTTGGACGGGGCGGCCGTCAATGAGTGGAACCAACGCTGAGACATGGACGGTCTTTCGCCCACTATGGAGTGGCCTAGAGATCGTCCGATTTTTTGAGATTTTACCCTTTACTTACTAATCAGGGTAACAATTAGCAATGCTGAACCGAGGAAGTAAACTGAGATTCGGCGGTTGCTGCTATCCTGGGTGTGAGTTTTTGAGTTCGCTCCCTTAGGGTTTTTGCCTTAAGGGAGCACCTTGAGTCTCCGGGGAAGGTGTTCTCCGGCAGGGCCCGCTGAGGGGTTCTTGTCGGTGAATTATTTTCCTCGGAATTTGAGCGGTTCTGCTCAGGAGTCGGGGAGCCCGTTGGGGTGCTTGAACGGGGCGGCCGACACTGAGTGGAACCAACGCTGAGCGGTTCTGCTTAAACGGGGAGCCCGTCGGGATGCTAGGACGGGGCGGCCGTCAATGAGTGGAACCAACGCTGAGACCTGGACGGTCTTTCGCCCACTATGGAGTGGCCTAGAGATCGTCCGATTTTTTGAGATTTTACCCTTTACTTACTAATCAGGGTAACAAATAGCAATGCTGAACCGAGGAAGTAAACTGAGGTTCGGCTGTTGTTGTTATCCTGGGTGTGAGTTTTTGAGTTCGCTGCCTTAGGGTTTTTGCCTTAAGGGAGCACATTGAGTCTCCGGGCAAGGTGTTCTCCGGCACGGCCCGCTGAGGGGTTCTTGCCGTAAACTGAGGTTCGGCTGTTGTTGTTATCCTGGGTGTGAGTTTTTGAGTTCGCTGCCTTAGGGTTTTTGCCTTAAGGGAGCACATTGAGTCTCCGAGGAAGGTGTTCTCCGGCACGGCCCGCTGAGGGGTTCTTGCCGGTGAATTATTTTCCTCGGAATTTGAGCGGTTCTGCTCAGTGGTCGGGGAGCCCGTCACTGAGTGGAACCAACGCTGACATATGTACGGTCTTTCGCCCACTATGGAGTGGCCTAGAGATCGTCCGATTTTTTGAGATTTTACCCTTAACTTACTAATCAGGGTAACAAATGGCAATACTGTAGCCAATGAAGTTTTAACTGAGGCTGGGCTATTGCCGTTACCCAGCCATGACTAGAGCTTTTTAGCCCAATAACACTCCATCCACACAGATTTACTTCATTCAGATGACGGGATAAAGAGTCAAGGACTCAGTCCATCGCCCAGTTCTTTTAAGAATTGCTAATAGCCAGCGTGACGACCGAGATAGACTACCGTGAGATGAGGTGATTAATACCCTTGGAGGGTAATGAATAGAATGCTGTAGCCAATGAAGTTCTAACCGAGGCTCGGCTATTGCTGTTACCCTCCTGCCATGATCAGAGCTTTAATAGCACCTTATCTTTACACTGTCCTCTACAGATAACGGGGAAGATGAAAAGCATTCTTGCTTCGACCCTTTAAACCAGTCCTTATATAAGGACTGCTAATAGCCAATGAAGGCATGTAGGAAGAACGATCGACCGTGAGATGCGGTGATTATTACCCTTGGAGGGTAATGGATGGCAATGCTGTAGCCAATGAAGTTCTGAGGCTCGGCTATTGCTGTTACCCTCCTGCCATGATCAGAGCTTTAATAGCTCAATAACACCTTATCCCTACACTGTCCTCTACAGATAACGGGGAAGATGAAAAGTATTCTTGCTTCGACCCTTTAAACCAGCCAATAATAGCATGGGAAATGAAGGTAGAGTTCTTTTTAGGGCTTCCAAGGTAACGAATGGCAATGCTGTAGCCAATGACGTTTTTACTAAGGCTCGGCTATTGCCGTTACCCAGCCATGATTAGAGCTTTTAGCTCAATAACACCACATTCACACCGATTTTCTTCATTCAGATGACGGGATAAAGAGTCAAGGACTCAGTCCATCTCCCAGTTCTTTTAAGAACTTAATAATAGCATGGTGAGTGGAATATGTTTACACCCCTCTTTCAATTTCCTCGTTAACAATAGCATGGTGAATGAAATATGTTAATTAGTATGATTTGGATTTATGTGTTTTTTACAGGGCACACCATATCCTCTTTATATTCTCCCTCTAACAATTTCCTCGTTAATTAGTACGATTTGGATTTATGTGTTTTGTACAGGGTACCATATCTTCTTTATATTCCTTTTTACCATGCATACCTCGTAAGTGGTCCAAGCAAGCGATTCGCCCAATGCATTCGAATCGCATATTTTGGCCTTTAAGCTTCGATGAGAATTTCCACGAACCCGAGTATCATCCAAATTTGTCTACACTCATAAACCTTTCTGTCAACACTTTTTTTTTGTTTCCTCAAGGCAACTATATATTAATATGCTGTTACACGTTGCACGTGGCTGATAAGTGAACGTCACTGTTGCTATGGCAACTTCAAAACTCCCTTGACTTGTTTCGACAGTGTGTAAAAGTTCTCTGCTTTAGCTTTTATGTTCGGTGTTCGATACAGCAAAGGTGACAGCTTTGGCAAGCGTTTTTTTCTACAGGAGTGTAAACAGCAATTAACTGTATGAAGCCTTGTCGGTTGAAAGGTGTTTTCATATCGCACAATGAACAGAGAAAAAACGAAGATAAAAGCACTTGGAGGCCTTCGATATTTCTTTTTAAAATATACTATAGTGTACTCGAATATTACTAGATGAATCCGCACAATTCCTTCTCAGAATACATTGCGTTTCATTTCCATTTCTGAAATTAAACCTTATAAGAATATATTTCCATCATGCTATTTTAGATTCATTTTTCTTTTCACTATTTTCATGGAAAAGTAAATCACAGTACGTAGTAAATTATTTAAAAAAAAAAAAAAAAAAAAAAAAAAACGTAAAGATATGTCTCAAGTAAAATACATTTTCAATTTTTTTTGGGGGGAGCAGGACTTTAATCGGTGCTTCCCCTCCCAGAAATAAAGAAAAGGATTATATACCATGCATTATATACAATAAATAATAATGCAATTATAATACCAACCTGAACATTATCATCTTTCTTACCGCCAATCAAAGATACATCATCACCTCTATTCTCGCCTGGTGTTTATCAAATACCCTGTTCTTGTCATCTTTGCTATTTTGGACAGATTGCCCATTCTGCTGCTAGGTGAATCCAAGAACATCAAGATTATATAAGATTTTTAGAATATGAAGGTTCAGGCCTTGTTTCTTATGCCATCGACACTAGACACACACTTCAATGGAAACCATACTAAGATGCTACAGTACAGTAGGTTCAATTTTGGTCGTCTATTTTTCGAATCGTTTGAAATCCTCTGCCACTGCCCCAACCTTAATCGAACAGACTGTATACCTATCTTTAAGTTTTGGGAAGTGATTGCTGTTAATTGTTTATAATTTTAATTAATTATACATCTATACCCACGTCTCCGAACACTAACAGTGTTTACTCCCACTGGACATCCGCGATCGAGACACGTGATATTATACGCATGTTGTATGGCTCGTTCTTGTATTCAGAATTTAAATGTTGTTTCCAGTTCTTATGTTTTCTTCCTTGAATGAAGCTCAGAACACATTATTATTAATTCATTATTCCATATTTGTTCCATTAATACTTTACTACAGAACTCTGCCAGATAATCAGCCGCCATCCTCCCTCTTAATTTCAACTATTCTTCCTGAATTCTGTATTTAACAGGAATCCCCTGCTTCATCGTTTTATATTTAATTTTTCTATTAAAAGATCAGGCTTGGCTTATCCTTTCTCCCATTGTTTTGTATGCTAGGAATATGCAAAACACACTCTTTCCCTGTTTTTATTAGTTGAAGGTGCTTTCAAAGCAGCATTTTCCTTCTTGTAATAACAACAAAATATAGCTTCTCTTAACATAAATATATTAAGTGTGTAATCTTCCTACCTTTTGCAAACCCGACTTACCCCATTTTCTATGCCAAGATTAGGAGAAATTTAAATGGATCCGATAGATTATTCAAGTGCATTTTAAATATCCTTCTGCGACTGTTTCTCAGTAAAAATGGCACGCTTGACAAACATGTGTATATGTCTGTGCGTGTGCTTCCAATTATTTTCCAAACCGAAACACACCAAATGGAAAATTAAAAGCCGTTGAGTGATACACGTTATGGGGGATGTTCCTTGACTGTATCGATCCACAGCTGAGCGCAGACGTCATGAGTCTTACGTACTCATAGTTTGGAAGACAAGAAGAGCGCTTTCAAGTGTCTCATTAAATTAGTTGAGTGTTTGATTTGCTTTTTTTTTTTATTTTGAGGGGGGGGGATGCCGAGGGCAGTGTTTTGGTGCTCTTGTTTCCCAATAAGAGTTTCTAAATACGGCATACGACCGTGAAGAGTGTGCACGTTTCTGTCTTAGATTTGAAACACTTTCACCCTTCGTTTAAGCTAGTATGAAGAAGAGCAATAGTTTGTAAAAGCCGATCTTTGTTTTTCCAAGCTAAAGTGAATGTTTTTTTTTTTTGAACTATTTGCTATCGAACATTTTTAGCTATCCTGGAACTCATTATGACTAAATGATCATAATAATAAGTTTAGGTACTGGTATATAACAGAAAAGATTAACCGAAATGCAACTGTCCTCTTATGCTTTTATATGTTCAATATACTTAAATTTCCAAGGAAACAGTCGAATTTTCTCTCACTCCAAATACAGCATGTTGACAAAAGTATTTGGACGTCTTACATGCCATGTAAATTTCGGATACCACGTGCAAATGTTTACGGAGTGTCTGCGTAAGTCTGGTCATGAAAGGTGGGACGTGCTGCAGGTTTTGCACTGTACTTGATGTCAAGATGCCATGTTCAGCTGAACTGACAGACTTCCAACGTGAGATGGTAGCTGGGCGTCACATGAGTGGTCGTCTTTCTGTCTGTGACATTGTTACCCGTCTCAGTATACCGACATCCATCCCAGATGGAAAGTTGATGGTGCCACCACAGCAGGAAAACATCCTGGGAGGCCACCGACACTCATTGACCTAGATCGATGAGCTCCGTCTTGGAATGTTCGAGCATTCGACACGTCATCAGCGGAGGACCTCGCAGTCAACCAGGAAAATGCTGCAGGGACATCTGTCACCATTAGAACTGTCCAAAGAGAACTGCATGCCTTAGGTTACCACGGCAGAGCTGGCGCGAACAAGCCACCTCCCCCCCTTAAACGCCAAAAGACGTTTGGATTGGTGTCTTTCACCAGTTCTTCGATCGTAGATGATTGGAAAAGGGTTCTGTGGAGCGACGAATCACGTTTCCAAATATTTCTCTGATAGTAATATTTGGATTTGGAATTATCCAGGGAACGGTTCCAGAAGGATTACATCATTCCAACTATCAAGTTTGGCGGAGGATCGGTAATGGTATAGAAGGGTTTCAGTTAGATAAGGCTTGGTCCATTTGTGGACACAAGACCATGACATTTGATAGTTACCTGGACATCCTGGACAACTTCATGCTTCCGACGCTGTGGAAGTACTTTCGTGATGAAACATACAGTGACCCTTGTATGTTTCATTACGACAGTGTTCCGTGCGTTTCCGAGACTGATTTCCTCAAAACAACGTTGAAGGACTGGCTGGCTCAGAGTCCAGATCTCAATCCTATCGAATATCTTTGGCACGAATCAGAACGCCGAATTCTATCTAGATCACAGCGGTTGTCATCAGCGACGGATCAGAAATTGGTTGAAAGAATGCCCCGAAGGGGTGTCGTTATTCATTCAGGCCTAAGGTAGTCCCAATTGGTACTAAAAATTTAATTAAAACGCATTTTGTTTTGACCGCAAGTATGTGTCAAAATAATTTTGTCAACATAGTATAGATTTAATGATATGAGCTCCTTGTTTTCTTGTTATCAACTCGCCCTGTGATAAATAATCGTCCTGTAGAATGAATTGAGATTCTCTTGTTGAAATACATATATAAACACGATTAACTCCTACGTATCTTGAGTATACGCTTTTGAAGTGTAAAACTAGACTAGTTCCTTCATTTTTGTTTCTATGATAAACTGTCATTGGCTCTTAGATATATCCTATATAATCGTTTATTTATCAGTTTTGAAATATCTGTAAAGCTCGGGTTTATATGTACAGATACAATCCTCAATCCTGCACAGATCGGGTTTCTTAAAATGAAATTCATTCAAAGGAGAGCTTTGCAGAATCCGATTTCTTATACCAGTAATGCAAGAAATAAAAGTTATGTTATCAGAAAGATCCCAAATCAGTTTTAGTTCCATAAAATGCGGAAGGAAAAAACAAACAAACTAAGAGTAAAAAGGTTGAAAACTAGATAATAATAATAAACCTAATTTCTCTTAAAATAAAAAGAGGATTTTTATTCTCGGAAACTTGGGTTTTCCCATTCGAAACAAACAGATCAGATGGAAAAACGTACAAATTGTCTCACAAAACTACATTTAACGGAGAGATTGTGTGGAGTGGCCTTCCTGATGAATTCAGTGGATTTCATAGAACTGTCGTGTGTTTTCTCGTTAAACATGTGCCCATACAAAACACTGATTTCTATAGATTTTGTAACCCATTGTGGAGGTGGGGAAGTATAAAAGAATGACATAGGAAATACCATGGAAAGAATGGTATTTCCTTAAACTTCAGAAAAATTCTTAAAAACAAGATGACATAACATTGCAACTATTGTAGATTCTGTGTAAATAACAAAAAATATGCCTGTTGCTTTTGATTATCTCAAAACATTCGGACATAGTTGTAATGCCTACTAAAAGACTTAATTTTCCTTCTTCTGTATATTACAAAATATAGCATTAATTATGAAGGAGAAATACGTTGGGTTGATTTGGCCTCAGTAATATAAAACTGAAATCCGACTAGTTTGGCCACAGATTCTTGTGGCTTCTTCTTGATTATGAGAGCTTGGTTTCTGACGAAACCAAGCTCTCATAATCAAGTTGCACAACAGATCCCTGCTTGAGTCAGGTCGTAGCCGCCGATTGCCATCCACTCCGTGTAGAACCTAAAACACACATCATTCACCGTTCCACCCCCTCGCAATTCAAGATCGAGTAGAAGTCAATATCCTCACTCCCACATTTCCTCTACTGGTTGTTTCCATCTCTATGTATATGACTGGTGTGGTATTAACAAAAGAAGATCGCACGATTCAAAGGCAAAGGCAAGCCGACGATTGTTGAGTTAAAATGCTGATTCTCTTCAACCGAATTCCAAAATATCTGAAACTGCTATAACAACATCATTATCTATTTCAAAGTTTTAAACTTTTTTTCGTGTGCGAGGTATATGCGAAAATTTTTAATTTCTTTTTCATAAAGTAAAATCAGGGGTGCGAGATATACCCGAGGGCGAGTTATATTCGAGTAAATACGGTAAGTTGAAACAAAACCACCTGGAGCTGTCACAAGTTAGCTATTGTTCAGTAATGTGTGTGTGTGTGTACAGATAGTTGGCTGAAAAGTTAGTCTAACATGCAGAAAGATCTAATGAAGGATTTTCAAATATTACACAGGATCAATACTTGATTCCTATTGAAATGTGCGTGCCTTGTGAATAAATGACCATGTAGGTTATTTTATGTTACTAGCAGTGAAGTTGCCCTCTCTCTCTCTCTCTCTCTCTGTATGTGTGTGTGAATAATGAAAAGCTAGGCCCGAGTTGTTGTCCTCTATTGTTATTGACGTCTCCAATATATTCTTTCTATTTAATTTCCAAAACTTCTAGATGTTATAGTTCATGCTAGCCTTTTTTATTCGGCGTAACCCAGAAGCATCTGTGGCGAGAGTAGTCGGCTTTCATTTTTATATTGTTACGGCCTAATTTCCCTTAATTGATTTTTATTGGTCGAATGTCTACATAATCATCATTTCTTTAGTTATTCGCATATTCTACTGCAAACATGCAAAATAAAAGAATATATCATACAATCTTTCGTATGATATATTCGTAGTCGTATGTGTGTGTTCAAAGCTCCTGATAAGATAAGTGTTATTTTAAGTTATCGTTGATAAAATTACTTGAATATTACGTAGTTTTGTTTGCCTTGCGTATCTTAGTGCGTCTGTTTGTGTGTTTTTGGTGTTTCATTTTATAATTTGATAAAATACGTTAGAAGTAAGTATGGCTCCGTACGAAGGAAAATGGCGGCCAGTAATGATGGTTCGCCATCTTTATTCAAGAACGGTAATATAAAGGAGATGATTCAGTGTACTATCTTCGAGATGTACACTTTGCAGAGTGCGGTCGCAGTGTGGTTAGATGATAATAAAGGAGTGAATGTGTGTAGAAAATGTAGGGAGATTGAGGAATTAAAGTGTATTTCGTGAGTGTGATATTTTTGTCAGACTTCAGAATGAAGAAAATAGTGATATGACAAGAAATGACGAGGTTGTACCAAAGAACTGTGAGTGTGTGAATGATAGTATTAATTCAGAGCATATGAATGGTTTTACAGAGAATAAAACAAGATGAGATAAATGCAATGAGTGAGATCGCGTTGTTGAGTGGTGCGATACAAAGGGCAAAACAGCAGCTAGAGCGTATGAGCAAAGGTCGACTGAATGAACCAGCCAATAATAAAAAGTATGATAGGAAAAATAAGCGTATGAGTGTGAACATGAACAAAATGAAGGATAGAGTGCTGTATGGAGACTCGTTAGTACGAGGTGTGTTAGTAGAGGATTTGACAAAATCGTACCAACCTGGTGCGACCATAAAGGATGTAACTGAGTCTATTAGAGAGCAAAAGGAAAGGGTGAAAGAAATTATTGTTGTGGCAGGTACGAATGATTTGAAAGGAGATAAAATGGAAATGATAGAGGACCTGAATGAATTGTTTGAGGTAGCAAAAGAAAAGAGTGAGAGAGTTAGAATGATTAGTCTTTTGCCACGGTATGACAGTGAAATGTTTAAAAGGAGGGCCATAATTGCAAATGACTTTATGTGTGGGTTATGTATGACGAGTGGTGTGGCATTTGTGGATGTGTGGAGTGAGTTCGATGGGCGAAAGGATCTATATAAGATGGATGGTTTGCATTTGAATGGTTACGGTGTAAGGAGACTTGAAAAAGTGTTGCTGAATGTAATGGAAGTGCAAAATCAGGGAAACTAGATTTATTAAAGGGGGGGGGGGGAGTAGATATACAGTCCTTAGAGAGGCAGTTGAATGTATGAATGATTATAATATGCCCGAGCGAATAAGGACAACAAATCAGAATGGGATAGTTAATATAAGGCATCAAGGTAGGGTTGGGGCTAATGGGGGGTCTTAAATTCATGTACACTAATGCTAGGGGTATTAGGAACAAGAAGGAAGAGTTTTTGGCCATGGTTGGCACTTCCAGACTACAGGTTATTGGTATTAGTGAATCATGGCTGACTGTAGATGATATATTTTCAGGAGTGACAGGGAGAATAAAAATGGGGGGAGGAGTATTGTTGATGATAGCTGATGAGCTACAGCCAAGGAGAATAGAAGTTGAATTGCAGGAGAGAGAAAAGGGCACATTTGATGCCATTTGGTGTGAGATTGTGGCTAGCAGAACAAAATATACAATTGGGTGCTGATATAGACCAGTTGATGGAAAATATGGTGGTGAGTATGCACAAGCAAATAGAAGAAATGAGTGGAAGGAGGGTATTTATTATGGGAGATTTCAACTATGGTCGCATTGATTGGAGTGAGGAGAGAACACACGGGAGGAAGGAATTGGATTTTATGCGGTTATTAAGGGATAACTATCTGCGACAGCATGTAATGGAAAATACTAGGGGTCAGAGAGTGCTTGATCTAGTAATTACATCTGAGAATTTGGCTGTAACAAATATGACCATATTGCCACCAATTGGTGAGAGTGATCATAGGGTCTTGACTTGGGAGGTGGCTAAAGGTGTGGAATTTACAATTAAGACAGGGTACATGTGGAATTATCGGGCTGGAAAGTATGATAAGCTTAGGAGTTTGATTGGTTCGGTGCCATGGCATGTACAACTGCAAGGACTAGAAGTTGATAGTGCATGGGATGCAGTTAAGAAGTGTTTGCATGAAGCAATGGCTGACTGTATACCTAGATTCCGAATAATAAATCAAGTAGGGGTTAAATGGATGAATAACACTATTAAACTTGAGCTGCAAAAAAAGAAACAACTATGGAGGGAATTTAAGGAGAAAGGTGAACCGGCAGGACATGAAAGGTATAAAGCGCAGGCCAGAGGGGTAATGAGTGTGGTAAGAAAAGCAAAAAAGGATTACGAAAGAACATTGGCCATGCAGGCTAAAGAGAATCCTAAACAGTTCTTCGATATGTTGCAAGTAAAAGGAAAAATGTATATGGCAGAATGATTTTAAAGAATGCCGATGGTAGGGAGGTAACTGAATCCGTTGATATAGTTGAGTTACTGAGTGAGCACTGTGCAAGAATATATCATCCAGGTGGTGACATTGCAGAAACGAATGAACCAGTAGATTATATGGGAATTGTGGTGAATGAAATGGAGGTGAGTAGTCTATTGCATAACCTCAATGTCAATACATCTGTGGGATTGGATGGTATACCAGCTCGTGTAGTACGAGAAGCGGCTAAAGAATTGTCAGTACCCTTGACCATTTTGTTTAATTTGAGTCTCGGGTCTGGGTTAGTCCCGAGGGGGTGGAAAGAGGAGAAAATAGTTCCACTGCATAAAGGTGGTTCCAAGACTACTGTTGTAAATTACCGACCGATTAGCATATCAGGAATCATTGTCAAGGTCTTAGAGAATTTAGTCAAGGAAAGAATACAGGATTGGATAGATGAAAAGGGTAGATCATGCCTCAGTAACTTGCTCACGTTTTATAACACAGTGACGGCTGAACTGGATAAGGGTAATGGGTTTACAGTGATTCTACTGGACCTTGCGAAGGCTTTTGACAGGATACCACACGGAACCCTAATCAGTAAACTGGAGCAGATGGGGATGGATATAGGGTTGGTGAGATGGATAGGAGGGTGGTTGATGGAGAGATACCAGAGAGTGGGTTATTCAGGAGTGGAGTCTAAAAGACAGCTTGTGACTAGTGGTGTGCCGCAGGGCTCTGTTCTTGGACCACTGCTTTTCAATTTGTTCATCAATGATATAGGTAAGGATCTGAGAGAAAGTGTTCACTTGTTTGCTGACGATGCAAAGTTGGGTAAAGAAATTGTGAGTGCATGGGATGTCAAAATTTTACAGGATGATTTGGATAGTTTGGAGGACTGGGTTAGGAAAAATGGATGTCAGTTTAATGTGGCAAAGTGCAAAGTGTATGCACTTTGTGGTGAAAAGAATAGCAGCAGTATATCACATTGGTGGAACCGTTCTCCAGGAGATTGATGAGGTCAGGGATTTGGGAGTGTTGGTGGATAGCGAATTGAAGTTTAGGGTGCACATTGCAAAAGTGGCTAAATCAGTTTATCAAATCACTTGGCTTCTGAAAAATACTTTAACATGCAGAGACAAACAAGTTGTTGTTCCTCTGTATCGAGCCTTGATAAGACCCCATCTGGACTACTGTGCCCAGTTATCGGCACCAGGGTTTCTTCGTGGTGGGGAGGAAGTGGAGAGGATCCAGAGGCGAGTGACCAAGATGATAGCAGGTCTGTGGAATGAACCTTATGAGAATAGGATGAAGATTTGTGGGTTACAGAAATTGGTCGATAGGCGGAAGAGGGGGTGATATGATTGAGACATTCAAATTACTGAAGGGATTCTATATGATTAATTCAGAAGATATTTTTGAAAATAGGACTGGTGGTGGGAGGACTAGGGGCCATGCATGGAAGCTGGGCAAGAATGTGGTTGACAAGGCTGTTAGAGCTAGGTTTTTTACTTGGAGAGTGGTGAATGAGTGGAATAAGCTGCCAGAGTCTGTTGTGGGTGCTACGACCGTTAATGAGTTCACGGTAAGGTATGATAGATACTGTGTGAATGTCGAATAGTTGTTCTTGACATGATGTTAGGGCCTCCCTCGATGAGTCTGTCGACTCCTTGGAGTTGCCCGGAATAATAATAATAATAATAATAATCTACTAAATAAATTTTCCTTTTTTATATAGATTTATGCTAACAAAATGGCACGAACTTTCAAACCTCGATTAGCTTGAAACTAGGACTATTCGAAATGAAAATTTGATTATTTAAAATGTCTATCATTATAAATAGAATAAGAAACATTTTTTTTTTTTTTACAAAAATAATCACAAAGAAACATGGACTAGTTAAATAGTAGCTGTCGGCCGGAAAGTCACATGATCGATTGCTGAATGTAGCACGTGAAGCCGCTTAAAATAAAATAACGCGCGATTTAGCAGTAGTAATTTAAAAAAAAAAAGAAAAGAAAAAAAAGTAGTGATTAAAAATGGCGTTTATAAACTAACCCCGCTTAACTAATAATCAAGAATATGCTTGTACCGCATTGATTTGGTCCTAAACAAGTGGTACAAAGATACGTTTCTTTCTGGAATAAAGTATAACATTGTACAGTTCAACTGAAATCATTTTTTTTTACTATTAACATTACTGTCAGGATGGGTGAAGCACTAATGCTTTTCATATTCCCCTTTATCTGTAATGAGAGTTGTTTGGGAATGGGAGATTTGTGAGCAATTAAGCTCGCCCTCTGGGGGAAGTTGTGTTAGCCATGATCAGTTGAGAGAAGAATAGCCTTCGGTCTTTTGTGTTTGTAGTAATCAGTCTCATTGTAATTGACAGCTTGTAAGATTAGCGAGTTTGAATGTGAACTTGACTTCACGAAGAATTTTTCTGCAAGATTACGAAGAAAGGAGAAAATGTATGGAATGCCAGTTTCTCGGTGAATCTGTGAATTTCTGATGAACCACGGCGTATCCAGAATCATCCTTCTCTGCAATTTCGAAATGTTTGATCTTGAAGTGTGACTCCATGCTGGTGAGGCGTAGGTAATGACTGGACGTATTACCATCCGGTAAAGAAGCAATTTATTATGTAGGTTCAGTTTGCTCTTGCGGTTGATCAATGGGTAGAGCTGTGCTATTACTTTGGAAGATTTGGAGCCAATGAGATTGATGTGCTTGTTAAAAAGGAGTTTCTTATCCATTAATACCCCAAGATATTTGGTCTCTGATTGCCATGGGATCTTATGACCAGAGCGCAGGATGTCTTCTTTAATGCAGACCTTTCTTCTTGAAAACAACATGGCTGAGCTTTTGAGGGGTTCACTTGAATCCTCCAGTTGGTGAACCAGTTTGCTAGTTCATTGATACTTCCTTGGAGTCTAGTGATTGCTAGGTGAGGGCTGAGCGATCTAGCTAGAACAGCGGTGTCGTCGGCATAAAGGGCCGTAGTAGTTGTTCTTGAATTGAGAGGAATATCTGCCATGTAAGTTGTGAAAAGTATTGGGGCCAGAAGTGAACCCTGAGGTACTCCCGCGAGAATTTTGCGCCTTGATGACACACTTCCGTTGAGTTTTACTTGCATGTATCTTTCATTAATATATGAATATATGAGTTTCACTAGTTTAATTGGGATATTGTTTTCAATTAGTTTGAAGATAAGGCGTTGATGCGAGACCTTATCAAAGGCCTTGGCAACATACAAAAACACAGCAGCAGTGTGAGGTGCCAGTTAAAACCATGAGTGATATGTTCTGTTACTCGGTGAATTTGTTGCACCGTGTTGTGAGCTTTGCGAAACCCAAATTGCTCATCTAGGATTATTTCCTGTTTGTCCATTGTAGTCTTGATAGGATGACCTTTTCTATTACTTTGCCAAGACAGGAAAGAAGACTGATGGGCCTGTAGTTTTGGGGAAGTTGTGGGTTATTACCAGGCTTTTTCAGAGGTATAATTTCCACGATTTTCCAATCTGTGGGAAAGTACTGGAATCTTAAAATGGAATTGGTAATATTAACTAGATGAATTATGGCTTTCCGTGGGAGTAGCTTTATTATTCTATTGGTAATGCCGTCAGGGACGGGGGCCTTTTTATTCTTCAGATGGGAAATAATATTTATTATTTCTGTTGGAGATGTGGGGGGTGATGGTTTCTGAATCATCCTTAGGCTGTCTTAGTGCATTTCTAACTTTACGATGAACTTTGTAAATAAGAGTGATATTTAAGTTTATGCAAGATGGGCTGCATTGATTTTCCAGATTGTCAATTAGGGCTTCTACTTTTTCTTCATCTGAGTGTGCAATTCCAAGATTGGTCTTCAAAGGAGGAAGGGGTTGTCTTTTGGTGAAGAGATTTTACAAACTTTCACATGGAGTTATCTTCTGGGTTGATTTCCCTGATTTTGGATTCCCATTTGGAATTCCTGTGCATCTGGAGGGCTTCTTGAACCTGTCTGTTCAGGTTGTTTTGTCCTGCGGAGCTCTGGTGTTATGATATCGCTTTCTGGCTTTATTTTGGGCCCTAATCAGGTCCATTATCTCTTCTGGGATCCAGTTGAGAAGACAGTGGTTTGAGTGACTGATGCTATTGCTGTGTTGATTTGCCTAGTTAAATTGCTTACAGCTTGGTCTATTTCTTCTTTTTTACGAATGACAGGGGGTGGACCGATGTGGACTGGGAGAACCTTAGAGAGCTTGTCCCATGGTAAGAAAGAATGAAGGGGAGAGAGCTGATCTTAAAGTCCTAAACTGAGCAGGCTGGGTCAAACGAAATTATCAACTTTAGAGTAATATTTAAATAAATCATATAAGGAAAAAAAGGTGTAAAGGATAAATTTATATTAACATTTTGTTATTAAAATAAAATTTTTAATTATTTTTATTTATCTGACTGTAAATTAATATTGCAAAAATAATACATAAAAATCGCCAAGTTTTTAAATAACAAATAATTATTTTCTTACTCAGTTCGCAGTCTTAACGCTAAATAACATATATATATATATATATATATATATATAATTTCAAATCTGCTTTTGCTTTTAGATTATTTTCTTTAGATTTGTAAATTTGATGAAACATACTTTTTGAATGGTAGAGTTAAACGAAGGAAATATATTTAGAATACTGGCTTTTTCAATCGAAGATTAGTTTAGCCGGTCTCATACGGAATTGACAGGGTTTCGTGTCGGAAACTCTGATTTTTCATCTAGCTAACCAGTCACATATAAACCCACAAATTATAGACATAATATAATTGCCTCGTGGCTTTTGCTTCGGCCGTAACCCAAATAACAACTCCTTTGCAGCGCCGTAGGAACTCTACGGCACTGGGGCTGTTGTCAAGGGCGACAGTGATAGGATATTTTACCAGTCATGGAAATTGTCACATTAAAAATGGCGCGTAGCTACGAATTTGCCAAGGACGCCAGAGACCTTGCTTATTCTTCGCGATCATATTCATCTGTCGTTAAAAATATCATTATAAGGCAATCATGAAGTTAGAAGTAATAGTCGCGTTGTCTATAGATGGAGGATTAGGCAGCGGAGACAATGAGATGTGTGGAGTGATGTGCCCTCCCTCGATGTATCCATGGACTCCTTGGAAGTATCACGCAATAATAATAATAATAATAATCTTTCAAAATAGTCTTCTCATAAATTGGGAACCTTGATTTAGAGGACTAAACTAATTTATTGACGTGTTACACTTGAAGATGAACGCTACCACCTAAAGACATGTTAAAGAGATGTTAAAACAGCATTCGAACCCACACTCTTTAACTTGACCACAGTAACTTTACACTGAAACAGAGAGGGCACTTAAAACTTGAAAAATTGCTAGGAAAGTTGTTTCAAGAACTCAAATAAATCTCTTTCAAAGAGATCCGATCAGTGGGACAAGTGATATGGGTTTAAATACTAACAGGTGAAATCCTGTACCGAAAATATGCTTGCTGTAACGAGGATTTGTATATAAGAATGGGGGAAAATAAAATAATAAAAATAAGCTTGTGTTGCGATGAATTTCAAGGTAATTTCCTCTAACGTATCTATCACACCATTCATCATATAAAGATGAAGATACAGTGAAGAGTTCATTTTCAATCCTTAAGAGAATGAGATTTTATTTGCAAATATTTTTTAATGTTTTTACTTTTCTCCACTATCATTTTTTATATTTTTTTCATTCAAACATGGGTTCTTTTTCAGGGTGGATGGATTTAGCCTTCGGAGGGTGATACAATAAAATTTATTTCTGAATATTTTAAATATCGGTTATGAAATAATTAGAAGAAAAAATACACATCAGGATATAGTGGATAACTGCAATAAATCTCTCTTTTACAACAAAGGATCGTTATGTGAATAACTATTGGAACACTTGCTCATAAATGGCATTGATTTATTAATAGACTCTGCAGCCTACCGTGTGTAAGAACGATTTAAAAAAAAAAATTAAACGTACTGTATAGAATTCAGTATAAATTTAAGCTGAAAGCTTGAAAGAATTTTTCAAGTAAATAATAATCCACAAAAACCGAGTTTATGAATCATTTACTGTGTTATTTAAATAAAAAATTAACAATAATAATAATAAAAATAAAATTTTTATTTAAATACATCTTGTGTTTCGAACGACTATTGTTCAAAACGTCTTGAATTTTTTAATGTATTTTTTTAAATATTCGTTTGATTTTACACAGCGGTATTATTATTGAAAATCCGTGATATAAATCAGTTAAACGCTGATATATTGGTACGTTGTTTTGTTCATATCTTTCATACGCCAGTTTCTCATTGTGATTTTAACAATACAGCGTTCTCTCAAACTTCATATGATAGTTATTAGAGCATGTCAATTACCTCGAGGCGTTCGCTAGCATGACAATCTAATGCATGACGTGAGTAGCCTAAGACGGTTCTTGCTTTCCCCAGGAGCATATTGACAAATTAATCTGTCTGACACAGACAAGTTGATATATTTCGCACGGCCTATTTAGCAGACAAGCCATACTGTGGAAACGATAATTATCCAAACACCTAGGGAACACTTCCCGGCACTCTACCATTGAAAATTATGTTTTGTGTAGGTTAATCCTTCTGTTAAATTTTCTGTCCATCTCACAGCAGTTGGTTTCCAAGGTTACATATGATGGGAATGAACTATTTTCCGTAATACATCAAATAATGTTATAAAAGAATCCTCTAGATTATTTGTGGTGTCCAAGGCTTCTGATGAATCATAATTAAAATAAAAAAACTTTATTGTAAATAGTAAGATTTTTTCATATAAAATTAAACATAAATAAGAATTTTATAGGATAATTCTCTAACTTCTCTATTTTTCTTAAAAAAACTAAAGAAAAGCTTGAAATGTTGTGCAGAGGCTGTTTTTTCACAAAAACTGTTCACTCTAAATTTGAATATTGAAATGAGAAAATTGCATAAAAGTAAATTTTAAATAATTTGGCTACAAATTAATTTTTATAAAATTATATAAAATTAAATTATATATAAATTTAGAAAATATAAATTTATGAAATCTTAAAAGATATTTTAATTTAAAAAAAAACTAGAAATTAAATTCAATAACCTATTTATACACCTGCTAAGTGAATTGAATAAGTTCATTACATATTTATATTTATAAATCTGTTTAACAAGTTTAAAGTCTTTTAAACATGTACACAAAGACGTTCAGAAGAGAAAATGTATATTTATATATTTATATTTATTTAACAAGTTGAAAATCTTTTAAATAAACATGTGTATAAAAACTTTCGGAAAATAAACATATATGTATACAAAGACTTTCAGAAAATATATAATATAATAATGCCTAATCCAATTTTGTAATAGAATAAAATCATAAGATTTTATTAAAACATTTTATGATTTAATTCCATATGATTTTATACAACTAATAAGAAGCTAAGATTGTTTAAAATTTACTTAAACAGCATATTTACAAGGATATTTTTTTAAATTCATTTATAGAATTTGTGCATATTTCCGAGTGAAGCAATGCCCTATTGGTACGTGTCACGTTATATAACCTATAAGATATATCGCACAAACGAGGCCTCTTTACAGAAAAGCTGCCTGACCTATTTTCTTAGCTATAACAGTTACAAACTTTACTTCAGGGGCTCCAGTTATCGATTGTACTAAATTCAGAATAGAGGGCACCGCCCATAATTTTGGCAGTCTCTTGATACATTATAAATGCTATTTTCTCTTGGTTGCCAGTGGCTGTTGTACCATAACACCGTAATTAAAAATGTATACGATGTTAGGATTAATTATGGTTTACTCGGATCTATAGCCAAGCAATCACGTATATGTATATACTGCATATCCAAAACATTAGATTCCTGTGCGCTCATACAGATGAGCAAAACGCTGTGGAATTGCTAATAGAACATCTGATGGTCTTTGAATATATTAATATATCGTATTAACCTTAATTAAATGCAAATAAGTTCACGCTTCAGTTAAATGACATCAAGAAGGCCTTACCTACATTCTATATAGATTTCACTAATGAAAGTCTGTATTTGGAACTTCAGGCTTGGCTTTTAGCTTCAACTAAACTGAAATCGTTTGACGTCTACTGCATTTAACTCAAACTGAATACACAGTCGAGAAAAACCTTCCACCCCCGGCTGGAAGGTTTTTCTCGACTTATGAGACCGGCTAACTCACCTTTAGTCGAAAGCGTCCAAAGGTTCCTCACGTCATGAACGAGAATCGAACCAGGGTCTTTTCGACCAAAAGGCTTCGTGTTATTCGTGTATAAAATAACAGAGATAGTTTCATATTCCTCGCGCCTTTTCGCAATTATCTAGCATCCTATTCTTTCAAGTTTATGTGATGCTTTTTTTTAAGGCGTGGCACATCAGTTATCATTATCTTTTATACTCTGACCGGCCCGTCTGATTCCTCGTACCATCCCCAGCTCCCCGCAAAGTTACTTACATCATGACCTTTGTTCATTGCTATTTTATACACTTAAAACGTAGTAAATGTTCATTTGAATTCCGTGAAAACTTTTATTTTATTTCCCAATAAAGGTATACTTTAAAAAAAATGGGTCCTTGGAACTCGAAGAACGTGAAATTCCCCTCATTTATTTCAAATTTCAAAGACTTAATTGCTGTCGCTAACCTCTTTACTACTAATCCTTCCATCTCTGCCCATAATATAGCTTTCTAACCCATTCAACGTTAATTGCCCACATTCCCACCTCATCCATAATAGAATTTCATAATGTGGGCGTCTCATTCCTCTTCTTTGTCCATAACGTGAGGTTTGGAATGAGAATTCGTTAAACGTACTCGGATCATGTAATGAATATTAATACGTAGACTGAAACTAAATAGGTTATTTACCTTAAATTCTATTTCTTATAGATTATCATCCCTCTTTCACCATAGTCAACTTATATCTCTGCAATTAAAAATGTAAGAGATCTGTACCTGAATTCGTCACTATAGTATCAAACATAGGGATGTATCTTCGTTTAGTTTGCATTCTTTTGACGCCAAACTAAACGAAGATATTATGTAACAAGAAAGTTAAATGTTCGATCTATAAGAAAATACTTTAACCTTCTTGTTACATTTTCCAGTGAGTATATTTTTCTTGAATACTGTGAAAACAGTGAAGTTATAATTAGTATGTCCTACTCCAATGTTAAATGTTGTCCTAATACTTCTTCGAAATTCAACTAATTAAAAATCAGTTAAATACAGGTAACCTCACTTATCATGCTGATATAAGAATTTCAAAGATAAGTATTAAGATCAACTTACAAATTACGAGTATGTTCAGGAGTTTCATGTGTACTGTATGATTCATAGTTCTGGGTTGGACTGTTCGGAATTAAGAGCAAAACAACAAAGACTCAAGTGTATGATGTCTGTTAAGTGCGTATGTTCTAACCATTTTGCCCCCCCCTTGTATTTAACGAATACACAAAATAAAAATAAACAAGCAACGTAAAAGTGAAGATAAAATAAACTTTCAAGATAATCTAGCTTGTAAAAATTCTCGAAATATTTCATTCCTTAAATTTAATTTTTGCTTTTTTTTCCTGCGTTAAAAAGACAGTCATTATTTTCCTGTTCCTATTGTCAATTCTAAAATGGATCTATTGCGTGGGAGACGGGGGCGTTTTGATAAACAGAGATCATAGTCTCATACTCCTAATCGATGGTAGAATCCTATTAAGAGTTAGAAGAAGAAGACGCCCCTTTCTTTCTTTTCATTTCTATTCTTCCGGATGACCTTTCCGCAAATCTTTTGTTCATTGTCAGTGATACCTTCTATCCGAACTGTACGTTTAAATGGCATGGATACTTCTGAGCCTTTATGATGGAAAAACTTCAGTTCGAAAATTGTTTCAAGGAACGTAAGGACATTTCGTGAGACGGTTTTTAAATTATGTTGATCATCCGGGCTAGGATGCAGGTGATAGCTGATGAAAGCTGGACAGTATAGTTACCCACTCGCCATGTATGGAGGCAAATAGACTGAAAATAAAAAAGAAAAAAGTTATAATTACCACGCACATACTTAAATGACTGATAACTTAAGTTATTATGAAAAAGTATTTTTTTTTTAGTTTCGCGTCATTGATTAATTGTAATAATATGATATAGAATACTTATAGGTGTATAATATGTTTTTCGAATTTAGAAATAATTTTAAAAATCCAAATAATTAAATTAAAAATTTTGAATTTAAATATAAGTTGAAATATTTTTTCTAAGAAAAATAAAATGAATTACATTTATAAACCGTGTAAAAGCAGTGCTATAAGTTATGTTATATTAGTCAATCACAGAACTATCACAGCACACAAAACAATATATCACAAAACAATATCAAAAAGTATATATATATATATATATATATATATATACACACGAGGGCGTCTGAAAATTTTCTCGACCTCGACCATAGATGGCATCACTACCGGCAAGATTTTTTTTTCTAAGTTGGTACGTCTGTCATAAGCATCCATGTGAAATTGTAAGGCATTCTATTCAAGTAGTTTTTTTTTATACAGCTGTGTGAAACAAAAATGTTGAATGTATCCCTTGAACTGGATAAAATTGAGTATCGTGCTAAAATTCTTTGTAAAAGAAGGTTTAACGCCAAACGAAATTCATTCAAAGTTCATAAAAGTTTATGGGCACTCTTCTCTTTCGTTTTCGACAATTAAGAAATGGGTGGCCGAGTGTTTAAACGTGGCCAGCCTTGAAGATGATCCACGTGAAGGACGTCCAAAAAGTGTAACAACACCAGAAATCATTGATCAAGTGCGTGAAATTGCTGAGGCTATAGGCATTTCAAAAGAACGTGTAGGATATATTTTGCATGAAGAATTGCAAATGAAAAAGGTTTGCTCAAGATGGGTGCCGCGCTTGCTCACAGCAGATCAAAAACACACTCGCATGAAAATCTCTGAACAGTGCTTGGAGCGTTTTAAGAAGAATAAAACTGATTTTGTTCGTTGATTTATTACTATGGGTGAGACTTGAATTCACAATTATACACCAGAATCCAAACAGCAGTCAAAACAGTGGACAGAAGCCGATTGTTCAGCGTCAAAGAAGCAAAGTTGGTTCCATCAGTAGGAAAGGTCATGGCATCAGTGTTTTGGGATGCTAAAGGCATTTTGTTTATTAATTATCTTGAAAAGGGTAATATTATTTCGATCTTTTAACCAGACTAGACGAAACCATTCTTGAGAAAAGACCCGGTTTGCAGAAGAAAAAAATCCTCTGTCATCAGGAAAAATGCACCTGCCCACAAAGGTGTTTTGACAATGGGAACATTAAGGGATCTGCACTATGAATTGTTGGAACATCCACCCTATTCCCCAGATTTGGCTCCCACTAACTTCTATCTCTTCCCAAAACTAAAATTATTTCTCGCTGGTGTCGGCGCTTTTCTTCGAATCGAGAGGTGATTGCAGCTGTAGAGGGGGTATTTTGGAGATCCTACTGAGAACCACTACAGGGATAGGATAATGGCGCTGGAGCATCGCTGGAATAAATGTATTCGTCTTAAGGGAGATTATGTTGAAAAATAAAAATAATTTTGAAATTATAAGTCCGGTTTTTCATTGTTAGGCCGAGAACTTTTCAGACCACCCTCGTATTCTCAACCCCCTACATCTCAACAACAACCTGAGTTATAACCTTTCAGACTGTCATTGTGCTGTGGTCAAATACTGGCGTTCAAGAAATGCTATACGCATGCATACGCCCAACAATGAAGCCAACGAGGGAACAATTTTGAATGCGCAGACTTCAACGTTTCAACGTTGAAATATATATACACTAATTTTTCGTGTTGTTATATACTCCATATTTCTTACTGGTTATTTCTTTTTTTAATGTGCACCTGCCGAAGGCTGATACAAGCTGAAGTTGTGTAGTACTAATAAACTTTGTTTTCATTTCTCTCGGTTCTAGTCATTCAATATTTTTATAAATAAATATATATATGTTAAAGATACCAAAAAATTTTATATTTTCTCTCGGTATCTTTAACATATAATGCACCCAAGGTAAAAAAACTTCCACCTCCCCATATATATATATATATATATATATATAGAGAGAGAGAGAGAGAGAGAGAGAGAGCTGCTTACACTTGATACTACTGCAATCTTAATGGACGTATAAATGGCGAACCATCTGTAATGAAAAGATATAATCGATTACTTGCTACAATGGCCAAGCTAGCTAGAAACGTTGCTAAGGGCAATACGCGATCTCGTATCTTGGTAGAAATTGATGTGTTGATAAAACGGGATATCTCTGTGTATACTCTTTCAAAAGCACACTACATGTTGTTGTCGTTAAATAAAAATAAGAAAAAAGAGATTAATGTAAATGTCATTTATGGAGAAATGGATTACAATAAAATACTA
Organism: Typopeltis vanoorti; assembly: GCF_054136105.1. Taxonomy (NCBI): domain Eukaryota; kingdom Metazoa; phylum Arthropoda; class Arachnida; order Uropygi; family Thelyphonidae; genus Typopeltis; species Typopeltis vanoorti. The sequence continues at coordinate 59,593,100 of NC_143566.1, forward strand.
GAAGAAGCATGCTGAAATCGATGGACTTCCAGTAGTATTTTATAATATATTATGACAACCCCCTACTTGCAGAAAAGGCTAAAGGTTATTTGTCATATTTGCTATATCACATACATTATGAAGTTGCTGAAAATGACAAATAGGAAAATTGATAGATTATATAAAACAACCTTATCCATCACACTTCGTTATATGCCTATTGGATGCTATACTATGTTGCATAGCATAGAAAACCTGACTGAAGTTCCGGATTCAAATTTTCATAAATATCGAGCTGATAAAAAATAAGGGAAAAACTCTCTTGAATGAATAGAGAGATGTTTTAGGCCACTATAAAATTCTCATTTTTCCTTCTTGTATACAAAACAAAATCATAAAAACTATAACCTCATGACTTCAGTAGTTTCAGAGATAAGTCTAAACATTCCATTTGCACAGTCGTGAATGCTATTTAAGTCTACTTAGTATATCTAACTCAATGGAAGGGTGGCCATAATGATATTTCTCGTCTTGCATTTGTTAGTGGGGTACTGTTAATCCCGATTAATATTGTCAATTTTCCATAATATAATACTATTCACACTATGATTTTTGAGACCATTTCTAATTCGTTTAATATCAGTTATAGCATAGGGTTTTTTCCTTTAAATTAGGTTTAGACAGTTTTTTTACTTAATTCATCTTTCTCATGAAAGTTTATATTAAGGGCCGTTTTTAAAATTAACTTTTCATCTGTCATATGGAAACAAAAATTCAATGCGAAAAACATCGCTCATAATGATAAATTATGAGCATATATTGCTCATAATGATAAATGATGATAAATTGCATCTATTCGTTGTTTCAATATACACATAATAAGCTTAATTAAGGTCCTCGAATTAGATTCCATTAACCTGCAAAGTCTGCTCATTGAAGGAAAGAATCATGAAGGTCAAGGACGTTGAAGCTGCGAAATAAAATATTAATATTTAATAACTGTAATTTGAGTTGTATAATTTATTCTACGCATGTGTATATGAAAGGGTACTGAATATTTTCAGTAGAAGACCTTTTTATAATAACTAACTGCAGAATTTCGATGAAAAGTCAGAGTATTTTTTTCCATAAAAATAGAAGACGTCATTTATTTATCTCATGAAGAAATAACATACATTGGGATTGTGAAACGATAAAAGTAATCAATTAATGTATGACAATGGCAAATAAAAACAGCAACAATTACAACCATTTAAACTTGTTACCATCTGTAAATGCTTACAGATGGTACTAATACCATCTGTAAAGCACTAATACTATATCATACTAATTAAGAATTCCTTTGTATAATTTTTAAGAGTTCAGTAGATTGGGATTAAGTTAACCTCTATTATAGAATTTAAGTTAATTAATGATACATCTCTCACTAATTGACGCCTTATTTCACAAAGGTATTTAAATTTTGCTGTGATAGTTATTCGTTAGTATGGGCATTTGTAATTTCTCCATCCTCTTCCAAAGCTGTTAAAGTACGCGCCATGATTGTTTTAACATTCTTCTGCAGTTTAATTCTGTCTCCTTAAGGGTTTTTAAAACGGAGATTAATAAGTATTTTCTCTACTTTCCATCTATTCGCAGTTTAGTTTTGGGTATCTCATGTTTGGAATCGCCATAAAAAGATGGTGGATGATTTCCAAGTAATTTATTTTAATTTATTTGCGTTATTGTTTACAGTAGCAGATCTTTCTGTGTTCAAAACATTGAAAAGTGCGTTTGGAAAGTCGAATCAAAACAATAATTTTCTCAGCTATATTTTTTGTTCCAGTTTAATGATATTCAGTCAGATTTCTTTCTGTATTTAAAAGTAATTTTGGAAACATTAAAAAAAAAAAAACAAAAAAAAAAAGAAATGCGATTGCAGCTTAAATGCTCAGTATGAAAAAAAAGAGAAATTCGGTAAATAAATAATAAAATAGATAAATTACTGTTTCAAATACTCATTATTTCCATAATCTATGGAATAATGCAATTAAGTAATATTCTCGAAATGGTATGTCATGATAGGAAGTACCAGAATAAATGGAAAAAGGTTTTCCAACATTTTCCATTTCACATAGTGCAATGTTATAAACATGTTAGAATATAAAAATTAATGAAAAATCCTCAGCGTACATGTTTTCATCATTTTTTCCGGAAGATGAACACACTGCATTGGATGTTCCGGCATTCCAAAGATGGATTACTTTCATGTCAATGTCCACATCAGTAGTACAACGAAGTGTTGTGCGATTTTATGGTTTTACGAATGTTACACCAAGTAGTATTTATCATCAATCGTCCGTGTATGAGTCATAAAGGACCTCATGCAAACGATTCAGGAGCTATTGATCCAGATCAGATGCGTATAGTCAAGCGTTATCATCAAACAGGAATACCTCAAACTGCAGCAAGTCTAGACGTTTATTATTTTGTATGCTACCATCCAAACATTGAAACGTATTCTACTGACCAGACCGTCTGTTATCGGAGGCAGTAGAACCCTGCCACAACTCCCTATGAGAATGTCTAATTCACCTAATCAATTGAAATAACCGTTATGAAGTTCTTAGTTTCGTAGACGAGATTCTAATCCAGTGCATTCCAACCAAAGGACGTCGTCCATACTGACTGAGATATGGAGGTTTTAGGTTTAGCATTGAGAGACAGTACATAAGCAGGTCCAAGTGATTCCTTTGCTTTCCCCAAGCAAATCGACATCACTTGCAGTGCAGGCTGAACATCTCTATATCTATACATGTGTGAACTGATCTCATTCCCTTACGGTTATTATGGTTATTTAGCATTGAGCCGTATAGCAGGTCTGATGAACACCTCATGTGTACATTTGCTTGTTCAGTTATCGTAGTTTGGACGAATTAGTAATTAAAATGGTTGCCTTTTCCAAGTGAAAATTGGAAACTATCATACTAAGATAGCAGCAAAGTATATAATAGGCTAGATTCATATTTAGTAACAGGTTTTAAATGAAAATTCAAAATAACATTAGCATTTCAAGTGTTGGATATCGATGTAGCTTTACAAACAGAAAGATATACCCTAAATATTATTATATATTCATGTAGCAGGAATTTAAGAAATAAAATTTTAAGCGGCTATGGAATACGATTTAAGCTTAACAGCTGTTCATAAGCATCAGTCCAAAAAAAAAAAAGAATTTTAGACCGTTACAACCACTAATGACTCCCCCCTCTCCTCCCTTAAATCTATTTTATGTTTAAATTCCCCACAGGCTGCTTCTATTTGTAGTCGAAGCACATTTGCTTCTTTAGTGAATATAAAGGGAAGGCAGTGTGGTTATAGCACTCCAAAAAACACGTCTATACTGGCTAGTGGTTTGTCCTAGTTGTAATAATTTTCTGGGGCACGCAATGAGAAACTGTAGTGCATATTATATTTATAATAGCGTGTTATAAATTGTTTTGTTGTGTGTAGAGAAATGTAAGTAAAATAGACATCCATTTATTCTAAAAATTAAATTAAACAAATTTGTTAACATTTAGTATTTCCATTAATTAAACTTATATACAAAATCACGAAAACTAGTTGAAAGGTGAAGGGCTATTCTTCAAGCGTTGAGTCTTTTGCTTGACTAAACTACTCTGATCAATGGCGGCTAAACCGACTTAAAATAGCGTGTGTGGTTATTGCGAAATAATCTTTATTGTGTGATAAACTTTGCATGGTCACCGGTAATTTATTGGAGACTTTAATGGCCGAATGATACTGCGACTATCTATAAAGTGATTGCTTTAGGACAAGTTGTGCGTGTTTGATCATTATCTCTCTATTCTGGTATTAATCAACGGTATTTTCGGTTTGCAAAAACGCAGTATATTGTAGGCTACGAGAAATTTCTTGGATCTACAAAAACAGCCTGCATCTCTACACCGAACTGGGCGAGGAAGGAAAGATTTTTATGTCCATAGAGAAAGCATTAGAAGAACTTTGGCAAGATCATTGTCAAGTAAATATTTCCAAGGTCGCATGGTATATCGTTTTATACCATGTGACGTTCGTATTATGTAATTAAATATCACGTGACCTTTGCATTATCGTATCGTGTGTCACGTGATCCTTGTACCATGTTATTATGTGTCACATGACCTTCCTATCATGTAATTTTATCTCTCAATGCATCTCTCTCTCTCTCTCTCTCTCTCTCTCTCTCTCTCTCTCTCTCTCTCTCTCTCTCTCTCTTCGGATAAACCACTCGTTCAGAAAAAAACATTGAGTTCACAAGCAACGCACAGAATTTAATATTTCTCTGGCTTTTTTATCTTCTTTTTCTTCTTAACGGTATAAACAATTATTACTTTTTTTTTCTTTGCCGAAATCGGTTTCATTATTTATTTTTGCTGATGTTAGAATGAGGATTGATATATATGGTCACATGGCAGGATTTTTGTTTCAGATTTGAAGGTTTTTTTTTTAATTTTCTCAAGATAATTTTTACGATAATGTTTCCATAATTTCTGGAAACGATTTTAGGTTTTCGGTCGTGAAAGTTATACAAGATAACGTATGAGAACAACACCGGATAACACGTTATTCTGCTCATCATACATCAGTAATACGTAATGGTGCAATACATTTGTGTAAGACAGGAAAGTTGATTTTACAGGGGATGGCAACACCAGAAGAAAAACAAGCAAACTGTACATATCCAAGTAAGAAAAAGGATAGGATTCAGTTATTATCAAATATCCATAAACATGAAACGTGAAAATTAACATGCCGCAATGAATTTATTCTGGGATATTAGAAGTTATGACCTCGAACATCAAAGAATAAAACATCTTGCTGGTAATTTAATATAAAATATATACAAAAGTAACTTATATAACTTTATGTACAGTTACTTTTATAGAAAATTAAATGCTAATGCTATTAGAGTATTCGAGGGCTAGGGGTAAATCTTTCCTATTTTGCTATATCATTTCGCCTTATGCAGCCACCGAAGGGGATACGCTAGCACCAATAGGTGCCAGTCCCAAGCCCGGATAAATGCCTAGGGGTTGACGTCGGGTAGGGCATCCGGTCGTAAAACTTCACTACCAGCTCTAGCTATGATCAAATGAGTCGAAAAGAAAGTGATGCAAGGACTAAGGCGTACCCCTTAAGCGACGCACAGCAACATCCCCCTACAGCTGCTAGAAGTGGACGAGGGCTACCGCATCAAGGGCGCGTGCAGTTAAAGAAGCGAGCTCAGCAAGTGGAGAGAATGTTGCGAGTGGGAACGTTGAATGTTGGAAGCATGACTGGAAGAGAGGTGGCAGATATGATGAGGAAGTTGGACATTTTATGTGTGCAGGAGACAAGGTGGAAGGGGGAAAAGGCGAAGGAGGTAGGAGACAGGTATGAATTGTTCTACTCTGGAGCGAATAAAGAGGGAAAAAATGGTGTTGGAATTGTGGTGTGTGGCAGATTTGAAAGGCGAAGTACTGGAAGTGGGTAGGAGGAACGACAGAATGAAACTGGGGCTTGGAGAAGAGCAACTAGTGTCGTCTTATGTGTATACGCCCCAAATGTTGGCTGCACAGCAGAAGAGAAAAATGAATTCTGGAACGTGCTAGATGAAGAAATGAAGGAACTAGAAGAAAACGACATGGTGATTGTCGCAGGAGACTTGAACGGACACACAGGGAGACAGAATAGGGACTGTGAAGGGGTGCATGGCGGCCATGGAGTGGGAATGATGAGCCAGGAAGAAAATGGGATTTTGGAATTCGCAGTAGTTTTTGATCTGGCAATTGTGAACTCCTTTTTCTGTAAGAGGGAAGAGCATTTGATAACATGTAGAAGTGGCAAGAACAGTTCACAGATTGACTAAATTTTGACTAGAAGAAAACATCTTAAGGCAGTAACAAATTGTAAGGTAATCCCAACAGATCAAGTGGCGCAGCAACACCGGCTGCTGTGCGCAGACTTTAAAATAAAGTCGAAGATAAGAACCTTTGGGAGTCATGGGAGGAAGACAATTAAGCGGTTTTCGCTTAAAAGAAGAGCGTGTGAGGAACCGTTTTAGGGAGAAGGTGTTAGAGAGGATTTCGGATGGACTAGAAGGTGTACAAGATTGGTGGAGACATAATTCAAAAGCAATGAGGTGTTTGGAGAAACATCCGGAAAGATTAGAGAGCAGAAGGAGAGTTGGTGGTGGAATAATAATGTACAAGAAGCAGTGGCCTACAGAGAGAAAAAGCGAGAGTTGTTGCACAGGCAAATGCCGTGGCATATCAAGACATTTATGATCAATTAGGAACAAAGAAAGGACAGAGAAAGATTTGTCGATTGGCAAAATATAGAAATAAGGCATCAAAGGACATCGTACATGTAAGGCAGATCAAGGACTCTGGAGGAAAGGTATTAAGGAGGGATGTGGATATAAAAAACAGATTCGAGAATATACTTTGAAGTGCTTTTGAATGAAGAAAATGCAAGGACTCCCAGAGAAGATACGTAACCTTATGAAGGGATGGTGGAACATTAGTAGAGTGCAAATGAAGGAGGCCATAAAGGGGGATGAAGAATGGAAAATCGGTGGGCCCTGACAGGATCCCATTGGAGGCATGGAAGGTACTGAGGGAAGAGGGAATTGACTTGCTGTCAGACCTGTTAGTAAAAGTTTGTCAACAGGAAAATATACCCGAGGAATGGAGGGAATATACTCTTGTCCCCATCTACAAGAGTAAAATGGGATGCACAAGACTGTAAGAATTACAGAGGAAGAAAGTTGATGTCCCACACAATGAAAATCCTAGAGAGGGTTCTTGATGGAAGACTGAGGAAAGAGTTGGAGATTGCAAAGGAGCAATTTGGCTTCATGCTTGGTCGATCGACGACGGATGCTATCTGTGGGTTACGGCAGATGATGGAAAAGTTTCGAGAGAAGCAACGGAAACTACATCTGGTATTTATTGATCTGGAGAAAGCGTATGATAGAGTGCCAAGGCAAGAAGTCTGGAGGTGTCTGAGGGAGAAGAAGATACCGGAGAAATATGTCAGGCTGATGTAGGAGATGTACAGAAATGTGAAGACAAGAGTTCGGACCTACCTGGGAGAGACAGAAAGTTTTCCAGTGACAGTTGGCTTGCATCAAGGGTCAGCATTAAGTCCGTTCCTGTTTAATGTTGTGATGGAGGTGGTGGCGGAGAAGATGCACCTTGGAGTATGTTGTATGCAGATGACATCGTGCTGTGTGCAGAATCAAGAGAAGAAGTGGCAGCTAAAGTGGAAAGTTGGAGGAAAGTATACTGGAAGAGAGACATGAGACAGAGCAGAAGTAAGACAGAGTATATGTGTTGCAAAGTGGATGACAGCCAGAAGACAGATCTGGAGCTGGAAGGAAATGTCATCAAGAAGGTCAGTGACTTTAGATACTTAGGTTCAACAATGAAAGAGTATGGCGAGGCTGAGAAGGAAGTGGGATGCAGGATGGAGGAACTGGAGAGAGAGAGAGAGCAATGACTGGAGTGCTATGTGATAAGAGGGTGCCGATCAATCTAAAAGGCAAAATCTAAAGGACAATAGTTAGACCAGCTATGACGTATGCTATGGATTCTGTGGCCCTGAGGAAAAATAACATCAGCAGGATGGAGGTAGCGGAGATGAGAATGCGTAGGTGGATGTGCGGTGTGATGAGAAAGGATCGTCTGAGAAATGACTATGTGAGAGGGGAACGGTGAAAGTTACGAACTTAGGAACAAAGATACAGGAGGCAAGGTTGAGATGGTTTGGTCATGTGATGAGGAGGAAGGAAGAGTATGTGGAAAGAAAGGTCATGCAGATGGATGTGCAGGGGAGGAGGAAGTGCGGACGGCCAAAGAGGAGATGGTGGAGGAGGAGGATTGAGGACGAAGAACATGGATGTGGCTACAACCCAGGACAGGAGGTTGTGGAGGAAACTCACTACAAACAGCGACCCTACTTAAGTGGGACAAGCTGCAGAAGTTTACAGATAAGCAGAAAATAGTTTGTAGAATGACATTAATTTCTTTATTATTCCAAGAATATTGTTTTCTTTTTATTCTAATCCAAATGTGAAAAGTTAAAAAAAAAAACATAACACATTATTTCGTTTAAATTTTGGAAGAGAAATGAGTACCGTGCCTTTGTTGGAGAGTTGAGGAAGTAGTTCGGAGAGACTGAAGTTGGGCCACATATGGAGGAGTTACTAGACTTTGTGTTTTAAACTTTGAAGAAAGTATTAGTTTCTGAATGGCAGCTACAACGGAACCTAGCTATTCATATCAAAGTCAAAAAAGAATAGTGTTCAGTCGTTATGAATGAAATATTCAAATTATACTGTTCTGAATGAGATCAAGAATTTTTAGGGAAGCCTTTGGTGCACTAAGATACGGCGGGTTCGGATTACACACACACACACACACACACACACACACACACACACACACACACACACACACACACACACACACACAGAGAGAGAGAGAGAGAGAGAGCTTAGAGTAGAAGAGAAGGAGCTTTTGAATCATAAAAGACTTAAAGTGATTGATGTGGAATTTCCAGGGAGATAAATGTTAGTCCAAGAAGATTTATCTGCTCTTGTCTGAAAGCTAAGTACAAAGTATAACAGATATAAAAGAAGGAGAAGGGATATTTTCCTTTATGAGGAGAAGTTAAGATTTGATTAGTGACATATTGGAAAACAGCATTTAATGCACTGGTTGTAGATATTCTTAAAGCTTTGATTATTAAGTAACTCAGACTTGAGAGGGGAAAAAGAATGTAGTGTAAAAAAAGAAAAACACAAGTGTAGATTATTATTTATTAAATAAACGGTAATCGCCTACATACTGCGGCATTACTTAATACATAATATAGCACAGATCTTTTTTTAGATGTAGGAAAGTCATAAATAAATTTATTCAAATCAATAATTTTTACGCTTTATCCAATGCTCTTTAAATTCACGTTATTCCAATACATTTGCGACTTATGATTATTCAGTTCATTTTTTGTTGACTTATGTCTTGAGAACACGTTTTTACCGTTCCTATTTGTAACCACTATGCGCGAAAAATGCTCTGTGCACACTTACAGTTGTACCCTTCACACGGCATATGGAAATTGGCCTTGAAACAGCTCATAAGCATCGATACTTTGAACACAACACATTGAATATTTGTTGCTGTTATGGTTTACATATTATTTTTATTGTTAAGTCTTATTCATTCAAATCATTTGAAAAAAAAACTATACTTATTATGATACTGATTTTTATGTAAGCTACGCTAATACCTATGAAGGTGTGACTACGGATCTATATGTTAGGAGTATGGAAGCATCTCATTACTTTTTATTTAACTCAGAAATATGTCCATAATCATTCTTTTACTTTGAAGATGGAGTATATTGAGCCCAGACTTCGAATCTAACAACATTAAAACAAAGATAAAAAATAAATAATTTTAGTGTGTGTGTGTGTGCGCGCGCTTTATCTTACTTTTTTTGTGAAAATGTGACAGGAATTCTAAATATACATCAAATTATATAACACAGTGTTTGTTAACTAAACAAAAACACAATTTCTCGAATATTATAATGCAGTGAATCTTTTTTATGATTTTCTTCGTTAGATATGCGTACTCTCTATTCAGTTATCTCTTCTTCAATATGGTGTCAAATAGCCTTTGGGCCAAAATACTGCGTAAGACTTTGTGAGACTGCACTTCTACAAGCACTAATGCCTGATTTCCTATTGTGGTAAGTACTGAGATTTTTTTTACTACAATATTAAGAAGTATACATTAAATACATGTAACGAGAATGCAAATCCGGGTCATAAAATTTAAGGATTAAGTAACAAAAATAAGTCTCTAATACTGTTCACTTTTCTCTTCAGTATTTTTTTTTTTTTTTTTCAAAAATAAAACACTCAAATGTGATTTTTTTCTTTTCATAGAGGGCAGCAGTGTAGATTACTGACAGATGGTGATGGATACAATTTTAGTCAACCATTGCATGTACTTGTAACATTTTTCTTAAATTATCATTGTTCGTGATTTTCATAATTATATTTAGAACAATAATGCGTACTTATTCCACCAGCCATTTGCTTTTCTGCTCTTCGATTTTGTTGTCAAAAATTATGCACATTTTTACAATTTTGTTTTTGTAAAAGCAGACATGAATGAGTTAGGACTTTTCTATATCACATAACAAAATTTCTGTACAGTAAATAATAATAAAAAATAAAACGGAAATATATTAGAAGACCGGCTAAGGATTTTATCATTCCTTTTCGAATGATATAAAAATATTTTCGCTATTATTTGAAACATGAAAACAGGCGATTCTCCAGAGGTGTCAATTTGTTCCATCTAAAACTATTAGTTAAGCTATGTTATGGTGATGATAGCCTGTCACGTAACACTTAGTTTATTATTAGAACAGGGTAATAGAGCTCATTAGCTTTAATGCGTCAAACCTTGAAGCTATATAGGGAACTAAAGTCATTATTTGGGGTAGATAGAATAAGATTTTAAAAATAATCTAGAAGAAAATATAAAGGAAAGAACCAGCTTGTAAGGATGAGTTAGTGAAAACTACTTTGAAAGGGGGGGGGGAACTTAAAAGCGGATCTTGTATTTACTTGATGCATCGTAAGCTAGGAAAAAAGAAGGAAATAAAGAAGGTTGCAATTTAGTCAAACCAAGAGAATTAGTTTTGTTAATAGAGGGCGCTTATTACCATTATATACCTCTACTGGGATTGGTTGTGTTTCACATGCTGTAATTATTTAAAATAAATTTAGAATAATATACAAGCCATTTAACTAGTCCCGGTATACTGGAATTGGCTGATATTTCTCTTATTTGATTGCATTCGTGCAATTATGTCCCACTGAGTTAGCAAGGGCTTCCGTGAACATCTCGTTCCACTACATCCTAAAAGTAAACTATGGGATTGAGAATCGATAACAGTGAGATGGGGTGGAATCTATTAAGGTAAAGTAGCTTTCGTTTTCCCTCTGACTGTTCTTAGATGGCACGTGTTTCGTGTGTGTTATCCTGCTAGAAGTTGAGTGTTATCGTGCTGATCATTTATCCATCATAGGAGAAATTGTGTTGTTTTCAACTCTTTTTTTTTCAACCCTTTTTTTGCCCTTATCTTTCCACGTGAATTGACTATTGAAACAACTAAGAAGATTAGTAAAAACAGCATTACATGACTACAAATAAATCTTTAACGCTTGGTCAAGGCTGAAATTAAGATAGCCTCAACCCAGAAGTTGACGTCTTAATTTCTCAATACAGCAAAGATTTTACGACTTAATAAAATTTGGCAAGATCGTGATTTCATTAGAAAATTATAACGTAATCCTCTCAGTGGATAGCAATGTCAATTCTTTTCGTGATTTAGCAAGAACACGAACGGTAGAAGTGAAATTGTTGAATAAGTTTTAGTGTCTAATTCTCTCTATATATTAAACAACGACAGTAATGCCCCATTCTTTGAAAACATCAGGAAAAGCGGTTTTTAATGACTTAACAACAGCAAATGATGGTAGTTTATCTCGGGTTTCTGAATGGAAATGTCCAACCAAAGCAGAATAATAATATACAAATGGGCAGACATAATACTGCTTATTTATTTTGCTAAATATAACGAAAAACAGATTTCTGATACATTTCTTGGATTTTCATACAGCATTACAGTTAATCTAGTGTTCGTGACAAAGCCTTTGTCCACTGCACGAAAGAGTCGGAAAGGCGTTGATTTCTCCGAATTCTCGAGGGTCAAAATAATAATGAGAAAAAAGTCTATTACTACAAAGTGTTTGATTAGAAAGGTAGCCTTTAGACAGAGAAAAGATCAATATAAAAGACAAGCATGTGGGTAACAAAATTTTAATACTCTTTATATATATATATACGAGAAGTACATGGGTAGCCTCTGATTTTATTATAGTAAAATTTTAATTTTAAGAGTTTGTGAATATTTTTTGCTTAAGGCATACGACTTGTGTTTCGCGGAATTTATTGTCTTTGAATCTATTTCTGAGTTACATATTTCCTTTTATTTATGTTTTTCTTACCTCCATTTTGCAACAATTTCGTACTTAATATCACCCGAGTAATCTTTTGTCCCTACCAAATTAATCCTCGCATCCTCTGCTTTGGAAGTTTGGCATTCTTTTAAAAATTGGTTATTTCGATTTTTTTTTTTTTTTTTTTATCTCAGTCTCAGAACATCTACGAGGAAAAAGACATTAGCAAAAGGCTTCGAAACGATGCAAAGTACACTGGTTGCCATAAATTAAAGAACAAACAGAAAAATCGCGATAACTCAGGAGAAAAGAAAAAACATTTGAAAGTTAAGTAACTCATGTAAAAAAGTGATGCCGAATTTGATTATCTTATGCAAATCAGTGACGCTTTCCGTGGTATATACAAATGAATTACAACTTACAGAGACGAGGTCCTGCACCCCGGCATGAAAGTGCGATAGTGAAGACATTTACGACGATAATGCTCGTTCTTATCAAACGAAGCTCGTAGTCACTGGTCAGCCTGGTCTTCTGACCTTAATCATATTAAATATGCTGAGATGCTTTAGGTAGACGTGTTGCTGCTCTCAACATTTTCCGCAAAACCTTGAGCGACTCGAGAGACTTTTGCAGGGACAATGGTTATTTCCAATTGAGCTCCTGGACACCATCATAAACAGTATGAAACATTTTACAGATACGAGGTTGCAAGCTCTGTATTGCTGTGATGGATGACCACATTCTTTATTGAGGGCACTTTGATAATGTCAATTTGACATCTTGTTTTTGACAATTGTTTTCATGTATCCATATATATCACTGAATTAAACTATTCATTTACAAATTTTTGTGTTTCTTTCACATTTCATATCATACTTTCCACCAAATTGCATAAAAATTCTTCATACGGTTTTTGAGTTATCGTGATTTTTTTCTTTTCCTTAATTTATGAAAACCAGTGTTATATCCACTCTTGTTGAATGGATTTAAATGAATATCTACATTTTTTTTCGGGTCAACTGAATTTTGGTTTAAATCGGTCCATTTTTAATTGGTAATATCTGGCAAAACAATTCAAAATTCATCTCTTACTGCAATTTGATTGCAGTCAGCCTATTGTTAGTGTGTGTGTGTGGGGGGGGGAATAATAATTGATTCAACCATTATAAGTCTGTGTGACCCTCTGGAAATGTCTCCATAGCGCTAGGCCGTCCGAAAAACGGAACGTTCTAAGTTCGATTCTAGTCCCCAACTAGAGAAACGTTTTCCAAGACGTTCTTCGGCTGGTTCTCGAGATGGTGTCTGGAAGGGGAAGCGGCTTTTTCTCCTAGAAACTCAAATAATTGACTGTAAACTCACAATATTTCAAACATTAATATAATGCGTGAGGGATCACGAGATGGTGGCACTTGTCTACTTCTTTTCAGCGGATATCGTTTATACTTAGTGATTTTCTTAGGTCAGCTATTTCTGATTGGATACTGGTGAAGACTGAACCCCTCTCAAGTTTCCAAAAGTAAGATAGGACTAAAACGGTCTCGCCTACTCCCTTTAAGGGAATAATAGGTGATAGCAGATTTTAATGATTATTCTACGGTCATTTTCATATTTGTATTTCGCTGATAATTTTGGAAATGGTTATAGACAATCATAAAAAGCTATATCTTATTTGTTAATGGTGCCTATGTAGCCCTTTGCAAATCACGTTTGCTTAAAACGGCCTTTCTTCAGGTGGAGTGGCATAGCAGGCCTCTCCCCTGAAGAAAGGCCGTTTTTAAGTTCGATTCTAGTGACCAACGGGAGGAATTTTGTTCAGCTAGTTCCCGAATTAGTCGATCTTTGGCATGATCAAATACATATCCCTTCCTGGAATTTTGGTTTTTAATTCTGCATCTCAAGAAAACCTACTGTAGAATTCACACTGTATCAGATAATAATAGTCTCAAGGAAGCACGAGATGGCTGTAGTTGTCTGTTGCACTCTTTTAGATGCCTACTAAAATAATTGATAGGCTTGTGCAGCTATCTGTGATGGCAAATGGTGGAGTTGGCTTTCTCCAGTCTTTGGAAATAGTAATGGCTAAATGCAGGCCTTGCGCACTCCTTTTGGGGAATAAAGGGCTTAGCGTGTTTATTATTTTGAATAATGTAAACAACTTTTTATTTTACATTCAACTGAAAACACCATATGAATCGTTTTTATGTAACAGATACACATGAAGTGAAAAAAAAATGTTCACAATGTTTTTTTTTTTTCTTCTTCTCTCCAGATGGGAGCTATAATCCATGTATCTTTGGTCCCTAACACGTGCCAAGCGTCAAACGATGCCGGTCGCCAGGGTATCACCAATTGCAGAACAGCGACCTTCCATCTCTTCGGATTCCGCTACATATACTTCCAGTAGCGGAGATAATGATACCAGGAGCTCCTCTTCACACTCACTCGAGAGGACAGGATTAACTCCCTACCAAATGGTTCTCCACAGGCTTGGCTATGACGAAAAGTGGCAGAAGGAGATAGCCCTGGGAAGGAGAGTAGGTTTCTATCGCTTCCGTGGTGACCTTGGAAGTGGAAATTTTTCCCAAGTGAAGTCAGCAATCCATTCTCTCACGAAAGGTAAATTAAAGATAAGCATTTATAATGATGAAAATGAGAGAGAGGGAATGTGTGTCATAAAGATTGATTTCAACCCAAAAAATAGCTAACTGTTTATTACTAAATGGACTAATGTGAAATTCAAGTAAAAATTGATTTATTTGAATGATGTAGACCAGTGGAGGCCAACAAGTTGACTGCGATGAAATTAGTAACTGAAAATCGCATATGGATAAGTAATTTATGTTTATGCGAATTTGCAATATTACACAAAAGTAATATATTAGTAATATAAATGTTAAAGTAATCTAGGTATCTGAACTATTATTTAAAAATTATTGCATTGTGCAATATGATAAAAAGATTGGAAATATATTCGAGAAATGTAAGCAAATGCATTGAACTTTTACATAACTGTTTTGAATTTATATATTTATGTGAATAGGCCTTTTGACATTTATAACAAACGAAGATGAAGCACAGTTTACTTTTACATATTTGCACAACTTTTTTTTTTAAGTCAGGCCTTACCACCGTATACCCCCCCCCCTCCGATTTTAGGAACTTTACAAATAACATGAATAAACCTCCCATTATTTAATAATTAAATGTAAAGTAACGCAATACTAAAGTAATATATCTAAGATAAGAATCTTAATTATACTTCATTTTAAAGCATTTTCGTTCTGTTATATTTTTGAATCGTGCACAGTGAATGATAGAAATGATAACACGTGACTCGTTTCGAAGAAAATAATTCACGCATAGCAAAATACGTAGACCATGCTTGATGAAGACCAAAGGAAAACCCCGAGAACTTTTTGTGACCCTCGAAATAATTTCTTAACTCTTTTTTTAATTAAGTTTCTATATACTTTAAACCCAAAGATAATTTCTTATATCGAAGGAAACGTATTCAATTCAAAAATCTTGTATGAGGTAACGCTGCCTGTAGCTCAGTGGAAGTGGTGCTTGCGTCCTCTGCGCTTGGTCGCTCGAAGTCAGACTTAAGTTCAAGTCTAGTCACTGACTGGAGGAACTTTTTCTAAGCCTTTCTTCGGCCGATTCCCGAGTTAGTCGATCTCTGACACGGGCAAGCGGGTTTTTCCTCCCAGAAACTCGGGTTTTTCGTCCGGTAAACTCAAGAAAATCGACCGTAGTACCCACATTATTTCAGACAGTAACATATCTTGTTAGGGTTAGGTACCAAGAGATGGCAGCACTTGTCTGCCAGCCTCTTCATCGGTGGCTGCTGTAATTAGTGATAGATATGGGCCAGCTATCTCTGATTGGCTACCAGTGGAGATTGAACTGCCCACTCAGTCTCCAAAAGCTAGATAGGGTATAAAGGTCTCGCCTACTCCCTATAAGGAAATAAAAGGTGTTAGCTGATGTTTTTTGTATGAGGTAGCGAAAATTTATATTTCAATTACCTTTACACAAATAGTTAACTTGTCCCGTTTTAGATTTGCTAAGGATGAAATGAACAGCCTAGCCTCTGTAGCCCAGTCGGTATAGACGAAGCTCTTTGGTTAGAAAGACCTGGGTTCCCATCCATGATGTGAGGAACTTTTATCTCGTCTCTTTCGACTAAAGGTGAGTTAGCCGATCTTATCGGCGTTAGAGGGTTTTTCATCCCTCAGAAACAGGTAATCCAGCCCCTGCCCCATGAATCACACAGCTATGAATACTTACGACAATAATGAAAGATATAGGGTCCTCACCACATGTCGTCATGCCGTAGTTAACCATGAGTCACATCATAGAAATCGACCTCCCAGATAAGAGATGGCCATGAATGGGAGGGGAAAGATGAAATGATAGCTCGGTCTATATATAATATGTGTGTGTGTGTGTGTGTGTGTGTGTGTGTGTGTGTGTGTGTGTGTGTGTGTGTGAGTTCGAGAACTCGATCTTTATAGCATTAGAATCGAAAGTGAAAATAATAATTTATAGCAGAAATACGAATAGTGTGCTTAGTAAGATCACTTTCAAAAAGTGGAAAGGTGTGACATTGTTATTTAAATTAAGTTGATGAATCAAAGCTTCACAACTTTCTTCATGCAATCTTTTCATTAAAAACGGATTTTATGTAACACTTTATTTCCCCCCCCCCCGACGGACTCTGTGTGAAGTTTAGCTGCATTTGCCAGACATTTGTTGGAATCGCTGAAATGAATACGAGTCTGTAACTCTGACATATGTACAGAATTTTTCAGCATGACTCAAGACATGCAGAATTATATTATCAATGTAATTTCATGGTTAAGTGAACTCGATCTGTATATATCATTAAAATCTAAAATAATAATAAAAAAAATTGACTTGTATTTGCAGCGAAAGCAAAGATAATAATTACAATGGCGATATATATTTCATTAAATTACTTCCAAAATGGGAAGTGCGAAGCAATTGGTCTTATTTTAAGTTACACTGATGAATCAAGGTTTCGCAACTCTGTACAATCTTTCCATTAAAACGTGGTGGCGCTTTAGACTTTTCCACTATCTCATTCAAGAATATTTTGAGTTAATTATTCTTGCAGTCTTTCTTATTGTAGACAGTCTGATAGATCTGTAGTGGAAAAGTCTAAAGCGCCACCACGTTTTAATGGAAAGATTGTACAGAGTTGCGAAACCTTGATTCATCAGTGTAACTTAAAATAAGACCAATTGCTTCGCACTTCCCATTTTGGAAGTAATTTAATGAAATATATATCGCCATTGTAATTATTATCTTTGCTTTCGCTGCAAATACAAGTCAATTTTTTTTATTATTATTTTAGATTTTAATGATATATACAGATCGAGTTCACTTAACCATGAAATTACATTGATAATATAATTCTGCATGTCTTGAGTCATGCTGAAAAATTCTGTAGTTAATAAGTTTTGCTCGTGTCTATCTTTCACGTACGTGCCAGATTTGTTGTTCCTACAATTTCACTTCATGAATTGTACTAGACACGAAATTATATTCATATTTTAATTCTTTACGCATTGCAGAGTATGTGGGAGAAGTATCTTCACGACCAGTTCACTTGTATACATAAATATACATAAAGCTGTTGACGTCGCATCAACTAGTATCCCGTAATGAAGTCAGCCTCTATGTTGATTAATCGTGAAGATAACTCACGAACAGAAGCGGCGCTAGGGTCTTTGGCGCCCGCATGCAATTTCTATCTAAGCGCCCCTGTAACGATCCGGGCGTGTGTGGTTCTGCAGGCACGAAGGGGGCGTCTCCCCGACGGCGGCGCCCCCTTCGTAGCGGCGCCCGCATGCTCTGAATGCCTGCTTCCGCCGGCTCTGCTCACGAACAAACTTTTGTTTCCTTACGCTTTGAATAAATAATGAAAACAAGAATATAATTTCTTATTTAGTTGAGACGAAACATGGACGTTTTTTTTATTTTATATTAGGTCTGTGTGTAGCTCAGTGGAAGTGATGCTTGCGTCCTCTACGCTTGGTCGCTGGAAATTAGACATAGGTTCAAATCCAATCGCCGACTGGAGGAACTTTTATAAGCCTGTTTTTGACCGATTCCCGCGTTAGTCGATCTCTGGCACGGGCAAGCAGGTTTTTTGTCCTGTAAACTCAAGAAAATCGACCCTAGTACCCACATTATTTCAGACAGTAACATATGCAGTTAGGGTTAGTTACCAAGAGATGGCAGCACTTGTTTGCCAGCCTCCTCATCGGTGGCTGCTTATAATTAGTGATAGACATGGGCCAGCTATCTCTGATTGGCTACCGGTGGAGATTGAACTGCCCACTCAGTCTCCAAACGCTAAATAGGGTATAAAGACATCGCCTGCTCCCTATAAGGCAGTGCTTCCCAAACTTCTGGATGTCAGGTCCCCCTTTGCAAAAATTTAAATGTTTCTCGGCCCCCCCCTCGAAAAAAATCGTAATAGAGAGATATATTATTATAATATTTAATGTATTTATATTCAATACAAAACATACACAGCGAATATTACAAAAATCAAATGCAAATATTACATTTTTTGCCTCTTACCGTTTGGTTCTGAAGACGATGCGGGCTGTTCTGGTAAAATATGAAGTAAAGTCCTTTTTTCTTTTTTTTTTTAGTCTGTTTCTGATTGTTCGCGGGATTTTTTTTTAAATTTTTTATCAGCCACTTATCCATCTCAGGGTTAAATTTTTCAACGTAAAATAGATAAAATAATATCACCACTTACCGATACTGGCACACCACAGATTGATAACATGAAATTAGTGAATATTACCTGAATAAGGGTTCCCGGACCAGGAACATTTTTTTCTTTTGTGAGTTTTCTCCCTTTACAGTAATTAAGCCTAACGCGAAACAGATAGCAAAGGCAGGTTATTAAAACATGCATATGATTGGTGCTGTATTAACAAAAGATCGCGCATCCGAAATATAAAAGCATAGCTGACAATTGAATAGTTTTTAGTTAGATACTGTGTTTGCCCATGCAACACATGGTTTTGTTTCTGTATGAGGAGACATGTGATTCATTAATTAGTGTGTTTTTATCCCAGTTGTCTCTAATTGCATTATTTGTTGAGAAATATATTACACAGACTCCTCATACGTTATTCACTGGCATAATAAAAGTACTTGTTTTGATTGCCTCTGCAGTATAGTGGCTGTTAGGGAGGGGTGTTGTTTACCACTCCAAGCGAGTTACTATCTCCCCACATGAACTTGTTTAAGCTTTTTTTCATGTGTGAAGTATATGCGAAACTTTTATTGGTAACAGAAAACTAGCTCGGATGACAGTGATAATATAAAACGAGTTTTGATATGTATATAAAGTCAATATCAACAGTCCCTGATTACGAACGCGTGATGAAAGGGACAGGAAGATTTGGAGCTTCCCTGGAGAGCATTCGAAGTAAATACAATTAACCACTGCTTTGAAATGAAACATATAAATAAGCAATATTTACTAATATTCATTAAGCACCGAAATACGCAGGAAGCAAAGTTTGTGAACCAACACCAATGTGTGAATTTTTCCATTAAAATATAAAAAATAACAAAAAAGAAATAATAAAAGTTAAATACGTTTCTTTTAAAATAAAAAAAATCTACTTAGTCTTATAACATTTTAAATTTGTTTTCATTATTTCATGGCCCCCTCAAGAAAACCTGCGGCCCCCAAGGGGCCGTAGGTTTTGTTGAGGGGGCCATGAAATAATGAAATTGTTGAATAAAAGGCGTTAGCTGATTAATTTATTATTTATTTTTTTATGAAATTGTTATGAATAGGTGACTATAAAGCAAAATTAGTCCCATTCTATTATTTTCATCAATTCAACCTTCTGAAAAAATGAAGAAAACCATTTTTGTTGCATCTTTTAATTTTTAGGCGCTCCTGAGTGGTGTGAAGTAAGCAAAATACATGTTGAGAGTTTTTACGTCACCAGCATTAATATAAAAGTAGAATAAAATATTTTTTAAAAAAATACATTTTTATACCAGCAACTTAGCTAATACACGGAATGTAATTTCATATCACAAACGTTCGGCGCTTTATGAAATGAATGTTATTTTTTAAGCATTCAATCATTCATTTTTTACTTCCCAATTTGCTATTGCAACATACAGTAGCATACCACACGATGCTAAAAATTGCTTTGCTAGGCGGTTGTACTAAATACTGAAAGATGTACGTGGGTGGTCTGAAAAGTTCTCGGCCTAACAATGAAAAAACGAATTTATAATTTCAAAATTTTTATTTTTCAACATAATCTCCCTTAAGACAAATACATTTATTCCAGCGATGCTCCAGCGCCATTATCCCGTCCCTGCAGTGGTTCTCAGTAAGATCTGCAATATACCCCTCTGCAGCTGCAATCACCTCTTGATTCGAAGAAAAACACTGACCAGCGAGGAAGAGTTTTAGTTTTGGGAAGAGACAGAAGTCAGAGAGAGCCAAATCTGGGGAATAGGGTGGATGTTCCAACAATTCATAGTGCAGATCCCTTAATTTTCCCATAGCCAATGCACCTTTCATTAGGACATTGCACCTGTCCACAGAGGTGGGCAGGTGCATTGTTCTGATGAAAGATTTTTTTTCTTCTGCAAACCGAGTCTTTTCTCACGAATTTTTTCGTCTAGTCTGGTTAAAATATCGGAATAATATTCCCCAGTTATTGTTTTACTCTTTTCCAAATAATTATTAAACAATATGCCTTTAGCATCCCAAAACACAGATGCCATGACCTTGTCTTCTTTGGCGCTGAACAACCGGCTTCTGTCCACTGTTTTGACTCCGATGTGTATTGGTAAATCCAAGTCTCATCCATAGTAATACATCGACGTACAAAATCGTTTTATTCTTGTTAAAACGCTCCAAGCAAAGATTTTCATGCGAGTGCGTATTTGATCTGTGTGGCACCCATCTTGTGCAAAGCATTTTCATTTGCAATTCTTCATGCAAAATGTAACCTACACGTTCTTGTAGTCTCAGCAATTTCACGCACTTTGACTCGGCAGTCATTCAATACCATATCGTGCACTGATCAATGATTTCTAGTGTTGTTACACTTTTTGGACGTCTCTCACGTGGATCATCTTCAAAGCTGGTACGGCCACGTTTAAACACTCGGCAGCCCATTTCTTAATTATCGAAAACGAAGGAGAAGAGTGGCCATAAACTTTTATGAACTTCGAATGAATTTCTTTTGGCGATGAACCTTCTTTTACAAAGAATTTAATAACCGCACGATACTCAATTTTATCCATTTCAAGGGATACAGATAACACTTTGGCTTCCAACAGCTGTATAAAAAACTACTTGATAGAATGACTTGCAATTTCACATCGATGCTTAGGACAGATGTACCAACTTAGAAAAAATAATCTTGCCGATAGTGTTGTCATTTATGTTGAAGCCGAGAACTTTTCATACCACCCACGTATATTAAAAAGCACTTTGCTTCTTCTTCTTTTTTTTTTTTTTTTTTAAAGGCTGAAGGAAAGAAAATAGCAGAATAGAACCAATTTTGATTTATTGCTATCTTCGAAGAATTTCGCTCGGGTTTCAAAATTAGCCGTTTTTAATTTTTTGCAAACTTTGAGGTAATTTTTTTTTATAGAAGGCAGGCGATTTTGGACATGCATATATCACTACATGTGTATATTTTTATGTATAGATTTTTATGTATAACAGGGGGCGAATGATGGTCTTGAAATTCATGCTTGCTCTTATTATTCAGGGAGTGAGAGATGTGATTGAAGTCTGATTAGCGGAATAATGAATTACTGGCCATTTAAAACTATATATTTATAAATTTATGTACATTTAATCATACAAATACAACATTTCTTTTACAAATGATATTCTATCTTTTTCAATTTAACTACTTGAATACAAATTCTACCCTACGGTTCTTCTTTATGAACTGGTCAATAACATCGTCATAAAAAGTTGGTTGTAACTTAATTTAACCAAGCAACACGCACACTTATAAAGGCTGGCTGAAGCTCACTGGCTAGAGCTACGTTGACTGCGTATGGCCTGTGTTTAAGTAACAGAGTGAGACGACGTGAACTGGCTATGCGCGCGCATGAAATCACAGTGCTGCTGCGAGGAACTGAAAGCTCCTACAACCGAGCAAGACAAGGTAGCTTTGACTAGACGAGCAAGCATCGGCCTTCGATACACAACGCAAAGCTCAATTTGCCAGCCTGGTTGGCCGAGTGGTTAGCGTATCCGCTCTCCAGCCAAAAGGCTGCGGGTTCGAATCCCACCGTGGGCATGGATGTTGTATTGTCTGTGAAAATAATAGTGGCGATGGTGTACAGTAGATGACATTGGTGTAGATGAGGTAGTTTGTGGGTGAGGTTGACTGATTGAGACGGAGAGCTGTAGAGTAGGTGCCCTCCCTCAATGAGTCTTAGGACTCCCTGGAGGTGTCAAATAATAATAATAATAATTGCCGCGCAAGCTTAAGACGTTTTCTATCTACAAAAATAAAAGCCTAAATGGAATGTTTATAAATGCATGCATTTATTAACAAATAATATTACTTCTTTCTCAATTAATGAGCTTGCGCAGCAAGCGTGGAGAATTTGCCACTGGATATGAGTCACTTTTGGATTCAACCTAAGGCATACAAAATAGAGTAAAAATGCGGGGATATAGTATTTGGAACAGCAGATGTCCGTCATTGAAATAAAAAAAAAGTTGTTTGAAAATGCGAAAAGAAATCACTTGGATATTAAAAAATATCAGAAAGAAACTGGACAATGTGTAAACAAGCTATGATTTATTTTAAACCTCTTCTGAAGTTGGCAAAATTCTGTGGATCCGCCGAATAAAAATAGTCGCAATAATTACAAGGGTGGCAAGAGAAATCTTATCTTAAAAATAAATTATTTCTTTCTAAAGAATAAGGTAACCAAACATTTCATTTCATCAAAATGCAATATTGTGCAACTTCACTTTAATTTTTAAATTTGATTTCACATAGGATTTCACCTTCCATGCTATTATTATTGTTAAGAGGGATCTCCAAGGAGTCTGATTCGAGGCCATATTTTTTTTCAATTTAACTTCTTTTTTTTTTTTTGTGCTCACTCTGATGTAAGGAAATGCTGGACGAAATCCATGTTTTGAATTTTTTTTTTTTTTTCTTACGTAATTTTCATGCATGGTCAGTTCATTTATCAAGAAAGTTTTCCCTTTTCTTTTGACATTTGAACAACCTTTAACTCTATTCAAATTGCAAATCTATCCAGAACACCGTTTTCACATTCGTTTATTAAATGTCAACATTCGAATGCAATGCAACAGCTTACGCGTGGTTATGAACGCTGAAATTATATCTTGCATAAGATACAGTTTGAGAAATAAAAGAACAAAAAAACATACCGTTAACGTAGGGCAAAATGGGAAACGAGCGGATATTGCGCTGTTCAACTTGGAAAGACCTGCGCTCAATTCTCATCGCGCGAGAGGAACCTTCATATTCTTTGGTTGAAGATGAGATAGCCGATCCCACAATTTTCATCCCAAATACAGGAAACTCGGCCAGACTAAACACGCAATTTACAGTCAAAAATAGTGGGCGGTAGATGGCGTTGCATATAGTTAGTAGCGTTGTGTCTCAATGTTGGTTTGAGTAGTGGTTGTATGGAATGCCCGCTCGATGAGTCATTGGAAGTGTCACGCATTGGCGCACCAAGGGAGGGGGCCAAGGGGCCATGCCCCCTTTCCCCCCAAAAAAACACTAGAAAAATTTCCAAAAATATTTTCCTAATTAAAATTATTATTATTTTTTTAAATTTATGTTGTGTCTTCTATTTCTACGCTACTTATGAATTAGTGATCACATAAGGTGAGAATACCCTATAGCACTCGGGAATCCTGGCTGCTGTGAACACAAAGCGTATAAAGTAGTGCTCAGCCGCTACTTCGTTTGCCCGAGCCGGGCCAGAGGAGATCACTGGTATCATGTATTGGCGATCACTGCAGATGCTCAGTCATAGCTCGTATGCAATGCATAGTGTGTATTCTCAAATCGTCTACTCATCTTGCCCCACCCTCCCCGCCAAGATTAAATCTTGAGTGCTCAGCCCCCTCCAAGATTAAATCCTGAGTGCGCCACTGGTGTCACATAATGTTTCTTCTTAACAAGGATTGAGCATTGCCTATTCCAGCTTTACTGATCTTTCATCTCACAATTGGTTTTCCTAATGCATATCCTTGGTCAATATTTTGTTGGTAGTCAATATTTTTACATCCTGTATAAACATATTTCTTTGAATGTCTTCATTTTTTAGAGAATGAAGATGTTAGAACAGGGGTGGGGAACCCTCGGCATGCATGCCAAATGTGGCAAGCCAGACTTTTTTTCCGGCACGCAACCCAGAGTTCATCTTAAAAAATAATTAAACAATTAAATACATATCCAACATCTTTGCTGAGTTGTATATTTTAACTTACTAGAATACAATTTTATTAAGTAGAGCGATACCAAATAAAAATGCAAGAAATAAACACAACCACTGTTTTAGTAATAAGAAAATGAAACAAACATCCTATTTCCAGCAGGCCATCTATATCTGGTAGCAAAAGTGTGATATATGAGCAGCAGTTAGCTAAAGCAACCAAAAAAAAAAAAATCCTAAGGAGTTTTTTCGATATGCGGACAGAAAAAGAAAGAAATGATTATGGTAGAATGAGATTGATTGGGGAAAATGGAGGAATGATAACCTGCGGAGGATATAGTTCAGATATTTAATGAGCAATTTATAAAGGTACTTCATTCTTATGAATGTGACATCATGCAGAACTTGGAAGCAGTGGGAAAGAAAGAGGAGAAGGAACTGTTAGTAAGTCAACAGGAGGTATATGAGGAATTGAATAGACTTGATGTAAATAAAGCTGTAGGACTTCATGCTATTTCACCATGCGTTTTGAGGGAATGAGAATTAACAACAGCTTTTGCATATCTTTTTAACATTAGTCTCTCACTGGGTCAAGTTCCAAAGGAGTGGAAATGGGATAAAATTGTTCCAATTCATAAGGCAGGTGATAAGGGCAGGGGTTTGAATTATAGACCAGTCTGTGTGTCTAAAAGTGGTGGTTAAGGTATTAGAGAAGTTAATTAAGACTAAGATTCAGAATTGGGTTGACAACAGAAAAATACTCTTTGGTGGCCAGCATGGATTTACTAAAGGAAGATTGTGCTTTAGCAATCTGCTTACTTTTTTATAATAAAGTGACAAATGCGTTGGATAAGGGTGTTGCATATAGTGGTATATTTAGATTTTGCAAAGGCATTTGATAAATTGCCACATGACAAGCTGGTAATTAAATTGGAACGAATGGGGCCGAACAGTAGATTAGTTCGCTGGATTGGAGACTGGCTGTCTGATAGGTATCAACGAGTTGTCTATGGAGGAGCGATATCCGAGAAGAGGAAAGTTACTAGTGGTATACCCCAAGGGTCTGTTCTGGGTCCATTGCTGTTTAATTTGTATGTAAATGATATTTGGAGAGGTCAGAATAGTGACATGCAGTTGTTTGCAGATGATGCAAAGTTGGGGAGAACTATCAGGAGTAGAGCGGATGCTTTGGCTTTGCAAGAGGGCTCGAATAGACTGGCTGAATAGGTAAATGAGTGGGGATGTCAATTCAATGTTGCAAAGTGTAAGGTTTTGAAATTTGGGAAGCAGAAATGGGATGCAGAGTACACAATAGGTGGAAATATCTTGGAAGTGATAGAGGAGATGAGAGATTTGGGAGTGATTGTATACAAGGACCTAAAATTTTGGGGACATGTTACTAAAATTGAGGACAACACAGTGGATAATGGGAATGATGCAGAGGGCACTGAATTGTAGAAGTAAGGTTATTATGGTTCCTTTATACAAGGCTTTAATCAGGCCATGTATGGATTACTGTGCACAGATTTGGTCACCTGGTTTTCAAAAAGATAAAGATGTGTTGAGCATGAAGACAGATGGAATGCAATTTGCAGAAATTGGTGGATAGAAGGAGGAGAAGGGATATGATCGAGACATATACAGGGTGTTCGGGATAAATTTGACAGTTTCGTAAGGAAAAAGAAAATCTTCTTTGTATCTATTAAATTTAATGAATTGACAAAAAAACATTACAGGCAGAGTTAATTACAATACTATCAACAAGATTTACTCAAAATAACCACCATTAGCATCGATCACAGCTTCAATTCTGCTTCGGAACCTCGAACAAGCTGATGCTACAGTCTCCCTGGGAAGGGCAGCAAAAACTGTTTTAATTTTATCCATTAACTGGGCTTTTGTATTACTGGAAGTGCGATTGGTGTCTTTTTCAACTGTGCCCCATACAAAATAATCCATGGGGTTAAGGTCTGGGGAGTTTGGAGGCCAAACATTTGGACTGGTGAAGTCGTAGAAATTTTCAGACAACCATTTTTGACTTTTCCCAGAGGTGTGGCAAGGGGCCGAATCCTGCTGCCATACATACGGCCTACCATTGGCTACCCTTGTTATCCAGGGCTTGACTACAGTTAGCAACTCCACGAACAAAGCCCGAATTCCAATGCCAGGGTTCTTCAACACCTGTTCCTGCAGATTTGCGAGGAATTCTGCTGTACGAACGCAATCAGATCGTCTGCTAGGGATCTTTCTTCTTGCTACATCCTCGTAGTCACCATTGCAAGTCTCTAGTTCATGCCTGATTGTTTTTACTGTATTCAGGGAGCATTGGGCAGCAGTCGTAATATCCTTATTTTGATGGCGGGCACGAATCATCATGATACAAGTTATTCTCTTCCATGATTCAGGTGGGTTCCAGCTATCCATCCTTTCTGACATCTTGTATATGAATGAAGAAGGGTCCAAACTTTTAAATGAAGAGAAGTGTGTGTTAATACATGTAACTTATGGAAAAATATAATTAATTATAAATATGTCAAATTTATCCCGAACACCCTGTAAGCTGTTATGAGGTTATTACCAGATAAATGTTGTGGAGTTTTTTTGAACAGAATGTGTGAAGATAGGAAGAGAACTAGAGGTCATCCCTGGAAGCTGTGAGCAAGGGAGTGAGGAACAGGTTTTTTGCATGGATAGAATTGGAATGCATTCCCCGAGAGTGTGGTGAGCGCAGAGACAGTAAATATATTTAAGGCACGGTATGATAAACTGTATGTATAATAGTGGACCTCCCACTATGAGTCTTTGATTCCATGGAGGTTTTTTATAATAATAATAATATCTCAGCTTAGAGACAGATGTAAGTAACAGAGAGAAGTTCAGAAAATTAAGTACTTGGAATACTATTCCAAAAACTTTTGTATGTTTAAGAACCCTTGCAACAGCATTACTATCCATTTTTGCATCTACATATTCTTATGAATCATTGTTCTCAGTGATGAACTTTGTTAAGTCTCGTAATAGGAGTAGCCTTACAAATGAAACTAATAGCGCATGCATATCTCTAAAGGTTACAAAATATAAACCTTAAAATAAATAGGTTTAAATAAATTTAAATATCTGTCATCAGTAATGCAGCAGCAGAAGTCTCATTGATTCTAAATAAATAAAACATTCACTATTTTCCTTTCTCTATTTTCGATTTGATGTTTTCTGCTAAAAATGATAAAGATTAACTTCTGTTTAATATATTATGCAGGTAAAATAACACTTTATTTTATCTGTAATTTTTATGTATTACTCGTAAGGGATTAAGAATTAATAAAATAATATCTTTAATTTTATTTTCTTTTATTGTGCTTTAGGCAAGGAAAATGATTATGAGATTATGCACTGTAATATATTGGAAAAATTTGAAAAAATTTAGGTCTGATTGATCTTTATAAAAAAAAAAAAAATCAGAATTATTGTGTACTGATATTTACTAAGGCAAGTGATGTGAAGTCAGTTCGCCTTTGCCACAAGTTTCCCCAGTCCTGAAGATACTTCAGGTGCAAACTTTGTTTGCTTACACTTGGATAAAGGATTAAACTAAATATATAAATTATTGTTTACTCTTTTGCTGATGTTAAAAATTGTGTCTTTAAATTGTGTGGCTGTATATGGCAGCTAGAATTACTTAAAGGCAAATAAAAAATATCCATGCTACCCAACAGGGTAGAAGGACTTTTAAGTAAAAATTCTGTCACTAATTTTTACATTCATTCAATCTTACACGACTTAAAATATTCTTCGATTTTACCGCATTAGTATGATTTTGATTATTTGAAAAGGTTCTCCCAATACTTAAAAGAAACCAAATAATATGTTCCCCAAAATTTTGGTTGGCACGTGAGAAAATTTGGAATCAAAGATTTGGTGATTTTGGCACACACACTTAAAAAGGTTACTCCCCCCCCCCTGTTAGAATAAAGGTATGTATAGTTCTCAAAAATCTAATTTCTGCTACCTGTAATTTACTGCGATCTTTAATAATTCACATTTCTGCTTCTAATAGTGGGAATGACCATCACTTCTTAAAATTTAAGTTGGGTTTCTGTTTATTTTGTAGATTTTCTGAAAATTATGTTTGACCTTTATGTTTTCCATGTTATTATGCAACCTGAATAGTAAACAGGTCACTTATATTATGTACTATGACTGCAGAGGATACTATTCTGTGTTTTATATACAATATGTTTCTCCTATAAAAATAACGGTATGATGAGCTGTGTGTGTGATAAAAGGACCTCCCAGATGAGTCTTTGACTCCATGAGGTCTTGGGTAATAATAATAATCAAAATATCTGAACTTCTATTACTCTCTCTTACATAATTTTCATGCATGGTCAGTTCATTTATCAAGAAAGTTTTTTTGTTTTGACATTACTTTATTTTTAAAGAACTATTAACTCTATTCAAATTGCAAATCTATCCAGAACAATGTTTTCGCATCTCCCCTTACAAATTGTCAAAAATGATAAATGCAAAACTTTTACATAAGGGTCCTGACTGCACTTAGTGATGATGCTGAATCACCAAATTTATTTGCATTTATTTATTTTATATATATATATATATTTATCTCATACAAAAGGCAGACGAGGTTATAGCAAATGGATGCCAAGTGAGGACAGGGTTAGGAGAGTAATCTGTAGATATTCTTCTTAAACTGTTGAAGATTGTAGTCATTGGGAAATGCCTCGTGAGGGAGATTATTCCGCAGAATTGAGGTGGAAGGAATGAAAAATGACTGGGAACAGTACGTACAGTGAGTATGCAGTTCTACTGTAAAAGGATGTTCAGCAGCTATAGCACAAGTTCCTCTAAATCTGACAGAAATGGGAGGCATAATGGATACGATCTGCTGAACAATGGCCATAGAAATATCTGTAGGAGAGACAATGCAGAAAGTGATCTTCTATGGGATAGTGGCTGATGATAGCCTGTAAGAGAAGTGTCATTAACCAGACGGCCCTTTTCTGAACAACATCTATTTTTAGCCACATCTTTATTTTCCTTAAAATCTGCATCTAAATTATGTAATTTATTAACAAGTAGATTTCTAACAATGTTGTATAATTACTGATGTGATTCTAATTACATTCGTAGTGATTTTTTTTTTAATTTGAATTTCATCATGACAGGAGATAGTCTCAAAACAAGCTTTGACTGTATACTTTAAAAAAAAAGTAGTCAAAAAGTCAACTGCTAAACACTAAAACAGTGATTCAGCCTCAGATCTCTCAAAATTGCCATAATCCTCTTAAATCTGATTTCTGTTGCACTTCCTTTTAGCAGAGGTGGTTGAATTTGTAATGATTATCTATAAGTAAAGTGATTTCCACTCTAGTTATTGCAATAAGGATTATGCTATTTCAGCAAAAATGACTACTACTAGTAGAGACAGCGGCAAAGGTTGGTCAATTGGTAGAGCCTCTGCTACTAATGGCTCAGTTAAGTAAGTTTGAGCGCGGTTAGTAGTTGGAAGGGGACCAATCGTTCAATGCTGTTGGCACACTCTCCCTCGATGAGTCTTTGGACTCCCTGGAGGTGTCAAATAATAATAATAATAATAATAATAATATTTCTGTTTGTTGAAAAACAACAAACAAGACCTTTTTATGAGTTACTATCCCATGATAAGTGACGTCATGCCCATTCAGAGACATTTTATCACATTTTAACAAGTTACAATCTTTAACATTTTACATCCCTTTAAGATAAGCAGGCCAGGTCTTAAAATAAAATTTACAGTATTTGAATTAAGTTTAATCAAGTCTGAAATCCAATTCAAAACTTAGTATTAAGCTCTCCAGCAAACACAGGTATCAATTGTCATCACTAAGCAAGTACTATATTGGATTTCACATGTATGCTAATTAAAAATAAGGCTTCATTTGTAAAGAAAACATTACTGTATAATACAATAAATTGAATTATCACTAAATACTCATTCATCTTATTATTTACAGAAAAAGTTGCAGTTAAAATAATTGAAAAAGCAAAATTAGATCAGAAAACTCAAAAAATGTTGTCCAGAGAAATCATTTCCATGGAAACACTTCACCATCCTCATATCATCCGACTCTATGAAGTCATTGAGACACTAACTAGAATCTACTTAATAATGGAGTACGCTAGTGGAGGAGAACTCTTCCATCGCATTTCTTCCTATGGAAAATTCTCAGAAGCTGAAGCAAAACCTATCTTTGCCCAAGTGACTGCTGCTCTTGATCATATAGTAAGTATACTTAGATAAATATAATATATATATAGAAACAAATTATTTTATAAATTAGCAAAGAAAAAATAAATCCTCTAATGCCATATTCATTTTCCAAAAGAAAGTAGGTAGCATTCTTTTAGCCCTAACATTCTGAAATTGGTAGACAGCCAGCTAGCCTCCACATCCCAATTCTAAGATTTATGTGCATGTGCTTGTGCGTATTCTATGGTTGATTTTGCTGAGTTGTGAGATTAAAAACTCAAGTTTTTCCTGGAAGTAAAAAAAAAAAAAAAAAAAAAAAAAAAAAAAAAAAAAAACATATTTACACCAAGGATTAAGCAACCATTGGAATCAAATCAAATGGGGGGGGGGGGATAGACTAGTTATTCACTAGAATTGCATCTGTAATGATCCTCCTTCTGGCAAATCTAATGGCATGGAAGTGTAGCTATGATACTATGCAGATCTTTTATAAATATTTGTCAAGACATGAAGCTGCAAGACAACTTGAGCATACAATTGCTAAAACAACTGCTTAATCATGAAGACTTCAACTTTGAACTGCCAGATTCATCTAAACACACCATCTTGAAGTAAGTACTGGAACAGCACTATATTTCAGGTGAACCTAAATTACACACTACCTCAATAGCTTGTGGATCCTCTTTGACTTCATCATATTTTCCACCCTTCAAACATGCTCTTAGTTTGTGATGAGTCAGGTATTTTGGACCATTTCACCTTCATCATGACTAGTCCATATACCATTGCTGGCTGCACAGTCTAATCTGCACTTAACAGTTTGTTTCAAAGGTGTTGTAGAAGAGGAAATGAGAACTGTTGGCTGGCAAGTAAAGTTTTTTTCACCTTTTCTTCAAACCATATGGCAACAGCACTTGAAGTACAACATGATGTACATCTATGTTAAAAGTACAAGGGTATGTTCCATAAAACTCTGTCGCATTGTAGGAAGCATTAAATTATCCAGAAGTGTTGCATATTATTATTACTTAACACCTCCAGGTGTTAATAATGTGTAGTTCAAAGACTCGTCGAGGGAGGGGCACCTACTCTACAGCTCTGTTTCCACCAACCACAATTACCTTCATCATCTACATCAATGCCATCTATCGCCGACCACCAACACTAGTATTTTTCACAGACAATCACAAACATCCATGTCCATAGTGAGATTGGAATCTGCAGCCTTTTGGCTGGAGAGCAGATACATTAACCACTCAGCCAACCAGGCCAGCATCACCTTTCATCCTTCCAGGAATTATACAACCAAAAGTCAAACCATTAGACCCACACCAGAAAACCACAACTGAGATGATGTACTTGGATATGAAATGTTTCCCACTCATTCATCACAACTGTAGTTGCACATCAAATCAGAAAAAGGTGTAGCCTGATTCATCACATATAAACTGATTATGATGGGTTTTTTTTACACCAGCATTATTTTTGCACTGTGATTACCATTGTAAATGTTTGGTTAGTATGCCACTCCACTTCTATAGAAACAGGTTGTGCAGCTCTTTATATAACATCCATACTACTAATCTGAACTCCTATACACTCTTTGATCATTTCCACATTGGACTGGAGGGAGGGAGGGAGAGAGAGAGAGAGAGAGAGATCTGTCTTACAAAGCAGTATAAACATGTGTGACAACAAGGAATATTCATATTGGTATTTCATTCTGAAACTTAGTGTATATTGCAACTATTATATCTCAAGATTTTTCACTGCACTAAGAGCAAAAAAAGCATAATGACAAGTCAGATGAAATTTAAAGGATCAAAATAAATAACCGTTTTCTTGCTGTATATTTAGATATACATCAAAAAAGTTTTGTATCCTCTTTAATTCAAACAGGTTGACTTCTGCCATCAAATCATTAACACAGGGTCAAGATTGTTTGCTCCAATATAACTTTCCATTGAATTCTATTATCTATAGCATACTGTTCAACCAATAGGTACAATTCAATCCCCCTCCCATAACAAAACAGGCAAAATTTTTTTACTGGCCCTGGTTGGCACACCTACCCACCAAATAACAGGCTGTGAGTTCAAATCCTACATAAGGTACAGTATATTCATATTATATATAAGTTCATCCAGAGCAGGCTGCTCTGAATGAATTTGTATTGCTAATAATAAATTTAGTTTAATCCTTTATCCAAGTGTGAGCAAACAAAGTTTGCACCTGAAAATATCTTCAGGACTGAGGTAAGGTAGTATAACACCGGGAAACTCGCAGCAAAGGTGGATCAAGCTCTCAACTCCTTGTCTCAGTATCTTCCATAATCCATAGCACATCTCCTTGCGGACATGTATACTGCTATGCATTAAGGGAAGAGCCACTATCCATACTGGTTTCGACCTTTAGTGAGGTCTCATCAGTGGGTGGCACACCTTTTGGCAACTCCTATAGGTAAAGATGCCCTCTCCTATTGCTTCTGCCTTAGTATCTCCACTCTGGGCCTGGCTCCCACTGACGAGACCTCAATAAAGGTCGAAACCGGTATGGGTAGTGGCCCTTCCAGTATACATGTCTGCAAAGAGATGTGCTGTGCATTATGGGAGATACTGAGAAAAGGAGTTGAGAGCTTGATCCACCTTTGCTGCGAGTTCCCCGGTGTTGTATTACCTTATCTCAGTCCTGAAGATATTTTCAAGCGCAAACTTTGTTTGCTCACACTTGGATAAAGGATTAAACTAAATTTATTATAGTCTAACTAAGTGAAAAATAAACTTTCAAACATCTTTCTCTGGGGTGCTTAAAGGTCAAAGCTATATGACTGAGAGGAGACCTCCACATAGCCTTTAAAGGAATGCAGAGAACCTTCTTGTGGTGCACCCTGTTGGGTATCTACTTGGATACTGAACGAACAAGGATGTTCTGGCAATTTGGGATTTAGCCAACCAAATTGTATTCTTACTGGCTTAAACCAATACAGAAAATGATGGTACAACATGACAAAATTTCATGCCGGCTGGGGCGTCGCCCGGTTAAACAAGGCCCCCGTTGTTTTTGCCAGGGAACCAGGGCAAACAGCGAAAAGTCAGCTACTGGAACAAATCTGAAAGCACACTCCAACTCAACATCACCAGAGTTAAAGATCGGTACTATCAGCATAAGAAGCCTGAATGGCAAAGAAATGGAGCTAGCTGAAGAATTAGATAAGTACCAGATCGACATAATGGGGGGGGTGACTGAAACAAAAAAGACAAAAACTGGTGATCTTTCTGAGCAATAAATACAAAATGTTATATTCAGGAAAGGACAATCAAGGAAAAGAAGGAGTAGCCATAGTATTCAACACAAAATACGAGGCTAATCTTCTTGAATGTGAGGCAGTCTCAAGTAGAGTGATGTGGGCAAATATCAAAATAGGGAATTGGACAATGAGACCTATTTGTGCCTATGATCTCACAGAAGATTCTACTAAGGTAGAAGTGAAGGAATTTTTTGATGCTTTAGAAAAAGCATTTGACACAATGAAAAAGAAAAAGTTGGTCCTTGTTAGGGATCTAAATAGCAGAGTAGGAAGTGATTGTCAGACATACAAAAATGTTTTGGGAAAATTTGGAGAAAAGAGCAAAGCTAATAATAATGGTAAATACCTGTTGGATTTCTGCTCAGGACATGGACTGGTTATTACTAACACCATGTTCCAACATAAAAATATGCACAAATTCACATGGAGAGAAGAGGCAAGGAATAAGAAAAGTCTCATTGATTATGTTATTGTTGATAGTGATGTTTTCGCCCTGGTGCAGGACACAAGAGTGCACAGAGGATTTGAAATTGGAAACGATCACTATTTAGTCTTGAGCAGGATAAAATTCAATTTCATATTGAAAAGAATAACATGTAAGAAAGTTTTAAAGCGAATAAAAGTTGAGCAGCTCTCAGATGTGAACTGTAGACTAAAATACACAAAGATTATTGAAGAAAAAATGAAAGAGTTTGAGAACAGGAACCAAACCTTGGAGATTTAATGGCAAGCCTTGAAGAAAACCCTGATTGACTCAGCCAGAGAGGCATATGGTGAGGTTGTCCTCAAGGATAGAAAAATTAGAAATCCATGGTGGACACAGGAAGTTAAAGTAAAGATTCAGTGAAGGAAAAGAAGAAAGCATATCAAAAGTTCCTGGCAAATAAGTCAGCTTTTACTCTTAGAGAATACAGAGACAAATGTAAGAAAGCGAAACACTGTGTAAAACGAGTTAAACAAAAGTCATGGGAGGACTTTGGCAAGAACATAGAAAATAAATATTAAGAAGGTGGTAAGATATTCTGGAGGTTGTTGAAGAAGCTTAGAAATGGAGGAAAGAGTGCTGTAAAAGGAGTTAGAGATGATAAAGGTGACATGAAAACAGGAGAAAAAGATATCCTTGAAGTATGGAGTAATTATTTCGAAAAATTGCTAAATGAAACAAGCAGTGATAGCACAGTGGTAAAAAAAAAACACTCAACAGGCATACAATCAGGAATACATATCCATACTTGAAGTAGAAAAAGCCATCGAAGGCTTGAAATGTGGAAAAGCAGCACGAGTAGATGATATTCAACCGGAAATGCTGAAGTATGGTGGTATAAAAGTCTTTCAGTGGCTACACTGCATAGTTCAGAAGTCCTGGACAGAGGGACGAATTCCCGATGATTGGAGTAAAGTACCCATTATATAAAAAGGGAAATAAAACTGAACGTGAGAATTACAGGGGTATTTCCGTACTGAGTGGTCCCGGTAAGATTTATGCAAGTATGCTTGAGAAACGGTTGAGAAGAATTGTGGAAGAAAAGTTTGGTGAAGAACAAGCTGGATTCAGACCAAATAGAGGCTGTCAGGATCAGATCTTCACTTTATGACAAATAGTTGAGAAAGCATGGGAATATAACAAAGATCTGTATTTAAGTTTTGTTGATCTGGAAAAAGGCATATGACAAGGTGCCAAGAGAGAAGCTATTCTATATGCTAGTTATATGGTGTCAATGGGACATTATATCAAGCAATACTTAGTCTTTGTTTGAGTTGTAAGTCAGCAGTTAGAATTGAAGGAAGTACAGGAAGATGGTTTAATGTTAAATCTGGTGTGAGACAAGGATGTACATTATTCCCTCTGTTATTCATTATCTATATGGATCACATTGTGAAGGAAAGTGGTATTAAACATGATATAAGAATTGGAGATGTTAATGTCAGCTCTTTGCCTTATGCGAACGATGTTATACTTCTAAATAAATCTGCTACAAGTTTGAAAGATTCCCTGACTAAATTGAATAACTGTTGTAATAGATATGGTATGAAGGTCAGCATTAAAAAGACAAAGACAATGAAAATAGATAGAATTGTTGAAAATGTCAACTGTGTTGTCAACGGGGAACCTGTGGAACAAGTAAAACATTTCAGCTACTTAGGCACAATTTTTACTGAAGATGGTAAATTAAATATGGAAATAGACAACAGAATCAACAAAGCTGGTATGGTAGGCAGTCAACTGAATAAATTCATATGGAATAAGTGAGAAATTAGTTGGAACACTAAATTAGCTGTAAACAAGACAGTATTCAAACCAGTTTTAACTTTGTTTCTGAGAGCTGGGTCAGAAGTAAAACACTTGACCAAAGACTAGAGACTGCAGAAATGAGAGTCCTGAGAAAGATTAGAGGCATGAACAGATGGCACATCAATGGCAATATCATATTAAAAATGAGTATATTAGGAAAGAACTTGACATTGTCATCATCCAGGTGTAAAATTCGATGCAGCGTCATAATTTTTCCAAAAATTTTATTGCAGACTTTTACAGAAGTCACATCAAAAAATTCACAAAAAGTAAACTTGTAAATTTTATATGTAAATAATACTAACAGCCCATATAAATTAGCCAAGAAAAATTAGCATGATACTGTGTAAACAGAAGATACATGAATATGTAGTTCAAGGGAAAATGCCCTATAAATCAGAAATATGTTCGAATTTATCTATGTAAGTAAATACCAAAGCCCATCTATAGAGACCCAGAGGAATTAAACATGCTAGAATAGAGTAAACAGATATCTTAAAATAGAAGTTCAGGGACAATAGTTTATAATTCAGAAATGCATTTGATGTTATCACTTAGTATTGGGTGAAAAAGAATCCTATTGTAACCAAAGCAGTCCGATACCGTCTTCAAGGTGAATAGCAAAAGAGGGCGGTATACATCAGAAGCTGTTATGCTATGCTGTAAAAGGGATTAAATGTACACTTCAGGGAGATCTAGAAGTCTGCACTTTCTAGAAGGATAGCGTTTGCACGTGAAAGGTACGGGGGTCTCAGACCTTAATTCAAAGTATGCGTGGGAATATCTGGGGTCTGAAACCTTTGCGCTGGGGTCCTGTGAGAAGCCAAATAAAAGACTCATAGAATCGACTATCAGGCATCGGCAGATTTGATGCCAGGAGAAAAGAAGGGAGTCGATCCATGGACTACGCCAGATCCCGGATGAAGTCGTGGAGTGTAACCGGAGGCGAAACCTTACAGAGCAAATAGCGGCCCAGGACCAGGATGACAAAGCCTTGACCGTCAGACCTTACATCCGAGTGCCTACAATGCCAGAAGATCGCGCTCCAGCCCCGCGAGAAACTCCAGAGGAGAACACAGTGTCCATAAAACATCTAAAGTGATAGATCAAGCCCTAGCATAGTGGAGGATATAAAGGAAATATGACTAAGTGCATTGTACCTATGGAGGAGTCATGGGAGTTGAATTTTGTTGCAAAACTTTTTTATTTATGATGTGAAGGACTGTTTAGAAAGACAATTCATAGAACTGCTATATACATTAGATTGAATATTTGCTCACATAGAGAGAATCTGTTTTAAAGTAATTGCAAGACATTAATGAAAATTTTAACTTACGCTGTATTGTAAAGAAATGCTTCAGAAGAACTGACAAGATTATAGAATTAAGAAATATAATGTCATGAGAAGTAGTTTGCCTGAAGAATGTTATATTTTTATGTGAAGGTTGGGATTGGAGATTATAATTAATCAAAGCATGGAAATTCCTAAACTGTAAATGTGCTGATAGTTAATAGTTATCTAATTTAATTGTTTAATAATTTAAGTCATTAGTATTTGTTGCATGCCTAAGAATTTGTCCTATATTATGTTTCTTTTGTGTGTGCTTAGCTTAGAGAGGAAAGGAGAGCAGCATCCTTTTAGTGCATACCTTGTATTACTGTTTTAGTATAAAATAAACATGTTTGTTATATTTAAAAGGAGTGCTGTCTGATCTTTTTCGCAACTGCACTGTTCTCAAAAAAAAACCAATCCTGTGAGCAGGGTAGATTGGAATTTGGTACAAATTTTGAGTAAAAGTTAGCCACAACTGTATATAATTATAGAGGAGGAACTTTACTGGAAGTATAAATAATTTCTTATGCCATTTGGAGAACTTTAGTGGCGCAGCTAGTTATTAAATAAATTTCTAGAGATCTCCGGCATAGGGAAAGAATACTGAAAGTAGAGAAAGGAAAATAAGATTAACTGAGTACATGAAAGAAAAAAGATAAGGTTAAAGTTTAACGAATAAAATTATAGAAGCCAAGGATAAAGAAAGAAATATTATACAACAAATAGAGAGGTTAAATAAAGAAAACTCATAATATTACAATGGTGCAGCAGACGATAAGATAGAAAACCATGTAATATAACACAGGAATGCATTAGCAGAGCAAATCTCAGGTGGTATGGTCACTTAAGCAGAATGTGCGAGGAAAGATTAGCAAAACAAGTGTTCTCTGCCAGGTTGGCAGGAAAACGATCCAGAGAAAGACCAAGATATAGGTGGATTGATATGATACAAAGCGTCTTAGACGATAGAAATACAAGATCTGATAATGTTGGAGTCTTGACAAGTAACAGACTGATTTGGAGGAAAATTGTAGATTTTAATGATGTTAGTAATGATGTAAATTTTTCATGTAGTACTATCATATCCTGTACACCCCTTGAGGGTACATGTCAGGAATTTGATGATGATATCTTTCTCTAAATCCAGAGTAACTGTATAGCTAACTTATTTAAAAAAAAAAATGATCCATGCAAAAATGCCATTGATGTAGTTTCGAAATGTGACAAAATGATATATCCTAACATCTATAACTTATTAAAAATATTTTCAATGCTTGAGGTAACGTGTCAATGAAAGGTCATTTTCTACCTTATGCCTTTTAGAAACCTATTTAAGATCTACCATGACACAATCACGATTGAACTGACAGGCTTTGCTATATATATATATATATATATATATATATACACACACACACACACACACACACACACACACACACAGAGATTATTGTAACCAGGACTCAAGTAATTAATTCAAGAGCTTTGTAAAAAGAAAAGAAAAGTGGATTTTATTCTTTAAATAAATTTTTATAATCACCTGATGAATTTTATTGGATTTGCATTAAAAATATTTGTATCTGTTCAACTTGCCTTCCTCCCCCCTCCCCAAGATTAAGTCCTGAGTGTGCCACTGCCATGAATAAAGTAGTCTTTAAATGGTGGCAAGCTCACAACGTGTTAGATTTGTTGGCTGCCATGATGGATACAAGCACAGTTAGATATAAGATAGACAATAAATTGGTACCAAAAAAAACCACATCATTCAAATAAAAAACAGCACACTCAATAATGCAAACTGAAAATAGGTTAATATGTGTTTTAATACCTGGAAAGATATACACCCAAAAAAAACACTCTCTTAACCATTCGAACAGCCTCATAGATAAAATATAAGCTTTGTATCTATGTTATTTCAATAGTTTTCAAATGTTATATTAACTTCAATGGACACTTTGCATCCAAATAATTACCGCTGTGTATACACACATCAAGGCCAGTTCAGTGGTTAATAATAATACACTAAGGCCCTGGATAACAATCAGGATAAATTTTCTTAGAATTTAGAGTGCTAAATTAATGTGCTGAACAGGGTCATTTTAACCTTATATATAAAAAAGGAAAGGAAAACATGAACAGAATAATAATACACTTATATTCAACATTATTATTATATATAGAATTATATAATGTATCTATAGTTTTACATTTTATATGAAGGGCTTCTGAGAACATTGATATCCTGAAGATGACAACACTCTCAGAATGTTATTTCCTTTTTTGCCCATAAAAGAGCTCTCGGTAGTAATTATTTCTTCCATAACAACCAGCCTGCTTCAGAATTCAGTTCATAACCTGAGTCATGCTACATTGAGTTCATTCATCACCCAAAGTACAGTTTCTTCCCCATCACCCCATTTCTTCATCTGCATTTTTCATAATTATTCTTATAGCAGAAGTTGCCAAGTTTAAAGAAGCACTTATAATAAACTTGACATTCACCTGCCTCTAACCATTACACTTGCAATATTATAGCCTGGGAAATGCTTTTTCTTTGCATCTTTGATTTTTCACTTTCACCATTTTTGCTATATGTTATTGGCTCAAGAAAGAAGAAATTATTTTTAACCAATTCAAACATTATGCACTGTTTAATAACTTAACATGCATATTCATACCAAGCACATCAAATAACTAAGGAATTTACAGTACATTGCATTATCGCTTGAAGCCAGAGAATTTGGGAGAAGCATATACCGTGGCAACTTTGGGAAATTACCATTTTAGTGATCATTTGCTAAAACAAAATAGTGTTAACTGGAGATCTTACTGTACTTTTTTTTTTGCTTTCACAGCCTTAAGCTGACTGACTACATTATCTTCACACATTAATGCCCTCTCCTTCTTGGTCAAACATTAATCCTAATTATATAAAGCTGTCATTCTATGTCAACTAATACATATACACATATTTTATTGAGTTATTTATTATTATTTTTTTTTTTGTATCTTGCTTACCTTATTTTTACTTTTGTTTAAATATGTTTATACATAGCTATCTTATATTTTATAGGAACAATTTGATAATTCTTCTCTTCCAGGACTGCCTGTTTAACTTCTGGAATGAACTTTTATGTTCTGATTTTTCTGTTTTTAAGTTCCACATCCCTCACCACATGCTCTCCTGACCAAATCGATGAATTTTTAATTTAGATTTTGCCATTCAATAAATCTATACAATTAGGTGCTTGTTTCCAGACTCTCACTATTTCTCTATCAACATTTGTATATTTTAGTCTACAGTTTACCTCTGCAAATGCTGAACTTAAGATTTTTTTAAAAATTTCTGTGCATAATTTTTCTTTCCAATATAATATTCATTTTTGTCTTGCTATTGATTTTATCATTTTTAAAAATTTTCTATATTTCTTGTGTATGTTTTCCTTATGAATTTATTCACATCTTTGTATTAGAAGAAATCATTAGTAATAACTAGCCTGCATCATGAACAAAAAATCAGCAGGTGGTGTTACCATTTATTATGAGCTATGCTCTTTTCTCTAAATATTTCTGGTGTCTGATTATTTATTTCCTATGTTGCTGTTTAGGTGTCCAAGAATAACTTTTATATTTTATGCTAATTGTTCTAATGACTCAAAAAAAAAAAAAAAAATTCCTCCACTCCTTTCTTAGTGGAACCTCCTTTAGGACCATCGGTGTCCACATCCCTCTACTTGAAACTGCTGTCATCGAAGTTGTTTAACCTTGAATACTATAGCTATGCCTTCCTTTCCCTGATCACTAGTTTGTTCAAATATAACAGCTTAGTTATTATTAGCATTATCTCACCCATTTAACCCTCTTTCTCTCATTGTAAATCAATTATGTTCTTTTACTAGTTCTTTTCCACTGATAGGTAGGTCTTCCACAATGATGACCTATTTTTCACTACTTGTCTTCCTGTTCTCCTGACAAAAACAGATGGAAACTTGTTTAAGCAGGTACTATCCTAGCTAACATGATATTTCATCATGTTGTACTCATTTTTGTGCAGTTTATTAATACAGAAAACAATTTGGTTGGCTAATTCCAGAAGAGCCAATCTTCCTCATTCCTTCATTATCCCATGGAGACTTAAGAGTTGGGTATCTTTAATTTACTAAAGTCACACTTTTCCCCTGATATATTTTAACTATTTAAACTTAGTCCATGCAGGCTATTTTACATGGAAAGGAAAATGTACAAACAGTTAGATGGGACAGCAATGAGCTCCCCTCCCTTAACCAATTTCTACGTAGAACACTTAGAAAAGCTAGCTCTCAATCTCAAACCAGTGCTTTGGCTGCTATGTTGATGATGTGTTTGCTATCCGGCCACATGATCCAGACACATTGGATACATTCTTAGCACATTTAAATAGCCGACACCCAAAAATCCACTTCACAATGGAACTTGAAGCTAATGACCGTCTGCCCTTCCTTGGATACACTAATCACACATCTTCCAGATGGTGCCTTATCTTTTTCAGTTTATAGAAAACCCACACATACAGGGAGATAGTTGCACAAACAGTCACACCATCATCCATATGGTATCCTAAAAACACTAACGCACAGAGCTAGAGCGATTTGTTCCAATGACAATGCTCTCACTGCTGAACTCACTCACGTCATGCCTTCTTAGCCAATGGCTATAATCTCCATAAGGTAGACAAAATACTAAATCCTCCCAAGAAACACCCCTACTATCCACCATGGAGAATACAACAAAACAGTCACCATCCCTACATTAAAGGTACATCAGAAAAGATATATAGAATTCTCAATAAATATCAACTATGCACTGTATTCAGATTGTGTGTCAAATTAGCAACTCTAATCTGTTTCACCCAAGGACGGCATCTTTATCACATCCAGGAGTCTACAAAGTACCCTACTCGTGTGATCGAGCTTACTATGGATAGACAGGAAGAACTGTGGACATCTGCCTCAGTGAACATAACAAATACATCCAGCACTGTCGTTTAAGCTGGGTCTAGCAGACCAATCCTTAGATACCCCTGCACACAGGATCAATAAGAAAAAACAAAAGTGCTATACAGAAGTTGTTATAAGTCATTAGAGAGATTGCTGTTGGAATCAACAGCCTTGAAACATACTCCAAACCTCAACAAGTATGGCTGTATAAATTTACCAAAAATTTGGGAGACAGTCATCTTAAGACCTAATTAATATCTGCTTTCTGTTTTTTTTTTGTAATCCAACATAGATGCTGAATAATTAGGACTGTAGTCTTTGTGTGGTCTGTTGCAATTGTTTCAACTAGTCCCGTTGATATACCAGATTGTTGTTATTTCGCATACTGTTTATGTTCTCTGAAGATGCTGGATATAATACCAGCGAAATATCAGCAAATAAGTTAGTAAATAGTATTATTTTCTTATCAGTCTGTGTTCTCATCAATACTGTTAAAAATAACATTAAGAGTGGGGTCACTTAAGGGTCAAAGCCAAATAACTGTGAGACCTTCATGTCACCTTTTAGGAATGCAGAGAACAGACTGGGGCTTCTGAACTAATGTCCAATCCTCACTTTCAAGTGGTGCACCCCCATTAGTAGGTATCTGCTGGGTACTGAACAAACAAGGATGGATTGGCAATTTGGGACTTAGCTGACCACATTGTCTCCATTGTCTCTCTATTGGTTTTAACCACAAACATATATGATGGTACAACATGATATTTCATGTTGTACCATCTGGGGGGGGGGGTTCTTGGTTAAACAAAAGGCTCCCACTGTTTTCATTAGGGAATCAGGGCAAACAGTGAAAAGTTGAACAAGCTTCAACTCAACATCTAGAAGAAAAGAATAAACCAAACATCAGAAGAACCATCAATATATGGAGTATTAATGGAAAGGTAATCGAACTTGCAGAAGAATTGCAAAAGTACCATGTGGACATAAGTGGCATTAGTGAGACAAAAACTGGTGAGATCTTACTAAATATAAAGCATAGGATGTTATATTATTATTATTGTTCAGGAAGGAAGGAATAGCGACAGCATTCAACACCAAACATGGAGATAAACTTATTGGTTGGAAAGCAGTTTCAAGGGCAAACTTCAAAATAGAGAAATACATAATGAAACTTTGTGCTTATAGTCCCACAGAAAATTCTTCTAAGGAGGAAGAGGAATTATTTGAGTCATTAGAACAGGCAACTGACATAAAGAAAATGGAAAAAGTGGTTCTTGGTGGAGATCTGAAGCAGAGTAGGAAATAAGTCCTATCAGGTATATAAGAACATTTGGGGAAAATTTGGAGAAAAGGACAAAGCTAATAATAATGGTAAGTATTTATTGAACTTCTGCTCAGGACATAGACTAAATAAAGTCATTACTAACACCATGCTTCAACATAAAGATGTGCACAAGTTTCACATGGAAAAAAGACAAGAAACAAGAAAAGCCTAATAGACTGTGCCATTATTGATAGTGATATCATCATGCTGGTACAG
This sequence comes from Typopeltis vanoorti, assembly GCF_054136105.1. Classification (NCBI taxonomy): domain Eukaryota; kingdom Metazoa; phylum Arthropoda; class Arachnida; order Uropygi; family Thelyphonidae; genus Typopeltis; species Typopeltis vanoorti. The sequence continues at coordinate 59,637,331 of NC_143566.1, forward strand.
AGGATTTGTAACTGGAAGTAACCATTACTTAGTACTAAACAGGATAAAAATGGATATTGCATTGAAAAGAATGGTATGTAAGAAAGTTTTAAAAAGAATTAAAGTAGAGCAGCTTTTACAGGTAAATTGTAGACTCAAACTGTATAAACATTATTGAAGAAAAAATTAAACAAAATTTGCCACTGAGACTCCAAGGTTTGGTAAGCCAAACCTTGGAGTCTCAGTGGCAAACTCTGAAGACGACACGATTGATTCAGCTAGGGAGGTATGTGGTGAAGTTGTCTGCAATGGTAGAAAAATAACATCAGCATGGTGGACATAGATTAAAGAAGTGGTCTTGAAAAAGAAGAAAGCATGCCAAAAGTTCCTAGAAAAATAAGTTGACAGACGCCCTAAAAGTATACAGAGAAAAATGCAAGACAGCTAAGCTATATGTAAAAGTAGCTAAGCAAAACTCATGGGAAGACTTTGGTAAGAGTATGGAAAATAAATATCAGGAAGGTGGCAAAAATCTGTAGGCTATTGAAGTAGCTTAGAAATGGAGGAAAGAATACTCTAATAGGAATTAAAGATGATAAAGGTGACATGATAAGATCCTAGATGTTTGGAGTAATTTCTTTTGAAAGACTTAAATAAGCAGTGGCAAAACTTTAATAGAAAATTTTCAAGAGGCATACAAAGAGGAGTATATATCAACAATTGAGGTAGAAAAAGCAGTGAAATGTGGAAAGGCAGCTGGAATAGATGATATTCGACCAGAAATGTTTAAGTATGGAGGTATAAAAGTTTTGCAGTGGCTACGGTGAAAATTCACAAGGTCAAATTCCTGATGATTGAAGTAGAGCTCTTACAGTACCCATCTATAAAAAAGGGAATAAAGCTGAATGTGAGAACTATAGAGGAACTTTTCAACTAAGTGTTCAAGGTAAGATTTATGCAAGCATACTTGAAAAGAGGTTGAGAAAGATTGTGACAGTGCAAGAGAAACTTGAACATGATGGGTTCAGGCTAAATATAGGTTATCAAAAGCAGATTTTTACTTCAAAACAAACAGTTGAGAAATTGTGGGAATATGACAAGGATCTGTACTTAGGTTTTGTAGATCTGGAAAAAGCATGTGACAAGATGGCCAGAGAAAAGCTTTTCAGAACACTACAATTATATGAGGTAAATGGAACATAAGTTGTCAGTCAGCAGTCAGAATTTCAGGAAGATGGTTTGATGTAAAATCAGGGGTAAAACAAGGATGCACATTATCCTTACTCTTATTCATCATCTATATGGATCACATTATGAAAGAAAGTGGCATTATGTCTGATATTAGAATTAGACATGTCAAACTTAGCTCTGTGCTTTATGCAGATAATGGTGTACTCATTCTCTAACGAAATAGAATAACAGCTGTAACAAATTTTTTGCATGAAAATCGGCAATAAAAAAAGACCAAAACTGTGAAAATAGGCAAAACATAGAAAACTTTGGCTGCGTTCTAAATGGAAATCCTATAGACCAAGTAAAATATTTCAGCTATTTAGACACACTTTTTAGTGAAGATAGCAGGTTAAATCTGGAAATAAGCAAAACAGAATAAGCTGGTAAGCCAGGTAGCCAGCTGAATGAATTTATATAGAATAAGAGAGAAATTAGTCAAAACACCAAACTAGCAATATACAAGACAGTGTTCAAAACCAGTTTTCAGTTATGAATCTGAGAGTTGGTTAGAAATCAGCACTCGATCAAAGAATAGAGATCACAGATATGAGGGTTCTAAAAAAATTAGGGGGAAGGGGAGTGATCCCATGGCATGAATGGTGGAATGATATTAAAAATGAAGATATCAGAAAGGAACTTGACATTATTAGCATTCAAAAATGTGTCAGCAGAGCTAATCTAAGGTGGTATGGCCACTTAGTTAGGGAGGGGAGAGGAAAAGTTAGCAAAATGGCTGTTTGATGCCAAGATTGCAAGAAAGAAACCCACAGGAAGACCAAGGTCTAGGGGGATTGATTTAGTCAGACGTGCCTTTAGAAGCATGAAATGTTAGATATGGCAATATTGGAGTGCTCAGTATAGAATAATTTTGAGGAAAATTGTTGATACGAGATTAATAATAATGTAGACTTAATCATGCAATGCTGTCATAGTAACCTGAACACCTCTTGGGGATGCATATCAGGAAATTGATGATGACTTAACAGGTTGAACCACAAGAGAGTGAGTGAGGATGGGGACTAGACATTATGTCAGAACCCTAGTTAGTTTTCTGCACTCCGTACAGACTATATCAGGATCTCCTGTCAGTTATCTTAGTTATCTATCTGGCTTTAAAAGCAACAAAGCCAGAAATCTATTATTTTGGCTGTGTTCCCTTGATTTCAATATCAACTTGCCAACTGATAATCTGGTAAGTACCTTTGCAAGATAAAGGTTATCTTGCAATGTTGTCATATCTTATATTTCCGTCTTCTAAAGCACTCCTAGCTACATCAATCCACCTAGAATTTGGTCCTCCTATAGTTCTTTACTGGCTTCAAACACCTCTTTTTTCAACCTTTCCTCTCCAGTTCTATTCAACTGACCACATCAGCTGAGATTATCTCTGCTTACAGAGTCCTGAATTCTCGGCCAAAGAACATTAGATTTGATATCGAAGGAGGGGGGGGGGGGTATCTCAGTTAAGGATGTGACTGTTTTACCACTAGCTGGTGAGAATAATCTTATCATACTGACCTGGAAAATAGCTAAGTATATGGATGTTTCAATTAAGACAGGTTACATGCTGAACTACAAAGCTGGAAATTACGACAAACTAAGGAGAATACTATTTTCGGTCCAATGGTATCAGTTACATCCTGTACACCCCTTGAGGACACATGGCAGGAATTTGGTGATGATGATGATGATGGTATCAGTTACTGAAATGGAAGGATATAAGAAGTGCATGGGAAGTTTGAAAAGATGTGTAATGTGATATCTGAATGTGTCCCTCAAGTCTGGAGAACAAACAAGATGAAAGTGAAATGAATGGACAACCTTATTAAGCAAGAGATTCATAAGAGGGTGATGTGGAAGGAATATCGTGCCAATAAGAATGAGAGGAGTTATGAAATATGTAAAGTACAGGTCAGAAAAATTAAGAACATAGTATGAAACATTAAGGTGGAGTATGAAAGGCTATAGGCAACCCAAAGGAATTTTGTTTTCTGCAAGCAAGTAAAAGATACAATGAATGTGGAAGAATAACTTTATCGAATGGCAATGGTACTATTGTGTAAGAAGTAGATGCAATCATTCAAATAATGAGTGCTCACTTCACTAAGATCTATCAAACTAGTGCACAGTGTTATTGTTACATTGTATGAGGAGATAGAGATGCAAAACAGAGGTTCTAGAGCTGTTGTAGCCTGGATAAGAATTCAGGAATATGATATAAGCATGTATGCTAAAGGGATGTTCTGCCAAACTAATTAACCTCTCTATGTGTTGGTGGGAGTTATATAATTTGAGTCTCAGCTCAGGAAAGATCCCAAAAGAATGGAAAGAATGTACATTAATCCCATTGTACAAGGGTGGTGCAAAAACCGATGTGTGTGTAACTATCAACATCTCTGGAGTGGTTGAATGAAGATTTTAGAAAAGTTGGTAAGAAAGTGCATGCAGAAATGGGTTCACAGACAAGTCATACTTCAACTTATATATACAATAAACAGCATGGATTTACTAAAAGAAATACTGTTGGAATTTGCTAAGGATAGGATATCATATGAAAGATTGTTGCCTACACTGGGGAATATAGGATTGGAATATAAACTATTGAGGAGCAAGTTAGAAAATGGTATTGAGGGGTGTAAATTACCTAGATTTAAAGTGACCAGCTGTGTACCCTAGAAATCAGTCCTTACCATTGTTGTTCAATCTACAGATTAATGACATTGGGAAGGATCTGACAAGAGATGTTCAATTGTTGGTTGATGATGTAAAGATAGGCAACACAATTAGGGATGCTACTGGTGGTACACACTTACAGAATAATTTGAATAAGCTGGAGGTACAGGGGAAATGATGATGGCTATCAATTCAACGTTCCTAAACCTAAAGCAACACACATCGGCATAATGAGATTTTCAATAGTATATTATATTGGATTATGCTTAGAGAAACTGACAAGGCTGGAGATCTCTTGGAGTTATGGTGGATAGGAAGTTGAATGTCAAGGATTACAAAGCAAAAAGTGCAAATAAAAATCAGAGGATAATTGTGATGTTGAAATGAACATTGACACGACTGCACCTGGACTACTGTGCACAGATTTGGTCTCTTGGGTTACAAGGAGATAAAGAAGCTGTGGAAAGGTTGCAAAAAGAAGAGTTACGAAGATGATTATGGAATTTACAATATGAGGACTGACTGAGAGTACAAAAAACAAAAAATTACACGATAACCACAGTAATTGTGTAATTCAATGAAATGAAAGTACAGATATTTTGTACTGATAATAACAGTATACATCAGTGCATAGAAACAAGCAAATCAAAGAAACAGGAATACAAGATACATACAACAATTTGTTTACCAATCAAAAATAGTTGTCATGTGCTAGAAATTAATATGTTAATAAATAATATTAAAACTATTTTTGATGTTTATATAAAATGAGAATCGACTAAACTGTTGGGAGAGAGAGAGAGAAAGAAAGACAATAGTTCTGATTCAGGTTTGGCCTATGTAAAAGTGCTTTGCAACTTTCTTTGAAAAGGCATTCATATTTAAAACTGCTTCTATGGAGATGAGCTTCATCCCATCAGATACTGTGTTTAGTGTCAATACTATGTCGTGCCCCAGACCAGACTTTTGAGGTTTCATGCATTCAATGTAGTACGATATATCTGTACTTTCATTTCATTAAAGTTAATTACTGTGGTTATCATTTTATTTGTTTTATAATTATGATTAGATTAAGAGTACGTGGACTGCAGACACTGGTAGATAGGAGAAAGAGGAAATGATATGACAGAAGTCTATAAACTTATGAAAGAGAGTATTGTATATTTTTAACAAATATACATATACAATATATATACATATTTAATGTTTCAAAAACAAGATTACAAAATCACAAAGTGACAAGTGAAATGAAAACAGAAAAGAATAATTAATGTTTTGCAAGAGCTGCAAAACATTAAACCTAGCAGAAAGAATTCATAAGAATGATGACAATGCTATCACAACTCATGGTTTTCAAACTTTCTCAATTTTTTTAAGTCAAATACCTTTAAATGGTATCCAGTTATGCACAACAGTAGTTTCTTTCTTGTTATAGAAGTGGTGGGAGAATCATGCAAAACAATGATCAGATTTATAAATATTAGCCATCATTATGCCATCAACACACTTCAGACATCTCTACAAGTTGATAAGTATATTACCATTACTTCCAGATAGCTGACATAAACAACGTGCTGACATCACCATGCCATGTGATGCAGAATTTGCCACAAATTTATATTATTATTTCGTGACACCTCCAAGGAGTCCAAAGACTCATCGAGGGAGGGCACCAGCTCTACAACTCTCTACCGCTTCCATCCATCACCATTATCTACACCAATGCCATCTACTGCCTACCACCACCACTAGTATTTTTTTGTTTGTAAATTGCATGGGTCCTGAAGGCCGATTTGTCTGTATGCAGGATGAAAAACCCGAATTTCCAAGAGAAAAATCCCTACTACCTGCATATGAGATCAACTAACTCACCTTCAATTGAAAACATCCATATAAAGATTCCTCCTGTCATAACGAGAATCGAACTCGGGTCTTTTCCAATCAAAGAGTGCAATGTACTGTCGTTCTTCCAATTGCAATATGGAAGTTCTAGTTTATATGCAAAATACATATATATTTTTAATTCAGGTTTATAAATGTGTGCATGAAATAAAAATAATAATTGAAGAATTTTGAAATAAAACTTATGATATAAAACTTTTTTGGAAGTAATTCTGCTATTTACCAGTAACATTCTGCAGTTGATGCCTAACATTATTATCCTCCCCAACTCTATGAAGATTTAGTTACAATTAATTGATACATTGAAATATTCAAAGTTATCCTACAATTAATTGCATTGGACAATTAAGATGAGCATTGATGCACTCTTAAAACTTTTATACATCAATAAAAATGCAATCATATGGTCAAATTGACGTGAATTTTGTAGCATGGTTTGCATAAGCCACATGACAGTACCACAACTGAAATGAGCACCTGATGCCACTGATGTGTATATATATATATATATAATATATTTAATACACATATATATAATATATTTAATATATCGAACTTTATGCAAATAAAGTCAATTTTGTAATAAAGTCAATTCTCACTATAGCACACTGTTCTAGTTAACTAAATCATTATAACAAACTAACAAAATGTCTCAGCCAAAACCACATAGCATCAATGCTATTATAAAGAAAATTCATTACAGCAAATTCTCTACTATAAAACATTTCTATTCCTTTTGCCACCATATGTTTAATATAAGGAGAGTTGACTGAATATTATAACATTAATTCTGAAGCAAAATCCATAATTATATTAAAATAATTTATTTCCTTGCAGCATCAACATAACATTGTTCATCGTGATCTAAAAGCAGAAAATGTGTTCTTTGCTGGACCAAATATAGTAAAAATAGGTGATTTTGGTTTCAGCACACAAGTTAAGGAGAGAGAGGAAGCATTGAGCACGTTTTGTGGGTCCCCACCATATGCTGCTCCAGAATTATTTAAAGATGAATGCTATATTGGCCCATATGTTGATATATGGGCATTAGGAGTGTTGTTGTATTTTATGCTTACTGCTTCAATGCCATTCAGAGCACAGACTGTAGCTGCCTTGAAAAAACTTATCTTAGATGGCAGATTTAGTTTGCCTTTCACACTCTCAGAGAGCTGTCGATTTCTTATATGTGGTGTCTTACAACAGGAGCCACAAGCCCGTTTTACAATGAATCAAATAAAAAAATCAAACTGGCTTAAAGGACAGCATTTTCCAGAAGGATTGACAAAATACAGTATGCAACCAAATGGTCATGAAGATGGTTCCCTGTCAGAAGATGAGGTAGCATCTCAGCAACAGTTAAAAGAGCTGGGCATTACTGAAGACATGATGAAAGGCTGTTCTGAAAAGGGATCCCGTAGTAACATCACAGGTACCTATCGTATTGTTCTACACAAGTTACAGAGTGTTTCATTTCAGGAGGAAATGGACTCAAATAGTCCTATTGCTCCAAATGTGCTGAGCAAATGGTGTAATAGGAACCATCAGAAAAAAGAAAGAAAAACAGGAATAAAGAACAAAAAATCAAGAACTTGTTCAGTGTTATGACATTTTTTAAAAAAATAATCTTTGAAATCTCAGGTGTATACTGTGTATATACAAATATTTTGTTTCGTCTGTATAATACCTGGTGTAGAAATGTTTGAAATATATTTAAATATTATATATAGCTTTGCAGTTGTCCAGAAATATAACTGATGTAAATAATACAAAGCGAATACAGAGAACAGATGTTATTCTATTTGTAAAATGAATGTATACATAAACATAAATATATTATTGTACGTTTAATGGATAAACTTGTTTTATTTTCTCTCTCTCTCTCTCTCACTAGAAGTATCTGAAAAAATTGCATATGATTTATATACAATATAACTTCCTAAAATTTATAAAACAGAATAGTAATAAGTGGAAAACTTGAGCAGATTTAACATTGATTACAGTCATCTTGTGGTGTACACACTCTGGAAGTGAAGCAGAGATGACATCTTAACAGAATATTTCTTGACTAGTATCTGATTACGTTAGAGTTTTAGTTGAATACCATGATATTTTACATTATTTATAGAATAGTAATACTTATAATTTCTTTATAATACACATACATTAGTTATAAACATTTTTACTGATTTTGCATTAAAGCATTTGTTTCTTTATTTTTTAATATATTAAATGCTGTAGCTGTAATCTGTAGCGCACTCAGGATTTATCTTGGGGGGAGGGGGGTTCATACAAATCCTTCAGAAAGATCCTCAGACCGTGGAACTTTCCTCAGCCCGAGGATCTTTCTTAGTGACAATGTCTGAGTGCTCTATCAATTGTGAAATATTTGAATTCGGATCTCTTTATTATCTGATGGTGGAATCTGATGCATTCGGAATGAATCTTCTACAAGCCACTCCAACAAATATGTATTTGCTTGGTTTGATGAAACGAAATCAAAGTGTTTAATTTCGTTTCATCACTAATTTACATTTCCTGAAATATGCATAACATATATATAATCTAGACACCGTGCATAATGAAATGAATAATATTAAATTTACATAAGAATAAAAATGAGCTAAATACATAGAAGCTTAAGCAGCACTCTTGGACTATTACAAATTATGAAACACTACTTGAGTTAATATCAAATGCTGGAAGTAAGACAATAAACATCTCTCCATTAACTGTTTTATTATGATTTTCGTCGACCATAAACCTGGTCCACTTTCCATTACAATTCTCTTTATTACTACACCATATTTAAATTAATTTACCATGAGAAATATGGGAAATATCAAAATAAAATTATAAAATTTGGAAGAAATGCAATATTACAAGTTACCACACTTCAATAAACAGAACACCAGTATCTAAATAATTAAGATTTCAAAGTGACGCATTTTGCATCCTAAATATCGAAAGACCGAAAAATTATTATAACAAATAATATCTCTTTTATTTAGTTGTATATCCTGATGCATAGCAGCATGCTGTTCTTCTGATTGACGCTGCATAGCGGTTTAATTTGGATGAACAGCTACAATCGCATGATTTACAAGCATAAACAGGACATTATGTTTCAGTCTCGTTCCTGCATCTTCCACTTTTGAAGCACAACCAGCTTGAAGAAAGATGGTTGTGCTACAAAAGCTGCCATAATGGGGATACTACGAAAATAATGTACACTCATTCTTTTATTTTTAGAAAAATGATATTAGAAACTGCCACGAAATTAAAGTTGGATGTCATAATGAAATATTTAATCACAGTTTGTCCAAGGAATGGATTTTGTTTTTTCATTAGTTAGATACAGTTCATGAATCGTCAGCTACTTGTCACTCAGGTACGGAAACATGCGAATGCACCTGCCCTTCCACAGTACGCTGCATGCTATAAAATCATGCAAAGCATAAAAACCAACCAAATTTGTTATTATGTTTACAGTCTTAAAGATATTTAGACTACTAAACTGTTTTACTTTAAAATTTCCTTTATTATAATACGATTACTCAGTTTCTTTAAATGCAGCAATATTGTACTAAACGATTCTAATTATTTCACATGTTGGTATTTATGACAGTAAACTAATCTCGAATATTATATGCAGTAAAAAGAGACCATTCAATAAGAAATGGTTATTATCTCATTTCAGAGATATTTAATACAATCCGCATTTTACAATAGCCAACGACAGCGTCTTTTATTTATTTTTTTCCTGCTGTGCCAAATAATATGAATGTAAAATATTAATTTTATTTGGTACAGTGTTTTTGGTTATATTTCTGTTATACTTCGAACACAAGAAACAAACATCAGGAGGCTTTTCATATGCTATTACATCAACACCTTAGGATTCACCTGGCAAAAGATTTTGGTAGGAAGATGATTTAGCTATTGAGCTATGCGAAGCGTCGCCAAAATACTCAGTTTGGTTTTTTACTCGAAGCGAGGACGTAAGGTCTATTCACTGTGTTATAGCCTCCAATGTCAAACAGTAGTATAAGAGAAAAAGTAGTTACCGAAAACAAGATGAAAAAAAACAGAGGAAAAACTTTTTTTTTTTTTTAATTTTATTCCCTTCAGGTTCGCAATAAGCAAGGTCGCAATATTAGCACGCTTCCGAAATAACTTACTGCTCAGTGATTAACAAAAATATGTGCCGTTTTTTTATGAAAAAAAAATTCATAACTAGCCCATCCTAAACTTCCGTTTAAGAAGACGGCTACTGATTAGCAAATTCGATACTACAAAATTTTTCATAATTCTCTAGCACCTACAAAGTATATTTTATACTGTAATAGTTTTCATCCAACATAACAATGATCAGCTAACATTCCCAGGAGAATTAATTTTCATGATAATAAATATGCGTCGAAAGATCCGAATATATTTCTTAGTTCGCTGCAAAGATCCCATATTGGTTGCGCACTCTTCCTTAGAAAGTAACTAACATAATAATCCACTAAAGATGGACTGTTATGTGACGAAACTCAAATATCACAAAATAGTAATCACATGCTAATAAAACCTGCAATATAGGTTTTACCGTGTTCATTTGTGACACAAAGTTCCCAACTACATAATTATAAATATGGATAGTTTTGATAATGCAAATAAACGAGGTGGTTGAAATAGTGACACCAAATTGACCTTCTTATTCACGTTATTCAACTGGTGTTACAGAATCGTATCCAGATTTAGTTGAACGCCTGTAGACCTTATAGCCAGTTCGGGGGGTTTTAATAAATGATTGGATTTTAAGATTAATACTAACTACCGTCTAATTTGAACTTACCATTAAATAAAATGATCATAATAGAATGATTTTATCGAAATATACTCAATGATAATTTTTAAAAGAGATATTTTCAAATAGAAGATCGAATATTAAAGCGCAGGCTTGTGGCAGAATATTAAAATGACAAAAATCTGTACTTGTTAGCCACAGTTACACTGGAGATCAACGTAAGAGCATATGTGTGCTTGGCCTCAGTTGTTTATGACAGATGGTTTTAGATTTCAAGTGAATACAATAAGCCAGAAGTTCTGTCAAGTAGCTATCCAACAGACATGATGAGTATGGAAGAAGCATTTTTACATCTGTTACAGATAAATACACTTCTGCAGAAAAGTTTTTAAGTAAAAATTCCAAATGTTTGATTATGTTGTTTAACATCAACGATCTAGTAGCTTTATGCAAGTTTCCAATTCCTGTTTTACATATATATATATATATATATATATATATATATAAGAAACCGATAATAATTTATACATAAAGGACAATATTCTAGAAAGTATTGCATTAAAAAGCATTCTATTGAAAAGTCTAAGGCATTTACCAACAATATTTAGATTAAAACATTACACAGAAACGCAAACACAAGAAGACAACTAAGAATTAAATTTCTTAGGAGAGAAAAGACACTACTTTCAGAAATTCATGAAAAACACAGCAAATATGAAACAGACATATTACAAACAAAACAGAAATTACAAGAAAAAAAAAGAAGATTTTATCGCCAAAATCTTGGGAGATCAGCCAAAAAAAGATCTATCGCCCTCATGATATTCTCTCACGACTAAACCAAAGCCCTCCCAAGAAAACACAAAATGAAACTTACATACTTTTCTTTATCATATTTTGAACAACAATATCCTTTACTCTTGAAACTTTTGAACATATTAATCGAAGGTGGCATTATCCCGCAACTGAAAGTCGTGGGATAATACCACCTTCGAATAACATACTATAATAATATCTATTTACAAGCAGGATCACACACACACACACACACACACACATACTGTGGTTACAGAATTATTTAGAGAAATGCAACATCTTCCCATCCCCGCAGAAAACAAAATGATAAAATGGTTCTAGATATAATTCGTTCTTGACTTAACCAAAACTTTTGACACATAAATATGCACGGGCTTATATATAATTTATTTGATTGATATAGGCCTTTGCAGTATCTTTGTGTGTGTGTGGGGGGGGGGGGGTATATAAAAATACTGCCAATTCAAAATTATACTCATTTGGAATAAGATGAACTTTGCATATCTATTGTGGAACTTATTTCACACTTCTGTCAACTATTCTGTTTAACATATACATTAATAAAATTCACAAGTTTGTCATACAGTCAAATATATTAGTACTCATATGATACTGCATTACTAACAATGCTCAGAACCATCAACGCTGCTCACTCCAAATCATAACAAGATCTAAATGAAACAAACCTATCAGGCCTTGACTATAATAAACAACACCGAAACAGATATACAGAATCCCGAAATTCCGGGTCCTGTATTGCTTCGACTAAAAAGTCACAAATGCACTACGTTAAAATCAACAGCAGCTTCCTGACAATTGACAATTGACATTTATTCTTTAAGGGTGAAGCAAAATGCTTTTCATATTCCCCGCTATCTGTCGTGGTTAGTGAGGGTAAAATTTACGAGCAGTTTGCTCGCCCTGAATGGGCATGGAGATTATGTATCGCTATAGGAGGCTAATATAGTTTTTGATCTTCTATATTTAAATATGTCCGTTGGCTCGTATGCTGCAGCTTGTTGAACCAAATCGTTGGGATGTGTGGACGTCTTTAGAAAAAATTTGGAAGCTAAGGATTGTAGATAAGAGAGAATATAGGGAATATTTGTGTCTCTGTGGAGTTGGCTGTTTCGCGTTCAAAATCATTCTCAAGCACTTGTTCTGCACTCGCTGTATCTTAATAATATTAGTATTAGAGGTGTGGCTCCAGGCTGGAGAGGCATATCTGATTATAGGACGAATCGTCATCTGGTATAGCTGCAATTTGATTCTGTTGCTGAGTTTGCTATTTCTATTAATTAGCGGGTAGATCTGAGCTATGGCTTTAGATGCTTTTGCACATGCAGACTTGATGTGTTGGTTGAAAGATAGCTTTTTGTCGAGAATCACACCCAGGTAATTTGTTTCTTTCTGCCAGGGAATTTTAGTATTGAATAGTAACACATCTCCTGCAGGAGACATTGGCCTTTTTGAGAAGAGAACCACTGAGCTTTTCAGGGAGTTGACTTCCAATCTCCACTTGGAGAACCAACCCTCCAGCTTTAAATTTTCTTGAAGCTTTCTGGTAACGAAGTGGGGTCTGAGAGATCTGGTTAGTATTGCCGTATCGTCCGCATACAGTGCTAAAATGGAAGTCATCGGATTGTGTGGGATGTCTGACATGTATACAGAAAACAGCAATGGAGCCAGTAGAGATCCCTGTGGCACTCCAGCAAAGATATGGCGCTGGGACGATGTAGAACCGTTAATTTTAACTTGCATTGATCTATTCTGAAGATATGAACGGATTAGATGAACCATTTTTAGTGAGATACCGGCTGAGATAAGTTTGTGCAGGAGTCCAAAATGCCAGATTTTGTCAAATGCTTTAGATAGGTCTGGGAATACCGCTCCTGTGCACTGGCGCCAGTTGTAGCTGGTGGTGATATATTCCACAATTCTGTGGATTTGCTGGGTAGTACTATGGTGTTGTCGAAATCCAAACTGTTCTTTAGGGAGGATGTTTAGGTCATTTACTGAGGTTTGGAGTCGTGAGAGGATGACCTTCTCTGTAACCTTACCCAGATTGGAGATGAGACTGATTGGACGATAATTCTGCGGTAAGTATGGGTCTTTGCCTGGCTTATGTATAGGAATCACTTCAGCCATTTTCCAGGTGGAAGGAAAATAGTGAAGTCTTAAGATTGCATTTATTATACTGGTCAGATGCACCATAGCTTTTCGAGGCAGCAGCTTGATCACCCTGTTTGAGATGCTGTCTGGTCCAGGAGCTTTATTGTTCTTAAGTTTTTTAATAATATCATATAATTCAACAGGTGATGTGGGTGCAATATGATCGGCACTGGTGTCCGGGAGGTTTAGTGCATGCCTAACCTGTCTGTGGATTTTGTACAGATGATTGAAATCAATGTTGTTATAAGAAGGTTTGCACTGATCCTCAAGATTTTTAAGTATGGCTTCTGCCTTATCTGCATCTGTGTGGACTAGGCCCTGGTTTGAGATTATAGGGGAGGAGGGATCTAGTTTTATTTTTGATATTTCTCAGTAGGCCGCCCCAGATAGAGTGATCAATAGGTGAGATAGAGGCTAACTTTTTATCCCAAACTTCGTTTCTGTGTGTTTTAAGTGTATCTCTTACTGCTCCATTCAATCTGTTAAGCACTGTCTTATCCTGAGGTGCGCGAGTGTTATGAAATCTCTTCCTAGCTCTGCTCTTCTCTCTGATCAAGTCCATAATGTCCTCAGGCAAACGATCAGGCTTGGGAACAGGTTTCTGGTAGGATGCAACCATTATAGCGGACTTAATCTGTTGGGTGAGGCTAGTCACTGCAGATTCCACATCTTCTGGTGTGCATATGTGAGGGACGGGTCCTATTTGATCCCGAAGTGCTTTAGACAATTTCTCCCACGATATGCCTGAATGAGAAGGAGGAGACAGGCATTCTTGTTCTCCCAATTGCAGTAGAATTGGGTTGTGATCCGACGACAGCTCGTTTAGTGATGTAAGGCTGTACTGTAGTTTAATGTCTTGCAGGATGGCTATATCCAGGATATCAGCAGTACCAGATGTACTGAGATGAGTTGGTTCGGTAGGTTCAGCCACAACAGCATGGTTTAATCCTGTGTAGCTAGAAAGGATGCGACCATTTTTGTTGGTAGATTTACTGTTCCAAGCAGGATGCTTTGCATTGAGGTCTCCAGCAATGATGACCGGTCCTTTTACTCCAAGGATGGCATCCAGATCTGAGGTCAATAATGTCTTTAATGGAGGGTTGTATGCAGAAAAAATTTTGAGGTTTCCAATTGAGTTTGTGAGAACATTGATTCCTGTGATTTCGAGGTTGGTGGTAGTAGGGTTGGTTATTGAGTGATGATTGATATAGTTTTTGATAAGGGTGGCTGTACCTCCACCTCTATACCCAAGCCTGTCGTTTCTGTAAATCTGATACCCTCTGATTTTCAGGGTGTCAGCAGGCCTCAGGTGAGTTTCATTAATTAGCAGTATATCTGGGTTGTATCTATTATTAAATTCCTGGATTTCTAACAGTTTGTTTTTTATGCCGTTGGCATTCCAACCGATAATCCTAAGAGAGTTTGGCACGATTTTTTTCCTATGCATCAGAGAGTGCAGATAATATGGATTGGGTTTGCTGTAGGAATCTTTTTGTGACACTTAAGGATGGATTTGAGTTGCTGAAATCCTGCAGCATGTTTGCAAGAGAAGAGGTGATAACAGCTGATAGATTTGAGTGTGGATTATTCCGGTTCTGGGTTTGTACTATCTGATTGGAGCGGGCCACATCAGCATATGTTCTTACTTGATGTTGAAGATTCGTTTTCTTAAGGGGCTCAGTTAATGATGGGCGAGCACCTGTTGTCATTTATTCACTCTTGGAGAACTGAGTAGCCTGAGCTTCAGGAATTCTCGCACTAGATGACGAGGTAGATTGATGACTTGTATCATTCCATCTGTTTTTGGGGTGATGTATATACCCTCTATAATTAGCAGGGTGAGGACCCCCACAATTAGCGCACTTAGCCGGGGTGGATTTTGGCTTGGCGCAGGTGTTTGTGGGGTGATTCTCGCCACATTTTAGGCATTTGAACTGAGCTTTGCATAGCTTCTGGGCATGGCCAAATTTTTGGCATCGGTGGCACTGCCCAGAAGATGATTTCTTTCTCAATGGTTCTGGGGTGATTTTCAGTCCACAGATTGATCTTAAATTATAAATGTCTTTGTAAATGTTATGAATTTCTACTAAAACGAAAGGCATAGGTGTCTTATTTGATCGAAACATTCTAGTAACCTTTATGGGGGTAGTTCCTGTAGGTTAAGGTCAGCAACTATTTCATCTGTGTCAATATCCTCGGAGACTCCACGTAAGACTACTTTCAGATTTTTTTCGGAGGCAAGTGAAAATGTGTGATATTGGGGTCCTCTAGTGTCCAGTTCCTTTGTAAGATTTCTATAGTCGGCCACCGTGGTGGGCTGGATACGTATTCCCTCGTCTGAATTTTTAGCAGACGTGTAACGAATCTGTGAATTAGCCATGATGGTTCTGAGTGATGACCATCTCTGCTTTTCCCTTAGGATAATCGGTGGCACCTTTTCATTGGGGGAAACAGAGGGATCTGAAATGGGAACATCCTCATCCATACCAACAACATTTGTTGACTCAGCAGCAAGAATTTTTCTCTTTTTACGTGCGTGGGTTTCTTCTTGATCAGAAGGATTAGAGGTAGAGACAACTAGATTGAGTTTTTCCTCCATTTGAGGGGAGTCTTCATTTTCTTCAGCATCAATTTCAGGTGAGGAATACAAATTTAAGTAGCCGGGCCAATCCCGTTCAATCTTTTTGATAAAACTGAGTGCTAGCTTTTTATCGAGTGACTCGATAATAGTGTCGGGGTCAATCATACTAGTAGGCCATGTCAGCTTGAACTTCTTTTGGAGTTTATCAATGAGTTCAAGAGCTGGCTCTTTATCGAGCAAATCAGTGAATACGTCTAGGTCAGGTATGCTCATATCGATTTAACTGCGTATGTGCGTTAATAAAATATCCCGCAAGTCTCAAGACCTGCCAGCAGAAATTTTTGTAAAATATCCCGCAGCCGCAAAGGACTTCCTGCAAGTGTCAACCAGCAATAAGATGTTAAAGTACAACAACAATGGCGATACTAATGGTAGTAGGCCTAGCGTATCTTTGTGAAGTCAGTTGACTTACCTGGATAAACCAGTATGGAAAATAAAATGCCTGTTTATGGCAGCAGCAAATAACTGATATTACTAAAGAATAAGCATAAATCTCTAAAAACTTATCAGTCAAATTCACAATTCACCATCAAAAATACACGACGCGAAACACTAACACGCGAGCCGCCATCTTACTTTCTCAGCAGCTTCCTCCATTCCCGAAACACGCTAAATACCTTGGTACATAGACTGCCCGCTTAAATGGACAAAACATACAGAATACCCGTATGCCAAACTCCGAATCCTTGCTGTGAAACTCTTCTAAATTAAAAGCACGATTTAAACTAACATTGAAAACTCATATATCATAAAACTCATATATTTTTGAACCAATATGAATATTGGTTCAAAAATATCGCATACACACGCTATGGGAGTGTAAGCGAATACCTCAAACATCCATTTGTAAAAAAAAAAATGTACAAAGGAATTATTTCAGCAGTACTTTTGAGGCTTAATATATACCAGCCAATAACTGAACATGACAATTCATATTGTACAGCTATCCGTAAAGACAACGTCCCTCTCACAATAGGTTTTAAGAAGACACCAGTCCAATCAATGCATTAACTTTAAGTACAGGTAAGGATTGGACTTTAGGTCAGAAGCTCTGGTCGGTTCTCTGCATTCCTTTAAACGCTATGTGGAGGCCTCCTCTCAGTTACACAGTTTGATTCTTAAGCACCCCATTTTATTTTTCGCTCGTGAAAATCAAAACCCACAGGCAGGATGCACAAAATCGCATCGCATCTAACACAGCACAGTGTTAGATGATTCAGAAACATGTAACAGGCAAACAGCATCAGCAATCTCATTTATGCTTTGCCTAATATTGTTTTTATATCTTTCCAATGAATGAATTCACGGAATAATTCGGTGTCAGTTACTACCAAAAAAGTAAAAAACAATAGAAACAGAATCAGGAAAAAATATGAAATTTAAAATAACCATTATTGTAGGAAGTTATTTTGTAATGCCGTCATCAGTGTTGGATGACAGTAAAATACTGGTACACAAGCTAGCAATGGTATTTCATGTATGAAAAGGTCGAGAGAGAATCAATATGTTTCCAGTGTATTGTTTTGAGTCGCACACACAAAAATAAATATTTTCTTCGAAGAGTTATTATTATAACTATAGGGTTAATATTTGGAATATTTAAATTTTTATGAAAAAATATCAAAACATGATTGCAGAAATGCTTATTGTACTAAGCAACTTCGACCAGGCTGAAGTAATATATTAAATCAATATGCACGTACGTATGTATTTCATATCACATACAATATTGTCTGAATGCATTCACTTATTTTTAGTTGCAAAATAGCTAGAGATTGAAATAGTAACATTAAAATTTTTAATGTTATATTTATGTGAACATCAATTTTATCAAATTCATTGCACACGAGGCATATATTATTATTATTATTATTATAATTTCGGGCAACTCCAAGGAGTCGACAGACTCATCGAGGGAGGGCCTAATATCATGTCAAGAACAACTATTCGACATTCACACAGTATCTATCATACCTCGCCTTGAATTCATTCTCAGTCATAGCACCCACAACAGACTCTGGCAGCTTATTCCTCTCATTCACCACTCTCCAAGTAAAAAAAACCTTGCTCTAACATCCCTGCTAATCACTTTCTTGCCCAGCTTCCATGTATGTCCCCTAGTCCTATTCACCGCCAGTCACCATTATAGTATCACCCAGTCCTATTCTCAAAAATATCTTCTGGATTAATCTTATAGAAACCCTTCAGTAAATTGAATGTCTCCATCATAGCACCACTTTTCTGCCTATCAACCAATTTTTGCAACCCACAAATCTTCAACCGTTTCTCATAAGGTTCATTCCACAGACCTGCTCTCATCTTGGTCACTAATCTCTGGATCCTCTCCACCTTCTCCCCATCAAGAAGAAACCATGCGCCCATATCTGGGCACAGTAGTCTACACGGGGTCTTATCAAGGCTCGATACAGAGGAACAATAACTTGTTTGTCTCCACTTGTTAAAGTATTTTTCAGACGCCAAGTGATTTGATGACCTGATTTAGCCACTTTTGCGATGTGTCCCTAAACTTCAACTCCAGATCCACCAACACTCCCAAATCCCTGGCCTCATCAATCTCCTGGAATAGGGTTCCACCAATGTGATATACTGCTGCTAATCTTTTCACCCCATAACCTTACACTTTGCCACATTAAATTGACATCCATTTTCCTTAGGCCAGTCCTCCAAACTATCCAAATCATCTTGCAAAATTTTGACATCGTGTGCACTCACAATTGCTCTACCCAACTTTCATCATCAGGAAACAAGTGAACACTTCCTCTCAGATCCTTTCCAATATCGTTAATGAAAAAATTGAAAACTAGTGGTCCAAGAACAGAACCCTGCAGCACACCACTAGTTACAAGCCGTCTTTTGGACTCAACTGCTGAATAAACCACTCTCTGGTATCTCTCCATCAACCACCCTCCTATCCGTGTCACCAACCCTGTATCCATCCCCATCTGCTCCAGTTTACTGATTAGGGTTCCATGTGGTATCCTGTCAAAGGCCTTGGCAAGGTCCAGTAGAATCACTGTAAACCCATTACCCTTCTCCAGTTCAGCCGTCACTGTATTAAAAAACGTGACAAGTTACTGAGGCATGATCTACCCTTCACAAAACCATGTTGTCCCTCATACAGTATCCCATTTTCATCTTTCCAATCCTGTATTCTTCTCTTGACCAATTTCTCCAAAACCTTGACAATGATTCCTGATATGCTAATCGGTCAGTAATTTACAACAGCAGTCTTGGAACCTCCTTTATGCAGTGGACCCTTTTCCCCTCTTTCCACTCCCGTTGGGACTAACCCAGACCCAAGACTCAAATTAACACTGCTTCATGTACTTTTTTTCTTTTCTAACCACACTCGTTACCCTTCTGGCCTGTGCTTTATACAGTTCATGTGCCTGCCGGTCACCTTTCTCCTTAAATTCCCATCATAGTTGATTCTCTTTTGGCAGCTCAAGCTTCATGGTGTTAATCATCCATTTAACCCCTATTTGTCCTACTTTGGCCAAACAGGCAGAACAACTAATATCAGGATTTCAGAACACAAAGACTACATCCGGTTTCACCAGTATAGCCGCTCTGGGCTGGCAGACCATGCCTTAGATACCCACCATAAAATTCGTTGGAAGAAAACAAAAATAATTCATCGCAGCAAGTTTAAATACGAAAGATTATTCAAAGAATCTTCAGCAGCTCTAAAAAACGTTCCTAACCTCAACAAATTTGGGTGCATGAAACTACCCCAAATTTGGGAGACTTACATTATGAGAACTACAGCCCAACAGCCAAGACTACCAAATTAGCCTGCAAGAGGGCACCATTAGGACTTTAGGAACAATATTAGTTTCTTGCTTTCTTCCTTATTTGCTTTGTGTTAGTGCCTGCGTTCACATACCTTATCTTTATGTTCCTGAAGATGGCAATGTGACGTTGCGAAATATAGAAGTGATTCATTAAAGTTACCTTTAATTAATATACTTTATTTGCGTTGTTAATTCCGTAAACTAATTACCAGTTATGTCTAACCAATGTATAAGCCTTGCTACTAGAACCCCTACTTGATTTATTATTCGGACACTAGGTATACAGTCAGCCATTGCTTCATGCAAACACTTCTTAACTGCCTCCCATGCACTATCAACTTCTAGCCCTTGCAGTTGTACATGCCATGGCACTGAACCAATCAAACTCCTAAGGTTGTCATACTTACCAGCCCGATAATTCCACGTGTACCCTGTTTTAATTGTAAAGTCCACACCATTAGCCACCTCCCAAGTCAAGACCCTATGATCACTCTCACTAGTTGGCGACAACGTTGTCACATTCGTTATTACAGCCAAATCCTCAGATGTAATTACTAGGTCAAGCACTCTCTGACACGCTAGTATTTTCCATTACATGCTGTCACAGATAGTTATCCCTTAATAACAGCATAAAATCCAATTCCTTCCTCCCATGTGTCCTCTCCTCCTTCCAATCAATGTTACCATAGTTGAAATCTGCCATAATAATTACTCTCCTTCCACTCATTTCTTCTATTTGCTTGTGGATACTATCTCCACCGTCTATTCCACCACCTGGTCTATAGCAGCACCCAAGTGTATATTTTGTTCTGATAGTTTCAATCTCACAGCAAATAGCCTCAAATGTGCTATCTGGTGGGATCTGTTTTTATTTTTGATGTTTCTCAGTAAACCCCAGATAGAGTGATCAATATGTGAGATAGAGGCTAACCTTTTATCCCAAACTTGGTATCTGTGAGTGTTAAGTGCATCTCTTACTGCTCCATTCAATCTATTAAGCACTGTCTTGTCCCCAGGAGCGCGAGTATTACGAAATCTCTTCGTAGCTCTGTTCTTCTATCTGATCAGGTCCATAATATCCTCAGGTAAACGACCAAGCTTGGGAACAGGTTTGTGGAGGGTTGCAACCGTTATAGCAGACTTAATCTGTTAGGTAAAAAAAAAATCAGCTACGCAGGACGCAGGACATATATGGCGCAGAGGGTAAAGCTTAACGCTTTTCATATTCCCTGTTGTCTGTTTCGGGAGCAGCGATGGGAGAGATTTGTGAGCTATTTTAGCTGGCCCTGAGTGGGCAGAAGTGGTTATTCGTCGTTGGGTGTTAGGGTGGCTTTCGGTCTTTTATGTTTCCAGTGGTCATTACCGTCATAGTTTCCGGCTTGCTGTATTAGTTGGTTTGGATGCGTAGGTCTTCATAAAGAATTTCACTGCTCGGGAGCGTAGTAGTGGAGAGATGTAGGGGGATATTTATGTCCCGGTGGATCTGGGCGTTCCTGATGAACCAAGGGGCGTCCAGAATCATTCGCAGGCATTTGTTCTGTAGTCTTTGTAGCTTGAGGATGTTTGTCTTGGTGGTATAGCTCCAGGCTGGGGAGGCGTATATGACTGTGGGACGGATCACTGTCTTGTACAGTAGTATTTTATTTCTTGAGCTTACTTTGCTGTGTCTATTGATCAAGGGGTATAGCTGGGCGATAACTTTTGAAGCTTTGGTGCATGTGCTCTTGATGTGGCTGTTGAAGCATAATCAATTATCGAGAAGTATTCCGAGGTATTTTGCTTCAGTTTTCCAGGGAAGTTTAGAGTTGAACAGGGTGATGTCTCCTTTGGGGGATGCTCATCTTCTTGTGAAGAGTATCGTTGTACTTTTCTGGGGGTTTAATAGTAGTCGCCAGTCTTAAAACTATTTTTCTAGATTCAGGATGGTGTCTTGTAGTTTTTTGGTAACGAGAAGTGGTTGACGAGATCTCGCTAGAATAGCCGTGTCATCTGCATAAAGGGCGATGGTGGATGTGAGAGGATTTTGAGGGATGTCTGCCATATAGATGTTGAACAGGATCGGGGCTAGCAATGATCATTGAGGAACTCCAGCGAGAATTTTCCGTTGGGTTGAGACTGTTTCATTGATTTTGACTTGCATCCTCCTGTTGGAGAGGTATGATTTGATCAGGTGTATCATGTTTAGTGGAAGGTTAGCGATGAAAAGTCTGTAGAGGAGGCCTTGGTGCGAGATCTTATCGAAGGCCTTTGAGATATCTAGGAAGACAGCTCCATTATGTTGATTCCAATTGAATCCTGTGGTGATGTATTCTACAAGTCTATGGATTTGATGGGTGGTGCTGTGATTTTGACGGAAGCTAAATTGTTCTTCTGTAATAATATTTAGTTGGTTGACATGATCTTGGAGTCTGATGAGGATGATTTTCTCAGCTATTTTCCCTAAATTGGATAGCAGGCTGATGGGACGGTAATTTTCAGGTAGGTGTGGGTCTTTGCCTGGTTTGTGAATTGGGATGATGTCAGCTATTTTCCATGACTGGGGGAAGTGCTGCCATTTGAGGATGGAGCTTATGATGTTTGCCAGATGTACTATGGCTTTGCGTGGTAGTGCCTTGATGACTTGGTTAGTGATGCCGTCAGGACCTGTGGATTTTTTGATCTTGAGATGGTTGATGATGCCGATTATTTCGGTAGGTGAGGTAGGCATTATAGGACTTGGATTAACATTGGGGCGATTTACTGTGAACCTGACTTTATGATGGATCTTGCATACATGGCTGATGTTTA
Source organism: Typopeltis vanoorti (assembly GCF_054136105.1). Taxonomy (NCBI): domain Eukaryota; kingdom Metazoa; phylum Arthropoda; class Arachnida; order Uropygi; family Thelyphonidae; genus Typopeltis; species Typopeltis vanoorti. The sequence continues at coordinate 59,660,141 of NC_143566.1, forward strand.
GGTTCTCATATGCAGGACTGCATTGTTTCTCTAGGTTTCTTGCTATGGCTTCGGCTTTGTCAGCATCTATATGTATGCAAGGTGCTGTTCTGCTTGGAGAGGGGAGAGGGATTTACGCTTGTTCCTGAGGTTGTTTAGGAATTTCCATATAGAATGATCTGCTCTGGAGATGGAGGTGAGATCGTTGTCCCATTGTTGGTTCCTGTGGTTCTGCAGCTTCTCGGACTGATTTGTTTAATCTGTTGAGTGCTGTTTTGTCCTGGGGAGCACGAGTGTTGTGATATCTTTTTCTTTGTTTTTTTCCCTTATTAAGTCCATGATTTCTTCCGGGAGACGATTTTGTTTGTGGGTAATCATGGATACTGTGGCTGCTGTTATAGCTTTATTGATTTGATTGGTGAGGTTCTTTATTGCCGTGTCTATTTCTTCCTTGGCTTTTATATGGGGAACTGGACCAATGTGTTCTGGTAGCACTTTCTTAAGTTTCTCCCAGATGATGGAGGTTTTTTTTCGGGGGGGGGGAGTTGACTGATCTTTGTTCCCTAAGTGAGGAAGGATTGGGTTGTGGTCTGATGATAATTCGTTCAGTGCTTGAATGCTGTGCTGGTATTTGATGTTGTGTAGAATGGCGATGTCTAGGATGTCGGCTTGTTGGGCTGTGGTGGGTTGGTTCAGTGGGTCCTGTTATGACAGCGTTGTTTAATCCTGTGTAGCTGAAGAGGATACGGCCATTTTTATTTCTGGTTCTGCTGTTCCAGGAGGGATGTTTGATGTTGAAGTCCCCAGCAATGATGATGGATTCATTTGTGCCTAGTACAGCATCCAAGTCAGAAAATAGCAGGGTCTTAGCAGGGGAGTTGTAGGCGGCATAGATTTTAAGTCTTCCAGTTTGAATTTGTATGGACTTCGACACCGGTGAGATCTAGATTGGAGGTTGGGGATGGGTGAGTATTCCATTGTGCCTGATGCAGTTCCTGATAAATATGGCTGTACCACCACTCTGTAGTCCAGTCGGTCGTTTCTATATAGTGTGTAGCCTCTCAGTTTTGGATTGTCTGCAGGTCTTAGATGAGTTTCATTAATTAGAATGACGTCAGGGTTGTATCTGTGAGAGAATTCTTGAAGTTCCAGAGTCTTGTTTTTTAGGCCATTAGCGTTCCAAGCAGATCTGTAGTGAGTCTGGGAGTAATCTAGTTTTATTCATTAACAAGCATTGATAATATGGTTTGAGTTTCTTTTAGAAATCTTTTTGTGGAGTTTGGTGAAGGGTTTGACTTACTGAAGCCTTGAAGCATGTTTCCCAATGAGGCTGTGATGACTGTTGTCATGTTTGGAAGAATTTGGTCCTGGTGGATATATTTGGATGAGCGGGATACTTCGGCGTATGTCCTGCTTCGACGGTGGCTTTCCAGACTGTTGGTATTTTCCACTTGTGAGAGCTGGTATTTTGTTGTCTTTTGTTGGGTGTCAGGCAACTGGGGAGCCGTCAACTCTGGTGCCTGTAGGCAGGGTTGAGAGATCTGTTTCCTTTTGTTGTCTGTTTTATTCTTAGGGCAGTGACTGTAGCCTCTATAGTTTGCCGGGTGAGGGCTCCCGCAATTCGCGCATTTGGCTGGTGAGGTCCTGGATTTTGAGCAGGTTGCTGACGGGTGGTTTTGCCCACATTTGAGGCATTTGTAGTCTGCTCTTCAGAGTTTCTGTGCGTGTCCGTACTTCTGACATCTGTAGCACTGGCCTGACGAGGCTCTTTTTCTTAGTGGTTCTGTTGTGATTTTCAGACCACAGATCGTTGTTAAGTTGTATATGTTCTTGTGTGTGTTGGGTATCTCAACGAGTACTAGGGGCATTGGACTCTTGTCAGCCCGTAGCATTCTGCTAACCTTGACAGTTGGGAGATCGTGGAGGCAGAGGTCTTCAGTAATTTCATCTGTGCAGATACTTTCTGTTACTCCCCTGAGTACAACTTTTAGGTTTTTCTCCGACTTCAGTGAGTAAGTATGATATTTAATATTTGACTCTTCCATGGTTTTTGTGAGAAGTCTGTAGTCGCCTTCTGTGGTAGGTTGGATTTTAACTCCGTCGTCTACGTTTTTTGCCCATGAATAGGCAATTTGGTGGTTTTGCATAATAGGCCTAAGGGCCGTCCAACGTTCTTTTTCCCAATTGGAGGAACGTTTTCGTTGTTGGGTGTGGGGAGGTCAGTGTTGGGGGGGGGGTATCTTCTTCCATTCTCTCGTTTATCTGAGTCTCTGCTGTTTTACGTTTTTTCCGTGCATGGGTTTCTGTATCATGTTTTGGAGTGGGAGCAGAGATTATCCATTTGGTTCTGCTGGTGTGCTACTGTTAGTTGGTAGTGGATGGGTAATAGTAAATAGAAAATTTACTTACAATGTCCGGATTTTCTTCCATGCACTTTCTTTAGTTGTTTCGTTGAAGACGATCCTAATCCACTTGTAGATGCACTGATCACGAATTTGGTTCATACAATCTGTATACTATAACCTATACTATATCCTATTCAGCTATAACATATACTATATACTATAACTGATCAAAAGCTCAGCACTTCAAAATACCTTAAAACTGCTGCCTGAAGAAAAAAAAAATCAGCTAACTTGTGACTTGTGACTTAAACTGGTGTGATGGAGAACCAAGCCCTTGGCTTTTACTCCCTTTGTCTTGTGTGTTTGAGGGAGGGGGGGGGGGAGTTATTCAGCAAATGCTCGTCCTATTCGGGCTGTGTGGTTTATAGTTAGCTTTGGAATAGCAGGATTGTTTTGGGGCATTTGTGTTTCATTGTATCATGTTCATTATAATCTGTTGCTGTCCTTATTAGTTGGTTTGGGTGGGTGGCTGCTTGTGTGAAGTAACTTTTGGCCGTTTGTTGGAGGAGTTTGAGAATTGTCGGTATGTTTGCTTCTCGATGGAGTTGTGTGTTTCGTATGAACCATGGGGCGTCAAATGACATTCTTAGACATTTGTTTTGTATTGTTTGGAGTTTTTTGATGTTGTAAGGTGCTGTGTGACTCCACGCGGGTGATCCGTATGTTATTATGGGTCTTATTATTGATTTGTAGATGAGTAGCTTGTTGTCTATGCTTAAGCAGCTGCGTCTGTTGGTTAGTGGGTATATTTGGGCAATGATTGTGTTTGCTTTGGCGCATATGTGTGCAAAGTGGGTATTGAAGTGTAGTTTTTTTGTCAAGTTGTATTCCTAGGTATTTCGTTGTTGTTACCCATTGGATTGTTTTGTTGAATATGTGTACTGAGTTGTGGGGGGATTTTTTTTTCTTCTTCTGAACAGTATTGCTTCGCTTTTGTCTCCGTTTACGTCGATCCTCCATTTCCTGAACCAGAGTTCAAGTTCATTTGCTGCGGTTTGTAGTCGTTTTGTTATCAGTTTTGGGCATAGTGATCTGGTTAAAATGACTGTGTCGTCTGCGTAGTAGGCAGAAAATGTTGTCTTGTTCTGTGGGATATCAGCCATGTAGATGGCAAATAGTAGAGGGGAAAGTAGTGAGCCTTGTGGGACTCCCGCTGTGATTTTGCGTTCAGTGGATATTATTCCTTGTATTTTTACTCGGAATTTTCTGTTTTTTAAGTATGAGCTGATCAGGAGGACTAGATGTATTGGTACTTTTGCTGTTAGTAGTTTATGTAGGAGGCCGATGTGCCATACTTTGTCGAAAGCTTTGGCTATGTCGAGAAAAATGGCACCGGTTTGTTGTTTCCAATTGAAACCGTGTGTGTGATGTATTCTGTGATTCTTTGTACTTGTTGTACCGTGCTATGGTGTGGTCTGAACCCGAATTGTTCGTCTGGGATGATGTTGTTCTTGGCGGCTATTTCTTGTAGTCTGGTCAGGATTACTTTTTCGGATATTTTTCCGAGGCAGCAGAGGAGACTGATGGGTCGGTAATTTTGTGGGAATTTCGGGTTTTTTTCTGGTTTGGGGATCAGGATTACGTCTGCAGTCTTCCAGCGGTCTGGGAAATAGCTGAGCCTGAGCATCGCGTTTGTGATGGCAACTATGTGCATGAGTGCTTTGTGTGGTAGATGTTTGATTATTTTGTTCGTGATTTTGTCTGGACCCGGCGCTTTATTATTTTTAAGGTGTTTAATTATTTCGCGTATTTCTTTTGGAGATGTTGGGCGGATATTCGGTTGCTGGTTGTGGTGCCTTAGTGCATACTGCATCTGTCGGTATATTTTTGTGATAAATGTTAGGTCTACGTTCTTGTAGTTGGGGCTAAATTGTAGCTCTAGGCTGTCCGCGAAAGCTACCGCTTTTTTGTTGTGGCGGTAGACCGTACCGCGTTCCCCATGAATTGGTGGTACGTAGCTTGACTTGTTGCGAAGGCCTTTGAGGATTTTCCATAGTGCTTGGTCATTTGGTTATATAGATCGGAGTGTGTTTTCCCAGTGTTGGTTGCGGAAATCTTTGATTGCATAGCGGACTAGTTGAGTGACTTTGTTGAGTTCTTGTCGGTCTTGTGGCGCTAGTGTTTTGTGATATTGTCTGCGCATTTTGTTTTTGTGCCGGATGAGTTTTCGGATGTCTTCTGGGAGTTGGTTTGGTTTCGTGCTGGATGTAATCGAGGTTACTGCTGCTAGGCTTAGAGTTATTTGTTTTTCTAGGTTGGAGACTGCAGTTTCGATATCTTGTTTCGTGGAGATGGTAGGTATGGGTCCTATAGTGTCCTTGATTTTTGTGGGTAGTTGTGTCCAGTTTGTGGTTGTAGGGTTTGTTGTTGTTTCGTCTGGTGTAGCACCCAGCTGGAGTAGGACTGGGTTATGGTCTGAGCTTAGATCGTTTATTGTTATTAGCTGGTATTGATGGTTCACGTTTTTCAGGATAACTGTCTAATACGTCTGGTCGCCCGATCGTGCCGTAGTGTGTCGGTTCGATCGGTCCTGCCACTACAATGTTCCTGTTAGCGATGAAATTGTGTAGGATTTTGCCGCTTTTATTTGCAATCCTGCTATTCCATGCCGGGTGTTTGGCGTTTAAGTCTCCAGCCATTATTATGGTTTCATTATTGTCTAGTAGCTGTTACAGGTCTGTGGTAGATATGTGTTTGTTTGGTGAGTTGTATGTGGCGTAAATTTTGAGACTGTTTGTGTTGGCTAGGTGAACTTGTAGTCCTGTGACTTCTAGGGTTGTGAGCTGGGGGGGGGGGTTATTTCGTTAAATCCTAGTTGTTTTCTGATGAAGATAGCTGATCCTCCATCTCTGGCTGTTGTTCTGAATAGGTGGTAGTTTCTTAGTTTTGGGTTGTCTGATGGGCGTAGGTGAGTTTCGTTTATTAGTATTATGTCTGTGTCTATGCGTTGTATGAATTCTCTTAGTTCGTGCATTTTGTTGAGTATGCCGTTTGCATTCCAATATATTATCTCTAGGGAATTGTTGGTGTTGATTGTGTTATTCATGAGTGAGGGTAGAGAAGATTACTTGTGCGTTTTTCATGAAGTGTTTTGTTGAGTCTTGGGTGGGGTTTCTCTTACTGAATGCGAGTAGCATTTCGCCTAAGGCTGCTGTTATTTTAGCTGAATTGGGTGGTTGGTTGTAGGTGGGGGGGGTTCTTGGTTTGTTCTTACTATGTCGGCATATGTTGTGTTGTGTTTACGCGCGTAGTCGTGGGAATTACTGGTTTTGATGTGGGTGGCGTGTGTTTGTTTGTGTCTGTTGTGGAGCTTGGATCTTTTGCTTTCCGTGTTGTCACGTCGTTGGTTGGGTGTTTAGAACATCCCTTATAATTTGCAGGGTGCGGGCCGTCACAGTTTGCACATTTTGCTGGAGTTGTGCGGGGTTTAGTACAGGAAGCTGTGGGGTGTTTGTCTCCACACTTCAGGCATCTGAACTCTGCCTTGCATCGGCTCTGGGCGTGTCCGTACTTTTGGCATCGGTGGCACTGTCCGGTTGATGCCCTCCTTCGAAGTGGTTCCATTCTGATGGTGAGGTCGCACACTGTTCTCAGATTGTATATTTCATGTTTGTCTTTATTGATCTCTATTAGGATTAGCGGCATCGGGGTTTTGTCTCCTCTGTGCATTCTCGAGACTTTTATGGGTGCAAAGCCCTGTCTTGTTAAGTCTGCTTTAACTTCATCTGTTGTGATTGATTCTACTACCCCTCTTATTACAACTTTTAAGTTTTTCTCGCTTTTTAATGCGAACGTATGGTAGGGGATCAGTGAGTCGTCTAGTTTTTTAGTGAGGTTTCTGAAGTCTGTTACTGTTTCGGGTTGTATTCGTATTCCCTCTGCTGTATTTCTTGCTGTAGAGAACTTGATCTGGCTGTATTTCATGATATTTGCTGTCTCCGACCATTTTTCCTTCGATCGGAGGATAACTGGAGGGATGCGTTCTTTTTTTGTGTTGCTTGATGCGTCCATTGGTATTTACTGTTCTACTGTGTCCGTGACCTTTCGTCGTTTGTTTCTGTTGATTACTTCGAAATCTTCAGTCGTGTCTTCTGAGTTAGAGTAGAGTTCTTGTGGGGAGGGTTCTGGATGTTCAACTTCTAAGTCGGTGGGGTCATGAGTTGCTTCGTCGTTTGGTGCTGATTGTATGAGGGCTACAGTGCCCGGATATCTGGTTTCTAATTCTAAACCTATCTTCCTGAAGAGTGTTATTAGTTGGTCATAATTAAAGTTTGCTAGTGTCAGTTCCTCCATTTGGTTCTGCCAGTGTGCTCCTGTTAGTTGGTAGTGGATGGGTAATAGTATATAGAAAATTTACTTGCAATGTCCGGATTTTCTTCCATGCACTTTCTTTAGTTGTTTCGTTGAAGACGATCCTAATCTCCACTTGTAGATGCACTGATCACGAATTTGGTTCATACAATCTGTATACTATAACCTATTCAGCTATAACATACAGGGTGTTCGGGATAAATTTGACAGTTTCGTAAGGAAAAAGAAAATCTTCTTTGTATCTATTAAATTTAATGAATTGACAAAAAAACATTACAGGCAGAGTTAATTACAATACTATCAACAAGATTTACTCAAAATAACCACCATTAGCATCGATCACAGCTTCAATTCTGCTTCGGAACCTCGAACAAGCTGATGCTACAGTCTCCCTGGGAAGGGCCGCAAAAACTGTTTTAATTTTATCCATTAACTGGGCTTTTGTATTACTGGAAGTGCGATTGGTGTCTTTTTCAACTGCGCCCCATACAAAATAATCCATGGGGTTAAGGTCTGGGGAGTTTGGAGGCCAAACATTTGGACTGGTGAAGTCGTAGAAATTTTCAGACAACCATTTTTGACTTTTCCCAGAGGTGTGGCAAGGGGCCGAATCCTGCTGCCATACATACGGCCTACCATTGGCTACCCTTGTTATCCAGGGCTTGACTACAGTTAGCAACTCCACGAACAAAGCCCGAATTCCAATGCCAGGGTTCTTCAACACCTGTTCCTGCAGATTTGCGAGGAATTCTGCTGTACGAACGCAATCAGATCGTCTGCTAGGGATCTTTCTTCTTGCTACATCCTCGTAGTCACCATTGCAAGTCTCTAGTTCATGCCTGATTGTTTTTACTGTATTCAGGGAGCATTGGGCAGCAGTCGTAATATCCTTATTTTGATGGCGGGCACGAATCATCATGATACAAGTTATTCTCTTCCATGATTCAGGTGGGTTCCAGCTATCCATCCTTTCTGACATCTTGTATATGAATGAAGAAGGGTCCAAACTTTTAAATGAAGAGAAGTGTGTGTTAATACATGTAACTTACGGAAAAATATAATTAATTATAAATATGTCAAATTTATCCCGAACACCCTGTATACTATATACTATAACTGATCAAAAGCTCAGCACTTCAAAACACCTTAAAACTGCTGCCTGAAGAAAACACAACTAAAATTTCATCGCAATCTCATTTAAAAAATCAGCTACCGCCTTTTTATTCCCATATATAGGGAGTTGGCGAGGCCGTTTTGAAGCCCTATCTAACTTTTGGAGACTGATTGGACAGTTCAATCTCCACTGGCAGTCAATCAGAGATAGCTGGCCCAAGGCTATCACTAATTAATCGGCACGCAGTGAAGAAGGAGACTAGTAAGTGCCGCCATCTGGTTGTCCCGGTTGTCCCTAACAATATATTTAATGTTTGAAATTAGTATGGGTTCGAAGGCCGATTTTCTTGAGTTTATGGGAGGAAAAACCCGCTAGCCTGTGGCAGAGATCGACTAACTCTGGAACCGGTCGAAAAAAATATGGCGACACGCCAAATTATCCCAAAGACTTACAAAATATGCGAAAGAAATTTTTAGTGAGCGTTAGCAACATTTGTAAATTTGTATCCATAATATGTACCATGCAAAAATATCTGCGTTTTTTTTTTGGGGGGGGGGGGTCTCATTGGTCAAATTCTGCTCAGATGACGTAGATTCCCTTAGATTGTAATGCTCGAATATAAAGAGCCAACAGGCCTTTTTTTTTTTTTTTTTTTTTTTTCAATGACGTAAATTGTTTAAATAAGGGGATAATGAAGCCCATTTTATTTCACAGCCGAATAAGAAACTCGAAGAGCGAAATCTAAGAGTTTCATGCCGAAGAACGTTCGGCGAGTCCAAGCGTAAGTCAATATCTAGTAGTGCAACACTCGGTGTAAAGGTGAAGAAAGCTACGATCACTATTCTTAATATTTTCTCATAATGTAAAATGCAGCTCCTAGGAGATGTATACTGTTCTACATTATGAGGGAAGGTCACTACCCAGACCGGTTTCGATGTTTATTGAGGTGTCATCAATGAGTAGGTAGACCTGAGAAATACCAAGATTTTAGCGAAAATAGATGATTGACGAGTACACCTTGGTGGCAATTCGTACAGTAAAGTATATTAAGCTATGTTCGCTATAATTGTAATGCTCGTCGTAACGCATAACGCATAATGGTACTGACTTGATGGGTGAAGCATAAATGCTTTTCATATTCCCCTCCATCTGAAAAGGAAAGTTCTTTGGGTGGAGAATTATTGAGCTTTAAGCTCGCCCTGAAAGGACAGTGAGGTTAACTCTGTTCAGCTGAGCATAGAATTGACTTGGGTCTCTTGTATTTGCAGAAATCTGCTTCATTATAGTCTGAAGCGTGCTTGATCAGTGGGTTCGGATGATTAATTGTCTTATTGAAGAACTTTTCAGCTAGGTCATGAAGAAGAGTTGTGATGTAGGGAATGCTGATCTCTGTGAATTTGGGAATTTCTGATAAACCATGGAGCATCTAAACTCATTCTCAGACATTTGTTTTGTATTCTTTGCAGCTTCTGAATATTTGTCTTCGAAGTGTGACTCCACGCAGGAGATGCATAAGTTATGGCTGGGCGTATTACCATCTTGTATATGAGTAGTTTGTTCTGAGTATCTAATTTACTTTTTCTGTTGATCATGGGGTAGAGCTGCGCCTATTGCTTTAGACGTCTTTGAACTTATGTGTTCTATATGGTTGGTGAATTGTAGTTTTTATCCAGAATAACTCCAAGATATTTGACTGTATTCTGCCATGGGACTTTAACACCTAGTAAATGTATATCTTCCTTGATTTGAGGCTTTTTTCTAGTGAACAGTATGGCTGATCTCTTCTGTGGATTGGTTTGAATTCTCCAGTCCATAAACCATCTTTCCAGCGTGTGAATGCTGCTTTGGAGTCTCTTAATAGCCAGTTTTGGGCTGAGAGATCTTGCTAATAATGATGTGTCATCAGCATATAATGCAGTGATTGTTGAGCTTGGGTTTTGAGGGATATCAGCAATATAGATAGAAAACAGCAGGGGGGGCCAAGAGTACCGCAGGACGCAAGGTCCTGCGGTACTCCCGCCAGAACCTTGCGTCTGGTTGATACAGTTTCATTTATTTTGACTTGCATGTATCTGTCTCTGAGGTAAGAGTGAATTATTTTAACTAGGTTAATAGGTATATTGAATGAGATGAGTTTGTAGAGAAGACCTTGATGCCACACCTTATCAAAAGCCTTTGCAACATCTAAAAAGACTGCAGCTGTATGAAGATTCCGGTTGAAGCCTTCGGAAATGTATTCGATCAGCCTGTGGATCTGCTGAACGGTAGAATGGTTTTTTCTTAATCCAAATTGCTCATTTGGGATTATATGTAGCTGGTCCGTTTGTGATTGAAGTCTAGTAAGGACTACTTTTTCTGCAATCTTTCCAAGGTTAGACAGAAGACTGATAGGTCTGTAGTTTTCAGGGAGTTGAGCGTTTTTTCCCATCTTTTTGATTGGTGTGACATCTGCTATTTTCCATGTTAAAGGGAAATACTAGAATCTGAGGATGGCATTAATTATGTTGACTAGATGTACATTGCCTTTTCTGGGGAGAAGTTTAATTATTCTGTTTGTAATTCCATCTGGGCCTGGAGCTTTATGGTTGTTCAGGTGGGTTATAATGTTTATAACTTCTGTTGGAGAGGTGGGTGTGAGAGATTCTAGATCATCTTTTTGTTCTGTTGTGGCCTGCCTAACTCGGCGGTGAATCTTGTAGATTCACCACCGAGGGGTTGCATTGACTTTCCAAGCTGCATTGATGAGGGGTTGCATTGACTTTCCAAGCTGTCGGCTAGAGCCTCTGCTTTTTCCCCATCATTGTGAGCTATTCCTTTCAAGGTTTGAATTGGGGGTAAAAGCTACCTTTTGATGCGGAAGGTTCTCAGAAACTTCCATATGGAGTTGTCCTCAGGGTTTAATTTGTTAGCTTAGATTCCCACTCCCGGTTTCGATGTGTCTGGAGGGCTTCACGTACTTGTCTGTTTAATTTGTTCAAATTTGCTTTATCTTGAGGGGCTCTTGTGTTATGATACCGCTTTCTGGCTTTGTTTTTCAGTCTAATTAAATCCATAATTTCCTCGGGGATCCGTCCACTAGGGTGAAAAACTGTGGTTTGGGTAACTGCCTTGATGGCATTTTTGATTTGATTGTTAAAGTTGTTTGCAGCCATTTCTATCTCCTCTTTAGTATGAATAGTAGGTACTGGGCCAATGTGATCAGGTAAGATTCTGGTGAGTTTGTCCCAAGATATGAAAGAGTGGGGAGGGGAGAATTGTTCTTGTGTACCAAGTTTAAGCAGAATAGGGTTGTGATCTGATGAAAGTTCATTTATTGCTTCCAGCTGGTACTGGTGTCTGATGTTTTTGAGGACAACTATGTCAAGTACATCTGAACTTCCAGTTGAGCTATGATGGGTGGGCTCTGTGGGTCCGGTTACAACAATAGAATTTTGCGTTGCGTAATGGTTTAGAATTCGACCTTTGTCATTGATTGTGGAGCTATGCCAGGCTCTATGTTTGGCATTAAAGTCACCAGCCATGATGATGGAGTCGGAGAAGTCGAGAATGGGGTCCAAATCGGATACCAGCAATGGAATGCTGGGTGGATTATATACTGTGTAGATTTTGATATTGCCAGCGTTGTTGGTATTAACTTCAATGCCTGTTATCTCTGGGTTCTTGGTTTGGGGATTGGACAGAACATTGTGGCTTAGATAGTTTTTAATGTATATATAGCTGTTCCTCCTCCACTTCCGGTTAGTCTATTTGTTTTATACATAGTATAGTTCCGTAATTTGGGATTATTAGCTGGCCAGAGATGTGTTTCGTTTACCAGTATTATGTCAGGATTATGCCTGTGAGAGAACTCTTGTAGTTCTAGGGTTTTATTGCTGAGTCCGTTGGCATTCCATGCCGTGATCATGAGAGAGTTGGGATGGAATTTTCTTCTATTCATTGTTGAGGGTTGTCAGAATTGAGTGGGTACCTTGTAGGAATCGTTTCGTGGAGGACGGTGAATGATTCGTCATACTGAATTCTTGTAACATGGTAGCTAGTGAGGCAGTTAGTACTGAAGTAAGATTTGAGCCTACATGGTCATGAGTTGGAGTAGTCTTTGTTCGTGCTGCCTCTGCATAAGTTTTAGGCATTTGTTTCCTTTCTTGAGTTGTTGGGCTACTGATAGTTTGGGCTGGGGTGTGATTAGCACGGCTGACTTGAGCATCGCTGAATTGTGTTGGAGGGGTAGTTTTTTGTAACCCTCGGTTATTTGGGTGTGTAATGCATCCCATGTAGTTTGCAGGGTGAGGTCCTCCACAATTTGCGCATTTAGCTGGAGTGGATCTTGGTTTTGTGCACATGACTGTCTGGTGGCCCTCGCCACATTTTAAACATCTGTAATTTGCCTTGCAGAGTGTTTGGGCATGGCCAAACCTTTGGCACCTATGGCACTGCCCAGCCATCGACTTCTTCCTTAGTGGTTCAGTAGAAATTCTGAGGCCACATATCGTTGTTAATTCATAAATCTCTTTCTGCGTCTTATCAATTTCTACGAATATTAGTGGCATTGGTCTTTTATCTACCCTGAGCATCCTGCTCACTTTCACTGGTGTTACGTTCCGACTCATAAGATCAGTGGTGACTTCTTCACAGGTGACACCCTCGGTCACTCCGTGAAGCACAACCTTGAGATTTTACTCGCTGAGTAAAGCAAAAGTATGATATGGGAGACTTTTGTTATCCATTAGTCTTGTCAGCTGTCTGTAGTCAGTGACTGAGGCTGGTTGGATTTTGACTCCTTCATCTTGATTTTTTGCCCAGGAATATGCAATTTTATGTTCCCTAAGAGCTGTGGTGACAGTGGTCCATTTGTCCTTGTCCCTTAGTATTACTGGTGGAACCTTTTCAGTGTTCTTTGGGACTTCTAATGTACATGTGTCTTCATCCATCTGGTCTTCTATGATTCTTCTTCTTTTGTAAGAGTGTTCCCCTTGAGAGATGTTTTGACAGGGGGATTTTGGTGACAGAGCAGCAATGAGATCCTCTTGTGAGATCTCATTCTCCTCCTCCTCTCCATCATTAGAGTGAATGTACTCTTTTATGAATCCTGGCCAGTCAGTTTCTAATTTGCTTATTATAAGTTTGAGCACTTCTAGAGACTGCTCCTTGTTAAGCAACTGGATGTGATCTTTGATGTTGTCCATCTCAAAGTGGCGATTTCCTGCCAGCAGAGATGGGTTAAAAGCAGTATAATAATCCCGCAGGGCCGGGGGCCTGCCAGCAAAGTATCCTGTAGACCTAGACGGACTACTAGCAATATATGATCCCGCAGGGCTTGAAGCCTGCCAGCAAATGTCCTGTAGACTGAGTTAGTCTACTAGCAAAATCTTCTTAGAACCTACTAGTTTGGGAAAAGGAGTATCAATATCTCACTTGGCCACAGTTAGAAACCTACCTCCCTATAAAACCTTAATACCACCACTGGTCCTCAATGCGGGTGGGGCCTGCCGGCCATTTGACCTCTTGCACTTTTCGTGCAGAGGGGAAGACAGTAGGAATCACACTATGTTAGCACCAGTGCAATGTGAGATTACTGAGAAACCTTGTATGCAATGAAATCAGGCTCAGTCTAAAGTAACACGTCCGTTCTCAAATCCCTCACTCTTATTCATTCAATATTCAAACTAAAGGCAGAGAATTCTCTCATTCAATGCTCGTCGTGATTCGATTAACGTATAATATAATCTTTAGTTGTAATATTGAGAGGTAGCGTGTTCTTAAGTTTTGTGAGATACTACTATTGTTTTTTTTTGTTTGTTTTTTTTCTCAGAGTTGCTTTTCGCACAACATTCGTCACCGATAGTGAACTGGAGTATTGCACAACATTAGTTTCACAACATAGTGAAAAAGAGAAGAAAAGCAAAAAAATGAAGCGTTTATGTGTGTACAGTAGTATTTGGGAAGGGAAGAAATATCTATGGTTGAAGCCATGTGGAACAAACTTTTAAAGCATTCTGTAATACAGTATTTGCTTCCGTGAATTCAGTATTGCACATGGCGGGGAAAATGACGTTAAAAAACATTCAAACAGTGATATCCACACAAAAGAAAGAGAACAGTAGCAAACAGGAAATGAAATTAGAAAGTTTTTTTTCGCATTATCCGAAGCGGAAAGAAAATCAGTAACAGCCGCTGAATTAGGTTTGGTTTATCACACAGTAAAGCATAATTTATCATATTCAAGTATGGATTGTGCCAATAAAATGTATCCTGTTATATTTAATGACTCTGAAATTGCTTTAAAGTTTCAATGTGGTAGGACAAAGGCTGAAATGCTTGTCTGCAATATAATAGCCCCTGAATATCAATCTCCGCAGTTACCAGAGATCTAAAAAAAGTAGATTACTTTTCTGTAGCTACTGATGCAAGTAACAGAAGAAACAGAAAACTGTGGCCTCTGTGTGTAAGATATTTCACAGCTGAAAAGGGCATTGAATGTAAGGTTCTTGATTTTTATGAAGATCCAGAAGAGACTTCAGATTCAGTTTTTTTAAATATGAAAAGCAGGCTTCAAGAGCATTCCCTGAGCCTAGACAATGTCACAAGCTACAAGCAAACAATGCCAGTGTTAATTTTGGGAAGAAACATTCAGTGTATCAGTTATTATCTAAGGCAAATAACAAAATAATAAATGCCAATTGTTCAGCCCACATCATACATAACATCATGATGCACTAAATATAGATATAGAAACAGTTGTTTACAACCATTTTTTTTGTTCTGCCAAAAAGGAGAGAACAGTTGCAGAATTATTTTGAGTTTGTTGATTTAGAATGGCAAGAGGTTCTGAGGCATGTTTGTACTAGATGGCTTTCCTTGAAACCTGCAGCTGATAGACTTTTATTTAACTGGGATGCTATTGAGAGCTACTTTAAAAGCATTGAAGAATGTCCTGTTTTTCTGAGGAAAATATTTAATGACAAGAATGCCATCCAGCAAGCCAAACTCTACTTTTTATTTTTTTTTCAAATGTTTCAGCCATTTTTGAAGAATGTATTAAACTCCTAAAAAAAAGAAGATTTGAGTGCATCAGAGGCATTGGAAGTAGTCAGTGTTTTACAAAACAAACATCTTAAAAGACAAGAGGACAGGTTCTTTGGAAATGCCACTAAAGAGATATTAGAAGCCATGATCCCTCAAGAAAGTAATCAGTGCAAGTCAGACTTTCTTAAGTTCTATGAGAAGCTTTAAGCCATTTGGAGAAATCATTTGACTTCACAGAAAACAATCTTATTAGTCTGCTGAAGAATTTAAACTTCCAAAGTGAACTGTCTTTCAAGCATCTCAAAGAGACTGTGAAGGCACTTAATCTGGACTCCGACATTATGAGTTATACGAGGAATTCTGCTTGAGTTGTTACAAAATAAATACCACTAAAGTGGACTACACAACAGGCAAAACCTTAGATATGAAATGGAAGGAGATTATTCAGAATATTGGTAAAGAAAATATTCCCAATCTCTATAAGTTCATATGGTTTGTTTTAAGCATTCCTGGTAGTAATGCCTTTGTAGAAAGGTGTTCTCTCTTATGAACTTAAAAGGACACTCAAGAAACAAGTGCTCAGCTGACCTCATAAAAAGTGAAATCATAATTCCAAAAAATGTTACAGATACTTGGAAGGACTATTTTGTGAGAGTGAAAACAAAACAGACAGCTTTTAGAAGCAGCCAAATCAAATAAGAAGTACAGTTTCAAATCTTGAATTTCAAAAACAGGTAGACTTGACCTCCTCAGTATTTTCTCCCCATTAAGAGTGTTTCAAGTTATTATAGTGAAATTTGTTCATTTTTAAGGTAAAATCATACAAATTAAACTTTAAAATACAAATATTATTAAATCACTAATACCAGTAACAATCTATTCAATCTTTTAATTTTTTTGTAAGGTTAGAACTTTATTCAACTTTGGCTTTCTCATTTTATGCATTTAGGGGAGGGGGAAGACTTGCATATTCAATAAGAATGACAATTAGATATTGTATGGGGAGAACAGCATGGTTTGGTGAAAGATAGATCATGACTCAGTAACTTGCTCAGGTTTTTATAACGCAGTGACGGCTGAACTGAATAAGGGTAATGGAGTTACAGTGATACTGCTGGACCTAGCTAAGCCCTTTGAGAGGATACCACATGGAATTCTAATCCATAAACTGCAACATATGGGAGTGGATATAGGGTTGGTGAGATGGATAGGAGGGTGGTTGATGGAGAGTAGTTTACTCAGCAGTAGAGGCCAAAAGATGGCCTGTGACTAGTGGTGTGCCGCAGGGTTCTGTTCTTAGACCACTGCTGTTTAATTTGTTCATTAACGATATAGGGAAGGATCTGAGAGGAAGTGTTCACTTGTTTGCTGATGATGCAAAGTTGGGTAGGGTAATAGCGAATGCAGAAGATGTCAAAATCTTGCAGGACGACTTGGATAGATTGGAGTTCTCAGCTAAGGAGAATGGATGTCAATTTAATGTGCCAAAATGTAAGGTTATGCATTTGAAAAGATTAGCAGCAGTATACCACATTGGTGGAACTGTACTCCAGGAGATTGATGAGGCCAGGGATTTGGGAGTGTTGGTGGATAGGGAGATGACGTTTAGGGGGCACATTGCAAAAGTGGCTAAATCAGCTCATCAAATCACTTGGTTGCTGAAGAATACTTTGACGAGCAGAGACAAGCAAGTTATTGTTCCTCTGTATTGAGCCTTGATAAGACCCAATCTCAACTACTGTGCCCAGATTTGGTCACAGTAGTTGAGATTAGCCAAGATGATAGCAGGTCTATGGAATGAGCCTTATGAGAACAGGTTAAAGATTTGTGGGTTGCAGAAATTGGTTGATAGGCAGAAAAGGGGTGATATGATTGAGACATTCAAATTACTGAAGGATTTCTATAAGATTAATTCAGAGGATATTTTTCAGAACAAGACTGGTGGTCAGAGGACTAGGGGCCATCCATGGAAACTGGGCAAGAGTGTGGTTAGCAAGGGTGTTAGAACTAGGTTTTTTACTTGGAGAGTGGTGAATGAGTGGAATAAGTTGCAGATTCTGTTGTGGGTGCCGTGACTGTGAATGAGTTCAAAGCAAAGTATGATAGATACCGTGTGAATGTCGAATAGTTATGATGGACATGATGTTTAGAGCCTCCCTCGATGAGTAAGGACTCCTTGCAGTTGCCCATAATAATAAGTGTGTCCCTCTTTAGACTTACCAAAAGGTGGCAACCCTACTTATGTGTTGTGTAGAAGTAACTGGCTCCTTTGTACCCTCTGTATTCCGTTTACTGGTTATTTTGCACAAAAAAGATACTTGCAATTACGATAAAATTCAGGAGCACAAATTTAACGAAACTTATTCATAGGCACCGCCTATCGGGAATCAAGAGTTGAATGACCCTTGAATTTATGATAACGCCCACACACATTATGTGAAGGGGGGGGGTAGAGGATAATTTTTTCCGGTGTTTTAAAATTACTGCCATTTACAACTCAGTTATTAACATAGTCATTTTTTACATTTTTTTTTACCTTGAAAAATTTTGGCAATGATGTGCAACACTCAGTATATATTCCATCACAATTCCCATGTATAATAATAACAATTAAAAGGGGGAAACTTACATAAATTTTAATTATAAGCAGAAATCAGCGTGTTTCATGAAGATTTTCAAAACAGTAAGGTTAAAAAGAGTCGAGAATAACGATTAATATACGAGAAAGCTTGTGTTACAAATATGATATGTTACAAGTATAAGGAGAGCTCAGTCTGAATACCATTAATGCCAAAGTAAAAATTAAAAAACATACTAAACTCAGTTGTAACAGACACATTTCACAAATAGAAAAAAGGAAGCATTGCCAACTTCCAAAAAATTAAACAAAGTTAAGAATATCAGAAGCCATTGAAATAAAAGCACATTGCAACACTATCAGTGTCCACTGTCCCTACATTATAACTTAGGTTTGTAGCTCCCCAACAATACAAAAATCTTCATTATAGCTATTTTGTACAAAAATAATTTTTAAATATTGGAGTTCTTTAATCCTGGTATTTAGATTTATATATTGATTCACCAGCATCATGTTTCAAGAAATTAACAACCTAGACTAGAAAACTAAAAATATTTAATTATTGCTTCCTATATTTTGCTGAAGTTAAATCAGCATCCTTAGGGATTAATACACTGGTATTAAAAAAATGCAGGCACGCTTCAGTAACAAAGGAACAGGAGAGATATAGGATGTACTAAATTCCTATAATTATGCCATCTATTGGCTTCGTTTGGGTGTTCTTGGCTGACTGTCTGCCAACGAGGGTTTCCCATATCAGAAGGAAGGTTGATACAACCATGTTTTTTAGGTTGGGATAGTTGGTAAGAGCTGCAGCAGATTTGAGGAAATGCTCCCAAATTTAAATTTGCTTCAGTGGATCCTGTCCCTGGTATCCAGGGGATGGTCTGCTAATCCCAAGTGACCATAGTGTGGTGGAAATGGTTGTAATCCTGGTGCAATGATATACAGATGTTGGCAGTCCTACTTGTTTGTCCATAGTATGAATGGTTGCAGCTACAGGCTACCTGGTATACTCCAGGTAAATCCACAGGTTGTAGCTGGTCATTTGGGGAGCAGATAAGAGTATTAGATTACTTCATAAATTGCAAAAAAATTAACTTTTTGTGCAGCTTATAAGTGGTCACAAGACTGCTTTTTTATACTGATCACATTGCAAATTTTGAAGTAAGGCAAATGAGGCTTTGTGGGGTGCAAGATAGAATTATTATTATTATTATTATTATTATTATTATTTCGGGCGACTCCAGGAGTCCTTAGACTCATCGAGGGAGGCCCTAAACATCATGTCCACACAACTATGCGATTACATTCTCACAGTATCTATCATACCTTGTCTTGAACTCATTCACCGTCATAGCACCCACAACAGACTCTGGCAGCTTATTCCACTCATTTACCACTCTAAAAGTAAAGAACCCAGCTCTAACACCCCTGCTGACCACACTCTTGCCCAGCTTCCACAGGTGTCCCCTAGTTCTCCCACCACCAGTCCTGATCTCAAAAATATCCTCTGAATTAATCCTATAGAATCCCTTTAGCAATTTGAATGTCTCAATCATATCTCCCCTCCTCCGCCTATCAACTAGTTTCTGCAATCCACAAATCTTCAACCTGTTCTCATATGGTTCATTCCGTAGACCTGTTATCATCTTAGTCACTCACCTCTGGATCCTCTCCACCTCCTCCCCATCAAGAAGGAACCGAGGTGACCAAATCTGGGCACAGTAGTCGAGATGAGGTCTTAATCAAGGCTCGGTACAGAGGTACAATAACTTGCTTGTCTCTGCTCGTCAAGGTATTTTTCAGTAACCAAGTGAGTCGATGAGCTGATTTAGCTACTTTTGCAGTGTGCCTCCTAAACTTCATCTCCCTATCCACCAACACTCCCAAGTCCCTGGCCTCATTAATCTCTTGGAGTACAGTTCCACCAATGTGGTATACTGCTGCTAATCTTTTCACCCCAAAATGCATAACCTTACATTTTGTCACATTAAATTGACATCCATTCTCCTTAGCCCAAAACTCCAATCTATCTAAGTCATCCTGCAAGACTTTGACATCTTCTGCATTCACTATTGCCATACCCAACTTTGCATCATCAGCGAACAAATGAATTGTTCCACTTAGATCCTTCCCTATATCGTTAATGAACAGATTAAACAGAATGCCAGAGGAATCTTTTGCCTGTAGAGATGATAGAAAGTGTGGCTATGGTAATTAAGAGGGGTGAAAGGATGGATGAAATGATTGTGATGGTGATCACGAATGACTTGAGAGGCAATGTAAATCAGGTGGCGAGAGATCTGAAATTTTTGCTTGAGGTTGTGCAAAAGAAAACATGGAGAGGAAAGGCTGTGTGCGTGTGTGTGTTGCCCAGGTATGATAGTGACAAGCTGAGCAGAAGAGCAGTAATACTGAATAGCATAATAGCCAGAATGTGTCAGAAAAGAGGATTGGAATATGTGGATGCGTGGAGGGCACTTGAGGACAAAAGAGAATTGTATGCGAGAGACCGCTTGTATTTGAACGAGGAAGAACAAAGGCATCTGGAGAGATTGCTGTTTTCTGAACGAGTCAGTGTGTCAATGCAGGGAAACTAGAATTCCCAGGGTGGATGGTAGCAGGGGTGGCCTCTTGGGGGAAGGAGGACAACATCCAGTAACACTGAGTCCAGTGGGGTCGAGAGGGGGATAATGATAGGTATAAGAAGCAGTGACATTTTTATGCTTTATACTAATGCCAGGAGTATCCGAAATAAAGGAGATAAATTGGTGGTGCTGATAGCATCAGCCTGGCCAAAGATTATTGGGATCTCTGGGACATGGTTGACAGAGGATGATATAATAACAGGAATTGAAGTAGCAGGGTACGGCATTTTTCAGCAGGATAGGAAAGGAAAACGTGGTGGTGGAGTACTGCTTATGATAAGTGATGACTTATGTCCTCTAAGAGTAGAGGCTTTGGAAAGCAGCGACACAAATGGTTTTGAAAGCATATGGTGTGAGGTAGAAGTGACCAAGACAGGATATTTATTGGGGTGTTGCTGCAAACCAAGGAGCACAGAGGTTGGGGAGCAGGAGATTTTTAGGTAATTGAGCTTGGCAGGTGCAAGAAGAATGATTGTTATGAGAGATTTTAACTATAGCAGTATAAGCTGAGAAGAGGAAAATGCATGTAGTAATAAAGGGATGGAATTTCTAGAATTTTTGAGGGACAAATGTCTTAGGCAACATGTAATAGAAGGAACAAGAAGTTCAAGAGTTTTGGATTTGATCATAGCATCAGAAGAGCTGATAATAAGTGAGATGACATCTCTCCCACCACTTGGAGAATGACCATGTGGTTTTTACTTGGAAGATGAATAGACATGCCCGAGAGAGAGAGTGGTTACAGCAAGAACGGTCAAGGAGTGGTATGATAGACTGTGTTTCCTAAGCAGGACCTCCCATGATGAGTGACTCCATAGAGGCCTGAATAATAATAACAATAAATAATCAATTCTTTTGCTAATTCAAGTGATAACATCATAACTAAGATTCAAAAGAAACAGATTATGGGACTTGGTTATATTAGCAGATCGAATGGTCTATCAGTGCAAGTTCTTGAAGGACTTATACTGATAGATATATCAGGAGCTTAAAAAAGAGGCAGACCTAGAATAAACTGGATAGAAAATATAATAAATTGAACAGATGCTTCACTTTCAGAGCTGAAAGCAAAATACCAATCAAGGACTGAGCATAAGATTTCCGTGAGGAATATTTCCTAATATCTATTCAACAGTCCTTTGTGGACTATGGGATGAAGAAGAAGGTATATGATTTAATGATTTCTAATTATTATGGCCCTGGACATCACACACTTCCTATGTCCTTAGGTCATCCATGGAAACTGACCAAGTTTTTGCAAGTCACAAGTTGAAAAATCACAGTTGTCTATATAGTAAGATCCCATTATTAACTTTAAAAAAAAATGACAAGCCTTATAAACTCAAAGAACTGTGCATTTAAAAAGCTCTTTGCAAACATATGTACCCAAGTAGGATTCGAACCCTCATCCTGTTGGTTAGAGAGTAGGTATGCTATCCGCTAGGCCAAAGTGGCCAACACGTTTGTATGTCTCTATCATATTTCTTTTGTCTATTCCTAAAACTCTTATGACCATTCCTTCAGTTTGTTCTTATATACCCAATTTCATAGGCCAGATATCATCACATTACCCACTGATCATCTTTTTGATCGTCTTGCCCATCTCCTTGGAACCCAAGTCAAAGCAACCAGATCTGTGTATAGTAATCAAGATATCTTATCTAGTAGAGCAGGAAAATATTCTTTTTCTTATAAGTTACATTAACTTGTGACTTAGCTACTGGGCTATTTCTAATGCATCTAACACTTTCTTACCTTATAGTGATAAAATTCTCTGGGTTTCCTTTGACCTGTTTGGCTTTCTTTTAAATCTGATTTTACCTTCCTCCTCATGGCTGTCACCCTTCTTGCGATACTGGTCTACCTCTCTCTCTCTCTCTCTCTCTGTGTGTGTGTGTATATGGGAGTGAAATGGTTGTTGAACATCCATTTCACTCCCATCCTAATTGTTCTTTGAACTCTAGGACATATTCAGATGCAACATTATTTAAACATTCCCTCCCCCCCCCACACACACAGCTGATCCTCTTATTCATTAAAGATAGTATTCTCATGAGTTTGTCATAATTTAGTTCTAATTGTAATGGACAAAGTCCCAAGTCCTAACTTAGTGGTATTTAACTAAGTTATGTAAAAACTTCCATACATGGAAGTTTTGGATTGTAATTAATCATAAAATGACCATCCTCACGCTTTTTCAAATTAATGCAGATCTAATTAAATTAAAGTTGCCAAAGAATTACGTTTTTGTGTAATCCTTTAACCAAGTGTAAGCAAACAAAGTTTCTGCATGAAGCATCTTCACAACTAGGCTACTTGTGTTTAGTGGCTAGTGATCTCACACTGATTGCCTTAGTATCCCCTAATGCAAAACACACATCCTTTCAGGTGTGTATAATGCTAAGCATTATGGGATACTGAGACAATTAATATGAGGTCACTAGCCTCTATATACAAGTAGCCTAATCATGAAAATTCTTCACATGCAAACTGTGTTTGCTTATGTTTGGATAAAGGATTAAACAAGAATAAGGTATCACTGTTTTTGCTGCTTTTATATGGAAAATATATGACTTCTGCATTACTTGGGTATCTCTTCTAGGTCGGGCTCCCACTGATAATATTTTAATAATGTTTGTCTTTGGACTTTATTGCAGGAAGCAGAGCGGTTTTGCTTGCTGATAGTTTTTGCTTATCACTGAGCTGAGCCACATGAGATTTTGATGAGTTTAGGAGTGATCTTTTAAATCAAAGTTTTTGGAAAGAGGTGTCACCTTGCACCTTAACAGTACCTCAAAGGTTAAAACTAGTCATAAAATTACTAGTTTTAACCTTTGAGGTTGGTGGTCCCTCCAATAGTCAGGTTGGTGGTCCCTCCAATAATACATAGCATCTTACACACCCAAGAGGATGTGTGCTTTGCATTATGGGATACTAAGGCGATTAATGTGAAGTCACTAGCCTCCATATGCTAGTAACCTAGTCATGAAGATTCTTTAGGCACAAACTAAGTTTGCTTACACTTTGATAAAGGATTAAACAAGAATATTCCTTGGCATCTTTAATTTATAGTGTAACCAAGTAACAAAAAACTTTCAACATTAATGCTGATATGCATGTGGTTTAAACATGGTGTGAGTTTAAGTATTAAGTACAATATTCTCCAAATGTTCCCTATAGAAATTATTCACATGAAATGAGAAAAGGATGAACCCTTTGCAGTTTCATTGATTTACTTTATATTTTTACATCAGAGATGATGGTCGACAGAAAGTTAAAGTTCAGAGGCCATATCACAAAACTGACCAGCAGGAATAAAGAAGTTATTATCCATCCTTATAAAGCTTTGATATGCTACATCTGGACTATTCTGCAAGGTTTGATCACCTGAGTTGTTTCTCGGAGATGTAGAAATGTTGATGATTCATAGGTGAGTGACCAAATTAATGACTGGTCTATGGAGTTCTTCCGATGAAGATAAATTGAAAAAAAATTTGTTGGTAACATACGTTTGCTAATAGGTAGAAATCAGGGGATATGCTAAAGGGGATTTCATAAAAAAATGTGCAATCAGTTTTCCATTACATGATTGAAAGGACAAGGGACATCACTGAAAGTTGTGTAAGAGTAAAGATGTGAGGACTAGATTTTTTGCTTCAGAGTAGCAAATGGCAGAAGTGACCATGGGTGCTTTGTTAATGAATAGGTTTAAGGAAAGATATGACCATGGTCACTGTAAATAATGGTTAGTGTGGATCCTCTTACCATGAGTTGTTGGACTTCGTGGTGGTGCTGTGTTATAATAATAAATATTGTCTCATATAGGAGATATGTTCTGTCTAACCTTCGGTTTATTTCTTTCCAAGATAATTTAGAATTAATTAATGTGGATTGCAGACTCTGGTTAACAGGAGAAAGAGAGGGGTGATATGATAGAGGTCTATAAACTTTTGAATGGGTGTTATAGAATTTCAAATGATGAAATTTTTCATTATACTTGGAGAAAACACAGGGCATCCATAAAAGTTAAGGTTGTTCTCAGTCAAGAAAGGGATAAGAGTTAGGTTTTTCTCCCAGAGAGCAGTGAGTGAGTGGAATAATTTGCCCTTAGGGGTAGTTAGTGCATCTAGTGTAAATGAATTTAAGGGAAGGTATGATAGCTAGGTTGGGTAATTTAGTCTCCCTTGGTGAGTCCTTGACTCCCTGGAGGTCTCAGATAATACTACTACTAATAATAATAGTATGTCATTATTTTGTGTCTGTGTGCGCATGATATTGAATGCTTTTTTCGAAATATTTAAATGTAGTATTCTCAGTTTTAAAGAGAGAAATATTTCTGAGTTAAACTATCGGTTCTGCTTACTTTATGTACTTTTTTTTCTAGGTATACCCGTGAAATGATAGATCGCATGGTGGCCCTTATTAAAGAGTATACACTTATGTCATATTTCCTGTGTATGCATCTTTATTAAAGTACTCTATTCCTGAAATGCAGAGACTATTATTTCAAGTTCCTAATAGTTCCCTGGCTGTGTGGCCAGCAAAAGAACATCCTGTTTGCATTGATGACCTTGTGGCAATCTGCAAGTCCTTCAACATTAGCCAGGTTTTCTATAACCTCCCTGATGAACAGTTGGAATGTTTTTTTTTCATTACTTGATACAATTAATTTTCATTTTGAGATGTTATATTTTTCCCTCCCCTATGTGACTGGGAATCTTCCTTAAGCCTGCAAAAGAGCTCTCTGTGTGTACGTGCACCATGGCTTATAAAATGTTACACTATAATGTGCCTCATTTATACTCTGAAGCAGCTTAGCACAGACATAATTGTGCTTCTGTTGCATGTACAAGCTTTCCTGGTGGAATGGTGTATAGATGTGCCTTGCTAGAGGGCTTTCTGTGATTTGCAGAATTAGTTCCTTTCTTGACACTTCTTTACTGTGCTCTTTCTCTTTGTTTTTCCTCTCTGTATGTGATGTGACCTGTTAAAGTAGCCAGGGAATGGTCAACATTCAGTAAAATGCAATGTAAAAGCTATTTGTTGGGCAAGAGCAATATATTTTACTTGTGTGCTGTTCATTACACACCAACCCACCCACCCACCAACATACACAAAGTGTTCATTTTAACTCTTTCGCTTTCTTCTTGTGCACATGTGTGTGAGTGAGTTTTACATGTTGTATATTTATTCTGATGTCATTTTAAATTATGCTCTTTATGTGTAGTGCATTAGATTCACTTTTTTTTTTTTTTTTCACAGCTGAGTACATCATTCTTATTCAGAAGCAGTGGTTGATATCAGATCATTTTGAAACCTTTGCTGTTCCTTTGTCTATGAAGATTGGTGAATGGGTGAAAATTTTAGTATGTGCACATGCACACAAAATTTGTATATATGTACATGGCATCTATATATGAATGTTTTCAATTCAGATTGTTAAATCACATCATTACAGAGGAATTTTCTTCTGTAAAATTTTGGTTCTCCCATAAAGTGCTAAGTAAATGAATGAATTTTGTAAATGGTTGTATTCAGAGAAAATATAATTTCTGCATTATCTGCACAGTTTTGCTACAAATTTCAATAATACATTATTAAAGTTTATCATCACATAATCATAATTACAGAGAAGCAATATTCCAATTAATTCAAGTAAAAAATAAATAAATAAAATATATATATAAAATCCTCTGATTGAACAGTTGTATGATTTTTTAAGCATTCTTGTATCTGGTGTGTGGCTGTAAATCATTGCATTACTCATTAATATTGCAGTGCTATACAAACAAATTAACATATAGCTGCATAAGATGTATTAGTATTTTTCTGTATGTGAGCTGCTAATACAATCAAAAATACATTTCATTGATTAAAACCAACATTTTTAAAGAGACTTCTAACATTTACCAGGTTGAAAATTTTCTGAAAGGTGGGAGCTCCCTTTAACTAGTAGGCTTATAATAAATTTAGTTTAATCCTTTATCCAAGTGTAAGCAAACAAAGTTTGCACCTGAAAATATCTTCAGGACTGGGGTAAGGTAGTACAACACCGAGCAACTCATAGCAAAGGTGAACCAAGCTAACATCGTTCCCATCTCAGTATCTCCCATAATGCAAAACACATCTCTTTGCGAATATATATAATGTTATGCATTAAGGGAAGGGCCACTACCCAGACTAGTTTCGACCTTTATTGAGGTCTCTTCAGTGGGAGTCAGGCCCAGAAGTGGAGATACCAGGCAGAAGCAATGGCGAGGTCATCTTTACCTATAGGAGTTGCCAAAAGCTGTGCCACCTTTTTATTAAATTACTCTGGATTTAGAGAAACACTACCTTACCCCAGTCCTGAATATATTTTCAGGCACAAACTTTGTTTGCTCACACTTGGATAAAGGATTAAACTAAATTTATTATAGTCTAACCAAGTGAAAGATAAACTTTCGACATCTTTCTCTAAATCCAGAGTAATTTAATAAAAAGGTGGCACACCTTTTGGCAACTCCATAGGTAAGGATAACCTCACCATTGCTTCTGCCTGGTACTCCACTTCTGGGCCTGGCTCCCACTGAAGAGACCTCAAATGTCGAAACTAGTCTGGGTAGTGACCCTTCCCTTAATGCATAACATTATACATATCCACAAGGAGATGTGTTTTGCATTATGGGAGATGCTAAGATAGGAGTGATTTTAGCTTGGTCCACCTTTGCTACGAGTTGCCCTGTGTCGTACTACCTTACCCCAGTCCTGAAGATATTTTCAGGTGCAAACTTTGTTTGCTCACACTTGGATAAAGGATTAATCTAAATTTATTATAGTCTAACAAAGTGAAAAATAAACTTTCAACAGTAAGCTTATCTTTACTTTTGCTAAACAGTGATTTGACTGCTTTAATTAACTTAAAATTTGATGACTTTGTTCTATTATCAAGATTAATGTGAAGGATATTTGCTTGGCCACCCAGCTGTTGTACTAGATCAGTGTTTCTCAAAATTACCATGGACCCCTGAAGACCTTTCAGGGGGTTCGTGGAATTTTCGGCTATGCATCATTAACTCATGGAATAAAATTTAAGTTTGAAACCGTAAAACGTTCCTATTGTATCACTGAATAAAGTACAGAGACATCTGTAGGCTGTGTGATATGTTTCTCAACAAACAGTGCAATTAGAGAAACTGGCACTAACTAATGAATCGCATGACCCCTCCCACATAAAATGCTGTATAGTAGACAATCAAAACCATATGGTGCACCGGCAACATATGGTTTTGTTTGAGTGAACATGTTAAAACTAAGAAATATATAGTGAATGTGTTTCAGATATTATATAAGGAATTCGGTTGAAGAGAATTAGCATTAACTGAACTGTTGGCTTGCCTTTGTCAATTAGTAGCACGATCTTTTGTTAATACCGCACCAATCATATGAACATCTTCATAGCTGCTTTATCTCTACTGGCCTACCATTGCTGTCTGTTTCGAGTTATGCTTTCACTAGCCATTTGTTGAAGGACTGTTCGTTAAATATGGTAATTTTTTTTAGCTTTCAAATTCTTAAGTATGGATCACTGGTTAAAGACTGGACTTTTAAAATGTGCAAAAGAGAGGAACATAGTAGATACAAGTAGCTGTCAGCAACAAGAAAATGTTGATATTGTATCTGGATCAAGTGAAATTGATAAGTGTGTGTGTTATCTGACATCTCTAAAGAACCAGCTAGGAAGAAGATGAGAAAATTTCATAAGCACAATATAAATTACTTGAAATGTGGATTTTCATGGAGGGGAAATGGAGAAGAACCTATTCCATTATGTGTAATTTGCAGTGAAACTTTAAAAAATTAAAGCATGAAACCATGTAATTTAAATCACCATTTTGAATCTAAACATAATGAATGTAAGGACAAACCTGTCGAATTTTTTCAAAATAAACTAAAAAATTTAAAAGAATCTCAAAAAGTGATGTCGATAGTGTCAGGAGGTGAAAACATGAAGGCTTTAGAAGCTTCATATCATGTGTTGCTATTAATAGCAAAAAGTGGTGCAGTGGAAACAAATGGTGAAACTTTGGTCAAGCCTGCAGCAAAAATAATAGCGGAAATTATGATGGGAGATAATGCAAAAAGATCTTTTGATCGGATTTGCCTTTCAAATAGTACCGTTCATCGAAGAATCACTGATATGGCTGAAAATATAAAACAAACATTGTTATCCGATATACGTGAGAGTCGTTATTATGTGTTACAGGTAGATGAATCCACCGACATTACAAATTTTGCAAATCTTCTAGTGTTCGTTAGGTACGAAAAAAATCAAAAAATTCATGACAACCTTTTATATTCCCAACCCTTGCCAGAACATACGTGATTGGAATAAGCACGGACTGAGCGAAATCCATGTTTGGATCTAAAAAAGGACTTGTTTCAAGGATTGAAGCTGTTGCACCAAATGCAAAGTTGACACACTCCTCTGCATACACAGGGAGGCTTTGGCTACACATATGATGTCTACAGACCTAAGAAAAGTTCTTGATGAAGCGGTAAAAATCATAAATTATATGATTTTTACAGCACGGAAGGGCTAGGCCGTCCTCTAAACGCCAGACTTTTCTCTCAACTTTGCAAAGAAATGGGAAGCAACTATACACAACTTCTTTTCCATACCGATGTTCATTGGCTTTCTCATGGAAAAGTCCTTACTCGTTTATTTGAACTTCGGAATGAACTACAAGTTTTTCTTAATGAAAAGTTTGAATTGAAAATGCATTTACATAATTGGAAATGGCTCAGTCAATTAGTATACCTGGTAGATATATTTACTGTATTAAATAGTCTTAATTTATTTTTACAAGGCAAGGAAATTTCTATATTTCATGTCCAAGATAAAGTGAACGCCATGTCGGCAAAAATGAAGTTATGGCAAAAGCGGGTTGGTAATGGAGAATTTGACGCATTTCCATCGCTTCATGAATTGCTCACAAGTTCAAATGAACAAATTGATGACGATGTGAAAATTACTATCATGCAGCATTTAAAAAGCTTACAAATGAATCTAGAAAAGTATTTCCCTGAATTGGACATTAATATTGAGTGGATAAGATACCCTTTAAATAAAAACAAATTTATGCCAAAGGGTCTATCGTCAATAAAAGAAGAACAACTTTTAAAACTAGCTTCTGATGGTTTCCTAAAAAATAAATACAGCGAGAATACGTTATCATCATTTTGGCTACAAATACAGAATGAATTTCCTGAATTAATAGATAAAGCTCTAAGGTTCATTTTTCTATTTCCAAGTTCATATCTGTGCGAAGTTGGATTTTCGGCCCTTATAGATATTAAGACGAAGAAGAAGAGGAATCGCATTATAGATGTCGAACCGCATCCAAGATTGAAATTAACTACTATAGAGCCAAATTTTGCTGAAATTTTATCTCACCATAAGCAATTTCACTCCTCTCATTAATGATAAATTATTTCAAGTAAGTAAAAACTTTACAGTATCTTTATAAAGTTTGTTCTATTAAAAATAAATCATATTTTTTTGTTTACATGAACATATAAATTCAAATAAAATAGATATTTAATTTTTTAATTAATTTATTTTATTTTTTTTAATTATTATTAATAAAAATTCATTATTACCAAGCACCCCATAATTAATTATGGAGTACTTGGTAATAATGAAAATTTAAGAAGGGGTCCGCGGATATCTGTAGTTTGAGAAACACTGTACTAGATAGTCACGTCCGCGGAAGGGCTGGGCCTGATGCTGTGCAGGCTGGTCGAAATGCACGTGATCATGACGCAGAGGCTGGTCGGAAGGCACGTGATCACGACGCACAGGCTGGTCGAAGAGCATGGGCTCATGAGAAATAGGCTGACTGAAGTGTATGGGCTCGTGCCCAATAGGAGCATCCTGATGAATGGGCTCACGAGTCACGGAATGATTAAGACTTCTCGGTTCATGACGTGCAGTCTCTGGCTCACGGTCAATAGGTTGTATGGACTCTTGTTCTCTTTGCATATGCTATGCCCATACAGTCTCATGATGTTGCAGCATGCTCCCTCTTTCATGCCACATAGGCCCGAGGTGCTGCTCAACAGGGTCACAGTGGTGTGTGGGCTCAGGTCCATGCTGAATGGGATCTTCCTGGCCTATAGTCTCCAGCTGCTGCCTCTGCATCCAGAGTTCTTGTTGTTTATACACCAGTATATATCTTTCCTTAAAATCTATATCTGACCATTCCTAGTGTACCTGATATTAGGCTTCCTGTTTTCCTGAAAAAAAAAGTTCTGAATTTATAATATTATTTCAATTATTTTGAAAATCCATATTTGAACATATCTTTTTAATTTCTAATCTACGTAGAAAGATTTATGTTGTGAAATGAAACATTTCTATGAAGATACCGTTATGTCTTTGCCAGTGAGTGTGTTCTTCAGGCTGGCTTGTTTTGCTGGATGAAAAACATCAATTTTAACACTATAGCTAATTAACCTCTGCTTCTTACTTTAAGCTTCTGGATGCTACATCTACGATAACATCAGTGTAGACAGCTGGTATTCTACCACCACCCTTGTGCAATGGAATTACCATACATTCTTTAAATTCCTGCAGAATCTTCCATGTTCTGAGACTCAAATTATATAGCCTGGTCAAAGGAATAGCTAGTACATCTGGACACTTTTAGCACACATGCTGATATCCTATCAGTCCCTATTGCTAAATTCTTATTCAATTTGTGCAAAAGCTCTTCAGACATCTGAGTTTTTTCAGTGAGTGAAAAGGTAGCAGTGGACTCAATGTTGCATACACCAGGTTGATAACTTTTAAACAGTATTAATGGGAATTTCAAGTTTTGAAATAAATTGGGAAGAAAACGTGTGGAAGAAAGGAAAAAATTTTCTTGAATTCTTAAGGGATCACTATCTCATATAGCTGATGATGAACCCGTGGGCAAAATGTACTGGATTTAGTGATAACAACAGATAATGTAATTGTTAACAACATATCAACATTGCCACTAGTTGGTGACAGCAACTACTGGAAGAGTGAAGAGACCGCCCCGGGCAGCAAAAGTCCTAGCAATGCTACTGATTTTTAGGCTTAGCAAAGCCACTCATTCAAATTGTTGAACTAAACCAATTACAAAATTTCAAATTTATTCAAAAGTATTCGCATATCAGCACGATGATTATAATATTCACACGCAGGGCCTGCTTAACTCTCCTATCTGCCGAGGTGTATGAAATAGGCAGACCACCCCAGCATTTTTCATGGATCAAAACTTCATTTGCATTTTACCCTTAGGGGGTGTGCAGCAGCTAGGTTCTCCTTCCTTCACCCTGTTAGTACCATTAGGGGAAGCAGCTATCAACCAAACACAAGTGATCGAACTAAAATGCTCCCAAATTTCTGCCCTAAAGGATCCTACCTGGGGCCAGGCCTAAAAATAATATTGTTTAACATTGAAGGTTTCTCCAGTGTCAAACAAGATCTCATTGCAAATATTTGCAGAGATACTGACTGATGTGCTCTGCCTGCAAGAAGCTCACAGAAGAGGAGGTGCTGCAAGACCTTACATCCATGGCATGAAACTCAAAAGAAATACCCTAGCGCCTCCGTAGCGCAATTGGAAGAACGACGATACATTGCGCCCTTCGATTGGAATAGGCCTAAGTTCGATTCTCGTCCCGACGGGAGGAATCTTTATCTGGTCTATTTCAATCAATGGTGAGTTAGCCGATCTCATGCGGAGGTAGCAGGGTTTTTTCTCCCAGAAACTCGGGTTTTTCATCCCGCATACATAAAATCGGCCCTTCAGAACACACGCAATTTACAGACAAAAATTACTAGTTGTGGTGGTGTTGGAGGTGGGCGGTAGATGGCGTTGATTCGTAGTAGTAGAGGTAAGGTGTCCTCCCGCGATGAGTCTTCGGACTCCTTGGAGGTATCAGGAATAATAATAATAATAATGATAAATATGGCAGTGCAATATTTACAAAAGAGAACTTGATCCCATCGTCCATTGTCCCAATGAACAACAGAAACATTGAGATTATTACAATCACCTTTAAAAATCTCAATCACCTCTGTCTATAAATCACCAGAAAAAGCTTTTTCCTTCCCTGACATCCTCCTCAATAATAATGCACACATGACTAATATTGTATTAGGAGACTTTAACAGCCATATTAAGTGGGGTTACACAAAGTCCAACAAAGATGGAGAACTTGTTGAAAAATGGGCTGAAAACCTTTTTCTAAACCTGATCCATAATCCAAAACTCCCTGCATCTTTCAACAGTGGCAGATGGAAGCGAGGCTATAACCCTGACCTCATATTTGTTAGCTCAAAAATATCCAACATTTGTGTTAAAAAGGTTTTAAATCCGATTCCACATACTCAACATAGACCTTTAATGCTTCAATTCTGCTTACCACAGTTCCTTACAGATGCCGATTTAATTTCCAAAAAGCTAATTGGAAGGATTTCATGGAAGATCTCAACCGCTCCATAGAACAAGTCCCTCCAAACCCTCAAGAGTATCCTGAATTCATAAAAATACTGTGGAAAATCTCCAAGCACAAACTACATTCCAGGCCTTTCCGGTGACATACAAGCCCAGTATGCTGATTGCTTACAACTTTACAACACCAACCCCTTCTCAGAAGAGACCGTCCAAGCAAGAGAAAAATTATGCTCCAAGATGGCAGAGGAAAGGCATTCCTCATGGAAAAAAGAAATAGAAGCTCTTGATATGACCCATAGTAGCAGAAAGGCATGGAACTTTATCAACAGAATTAGGAAGAATTTCACTAAGCCATATGAGCATCCACAGGTAACAGCTAATCAAATTGCTCACCAGCTGCTGCTGAATGGAAAATTCACTAAAAAGCCCACAAAAAATAAGATACTTAGAACCCCGAGTGAGGAACAAAATATGATTAAATCAGATTTCACCATCACTGAACTCAATGCTGCCATAAACCTATTAAAACCTAGAAAATCTGCAGGCCTTGATGTCTGTAATGAACAGATTAAACATTTTGGAACAAGGACTACAGAGTGGCTATTAAATCTATACAACACTTGCCTCAGAACCCTAAGGATACCAACTATCTGGAGGCATGCCAAAGTGGTGACCTTTCTGAAACCAGGAAAAACTCCAACAGAAGCAAAAAAATTAGACCTATATCACTACTCAGCAACCTCTTTAAACTCTATGAATTGATTATACGCGTGGATAGGCTTATGTGTTCATCAGACGTTGTAATAGGTTTCATGGTATCATAAGAACACAGATGGTTAAGAAAATAACTATTTCTTAACTTACAGCTAATATTTCGCTGGTATTATATCCAGCGACATATTAGCTTTAAGTTAATAAATAGTTATTTTCTTAACCATCTGTGTTCTTATCATACCGTGAAACCTATTACGACATCTATAAATGATTAATTTTGAATAGGCTACAACCCCTAATCGAACCCCATCAATATATAGAAAATGGTTATGAGCAAAACCTAGCCACAGGAGCAGTCTTTATAGACCTAACTGCAGCATATGATACCATAAACCATCTCACACTCAGAAATAAAATATACAGAATAACTAGAGACTATCACCTTGTCCTCCTGATCCAATCACTCTTGGAAAACGGACTCTTTTAAGTGGACCTGGGAGGGAGGGTAGGAAGAGCCGCTGGCACCTCCCAGAAATGCTTCCCTTAGGGAAGTGTGTTATCACCATTACTTTTCAACATCTACGTCAATGATCTCCCCAACTTTCCAGGAACTAGAAATTTTATCTACATAGATGACCTTGCCATAGCTAATCAATCCAAAAATTTCAAGTCCGTTGAAACTACTCTGTCACTTGCATGACACCTTAAATAGTCTAACCACATACTATACCAGCAATCAACTAAAACCAAACCCCTTGAAAACCCAGACCAGCCTTTTCCACCTTAACAATAAGGAAACCAACAGGAAGCTACAGATTTCTGGGAAAGCTCTAATATAGAACATTCCTGGAACCCAATCTACTTCGTTGTGGCTCTCAATCGCACCTTCTCATATAAAACACACACAGAAAAAACAAAGGTAAAAGTGAATGCAAAAAACAATATACTAAGAAAGCATACCTCCTCCAAGTGGGGTGCAGACCCTAGCACACTGAGATCTGCCTTGGCCCTTTGCTATTCTTCTGCTGAATATGCCTGCCCAGTATGGTCCCGATCCTGCCATGCTGAAAAACTTAACCTAGCATTGAATGAAAGCTGCTGCTTAATTACAGGATGCCTGAAACCGATACCACTAAAAGACCTATATACTTTGGCTGGTAATGCACCCCCTTCAATTCTAAGATCTGCATTCTCAGCTGATGAAAGAATCAGACAAATGAATGATGAATGCCACCCACTATTTGGCCTGATTGCAGTGCCCCAAAGACTAAGATCCCGACATAGCTTCCTGTCAACTGTTGAACAACTGAAAACCTCCCAGAGACAAGACTTCAACAATGGCTTGCACTATGTCCTGAAAATAATACTGGTATTCCAACAGCTGAACATCTTCCACGTGGTGCCCACTTGGACTAGAATACTTATAAAAGTCTGAACAGACTTCGAATGGCAGGACGCTGCAAACAAAACCTCAAATGGAGCTACCTCACTGGCCCAGACAACTGGGAGTGTGGGACAACCCAGTCCATGAAACACCTTTTTTGTCCCTTTCTTCCAACACCATGCACAAAAGAGGACTTTATATCCTGCATATCTGTCACAGAAAGAGCAGTATATTGTGTGCAAGATACTGGAGGAACATCTGACCATATTTATTGTATATAAGTTATGTATAGGTTCCTTTTTTTCATATTTAATTATTATTCCGTGTATAATTCACCTACCAAATCTAAGCTGATCTCATTGTAATGTATACTTGTTGTAAATCATGCTGTACTACTGTACCACTTGTGTTTGGATACGAAATAAATAAATTCTACCTCTTATCAACTATTTACCCTCCTCTGCCGTTAATCCCTTAACGGCGATTTTAGAGCCATTAGCCTATTAACTGTGACAGTGGACTTGTGTCACTTTTACATGTACACTTGGAATTTCCTTTCCTGTACTAGGATATTTTACCCTTTTTTTTTTTTTTGCCACACAATTTTTGCCTTTGCAATGAATATATAATAGTAAATTTCTTTCACTTTACTGAGAATATAGATTTTTTTCACAAATTTTCAAATGTCTGTTTGCATTTAACATATTTTGTCAAATATTTATATTTTTAAATAAAATTTAGTGAAATAAATATAACATTTTGCTTTTTTTTTTTTTGCAAAATACCTTTATATATGGATTGTCATATTTCAATTTTAGGAACGATATTTTTTTTTTTATGAACAAATGATTATAAACTGCATTACTGTTTTTGATTGTGTCTTTTTTTAATATGAAAAATGTATGTCCAGTGGTATTTTATCAGACTCTTCACATTCTTTTGTTTAAAATTGCAAAAGATTTTTTTTTTGTATGATGCAAATTACTATAATGTCCAGTGCTTAACTACTGTAGATATGTTGAAAATATAGTAGGAAGGATATCCTGTATGGAATGATTCAAAATTTATGCTCATTTTTAAGATTTTTTACTACAACCCCCCCCCCTCCTGGAACTCAGTTACATAACTACTTTAAATTTCTACTGGTTTGAAAGCTTTCAGATAGTATTCAAAATCAAAAGAAATAAAGCAATAATATTGTTATATATTCAAACTTCTAATTCTGTACTCTTTCTTTGCATCTGAAATCAGCTCTTCAGCTGTCTGTTGAAATTATTCTAAGATTTAGAAATACTTATTTTATCTAAACAATTATATTTAAAAATATAATTATAAGAGTGACATTTTGCCTTTTACTTCCACAGGAGAAAAGAATAAGGCAATAATATTGTTCAATCTTTCGAACTTTATTGTAGTGGAAATTTTTATTATCAAACTTTCAAATTATCAAATCATAATTGATTTGATAGAGTGTTATTGATGATAACTGATGAACTGCAGCCAAGCAGAATTGAAGTTGAACTGCAGGATAGTGAAGAGAGCACATTTGAGGCTATTTGGTGTGAAATTGAGACTAGTGGAACAAAATATACAGTTGGGTGCTGCTACAGACCAGGTGATGGAATAGATGGTGGAGATAGTATGCATAGACAAATAGACGTAATGAGTGGTAGGAGGGTAATTATTATGGGGGATTTCAACTATGGTAACATTGATTGGAAGTAGTAGAGGACATGGGAGGAAGGAATTGGATTTTATGCAGTTATTAAGGGATAACTACCTGAGACAGCATGTAATGGAATATACTAGGGATTCGAGAGTGCTTGACTTAGTAATTCATCTGAGAATTTGATTGTGACCTGCAAGCCCATGAACAGTATAGTATAAAGCACAGGCCAGGCCAGAAGGGTAACGAGTTTGTTAAGAAAAGCAAAAGCGGATTATGAAAGGAAATGAGCCACGCAAGCTAAAGAATCCCAAACAGTTTTTTTGATATGCTGCAAGTAAAAGAAAAAATGTATACAGCAGAATGATTTTAAGAAATGCTGATGGTAGGGAGGTAACTGAATCAGTTGATATAGTGGAATTACTGAGCAAGGACTTTGCAAGAGTATATCATCCAGGTGGTGATATTGCAGGAATGAAGGAACCAATAGCTTATACAGGAATTGAGATGAATCAAATTCAGGTGAATAGTATATTACAAAACCTTATTTTGAATATATCTTTGGAATTGTATGGTATACCAACTCTGATCTTACGTGAAGCAGCTAAAGAATTGTCAGTGCCCTTGACCATTTTGTTTAATTTGAGTCTCGGGTCTGGGTTAGTCCCGATGGGATGGAAAGAGGGGAAAATAGTTCCACTGCATAAAGGAGGTTCCAAGACTGCTGTTGCAAATTACCGACCGATCAGCATATCAGGAGTCGTCGTCAAGGTTTTGGAGAAAGTAGTCAAGAGAAAAATGCAGGAATGGATACATGAAAATGGGATACTGTATGGGGGACAGCATGGTTTTGTGTAGGGTAGACCATGCCTTACTAACTTATGTTTTATAACATAGTAATGGGTATACAGTGATACTGCTGGACCACTACTATTTAATTTGTTCATTAACGATATAGGAAAGGATCTGAGAGGAACTGTTCATTTGTTTGCTGATGATGCAAAGTTGGGTAGAGCAATAGTGAATGCACATGATGTCAAAATTTGCAGGATGATTTAGATAGATTGGAGAACTGGGCTAAAGAGAATAGACGTCAACAATTTAATGTGACAAAGTGCAAGGTTATGCATTTTGGGGTGAAAAGATTAGCAGCAGTATACCACATTGGTGGAACCATACTCCAGGAGATTGACGAGGCCAGAGATTTGGGAGTGTTAGTGGATAGGGAGTTGAAGTTTAGGGGGCACATTGCAAAAGTGGCTAAATCAGCTCATTAAATCACTTGGTTACTGAAGAATACTTTGACGAGCAGAGACAAGCAAGTTATTGTTCCTCTGTATTGAGCCTTGATAAGACTCCCATCTTGACTACTGTGCCCAGATCTGGGCATCAGGGTTTATTCTTGATGGGGAGGAGGTGAAGAGGATCCAGAGGTGAGTGACCAAGATGATAGCAGGTCTATGGAATGAACCTTATGAGAACAGGTTGAAGATTTGTGGGTTGCAGAAATTGGTTGATAGGCAGAAAAAGGGTGATATGATTGAGACATTCAAATTACTGAAGGGTTTCTATAAGATTAATTCAGAGGATATTTTTGAGAACAGGACTGGTGGTGGGAGGACTAGGGGCCATCCATGGAAACTGGGCAAGAGTGCGGTTAGCAAAGGTGTTAGAACTAGGTTTTTTACTTGGAGAGTGGTGAATGAGTGGAATAAGTTGCCAGAGTCTGTTGTGGGTGCCATGACTGAATGAATTCAAGGCAAAGTATGATAGATACTGTGTGGATGTTGTTCTATGATGTTTAGGGCCTCCCTCGATGAGTCCAAGGACTCCTTGGAGTTGCCCATAATAATAATAAAACTTTGCTATTTTGTAATAAATAAATAAATAAAATATTATGCGTGCTACTTGGAAAATTTCTAATCTGTGGCGCACACTGCTATGAAAATTTAATAAACAAAGTTTCGGCAAACTGTATTCTTATTTACAAAAAAAAAAAAAAAAATCTTATAATAAGCATATTTGAAAAACAGTTGCATTAGGCAAGATTGTGGTACACAGAATGTTTCAGAAATAAGAAATCTCAGAGAATGATTTACCCTGCTATTCAGAATTATTTGGATAAGGTATTTTATATATATATACAATCATCCCCAGTGGTGTGTTGGTAATTTTTTAACAACTGACTCGCTTTATGTGACCCAGGGCCGGTGCGAACTGTGCGGAGATAGAGGGGCCCCCGCACTGACAAAGCAAGTGCCCTAAACTAATTATTTTAGTATCTTTGAGGGGACATCTATATTCTATTTTGCACAGGGCCCCCCGCAAAGTATAGAACTGGGGCTGATGTGATTACAACGATTATTATGTATTATCAAATGAAATCCTAAACAAAATAAAACAGTGTAACACTAATATTACCACTCGTTTATGACTGGCACAATTATACACTGAGTAGTCGATCAAACGACCAGAGACTGTAGCCGTCGCGACGAATTTTTATATTTATCAATAGTGCAATCATGTTGCACTTCCAAGAACTTACTATATTAAGTTCTTGGAAATTCGCCGAAAAATAAGGCATTATTGTTTATTCAAATGCTCAGTACGGGAGTTTTGATAACGCGTCGTGTTTTAATGAATACAGATATTGTTTAGTAAATAAAATCGTTTCCAAATTCCCTTTCTTAAATTGAGTTTGTGTTTTGTGAATTCTCCTTTATGCATTTATTTTTGATGATCATAATAATAATATATGTAAATGTTTATTATACAGTTTCAGAATATTTATGAGAAAAAGTATATGCTATCATTCATCCTTTCATAAAGAATTTTAATAACCGGCTCGACCGACTTTTAAAAACATTAACAACCGGCTCGCTAAATTTGAAAAATTTTAACAACCGGCTCTCGCGAGCCGGTCCCAATACACCAGTCAATGGTCATCCCTCGACTTACGTCCGTTCGAGTTACATCCTTTCATAGATACATCCGTGATCCCATAATAATAATAATAATAAAATTATTTTTTTCCTAATTAGTAACCAGTTTATTAATAAATCGGTTACTAATAAGGAAAAAAATAATTTTATTATTATTATTTTGTATAGGCAGCATCCCCATTTAAAACTTCACGGGCAGCCACTGTCACGGACCATAAATAACATTTTCGGCTATACTTTCGAACAAGACGCAAGCCAGCGTAAGGTAAAGCATGCACAGTGGCAATCTCCCTCGGCAACTGGCACGTGTCTTCAACAGTTCCTCTGTTGATTTTGTGTTTGAGAAATGGGTTATTTGTGTATTTATCGTTAAATATTTCGCGATGTTTTGTGCAACATGGCCCCTACACGTACAATCAAAAAACCTAGTGAACAATCGCAGAAAATGAGGCGAGCAGTTGATCTTGAAACGAAGTTGCAAGTTATAAAGCAACATGAAGCTGGAAAGCCCTTCATTGTGACCGCACATGACTTCGGATGGTCTCATTCTACAGTGACAACCATTTTGAAAAATAAGGATGAAACCGTATCCGTAAAATGTGAAAGCATCTGCTTCCATTAAATCGACAATAGTGACGAAGCAACGACAATGTCCTATCGGTGATATGGAAAGGCTACTTGTATCATGGATAGAGGACCTGAACCAAAAGCGTATGCCTCTTAGCACTGTGACCATAACCGCTAAGGCACTAACTCTCTTCAACATGAAGGAGAAAGCAGAGCCCGATTATGACAACGAAATCAATGTTTCTTCCGTTTGGTTCATGAGATTCAAGCAGCGTTTTGCGCTGCATAATTTGAAAATGTATGGGAATCTGCAAGTGCTGAGAAGGCTGCCAGGGAGTTTGTGGAAAAATTGGATAAAATTATTTGCCACAGCACAGTGGCGCAGCTAGGGGGATGCGGAGGGGACGGTCCGCCTCGAGCGGCACTTTGAACCTTTGCAAATTCTAAAATACAGTCTCGAGAACTCAGTTCCAAATATGTATTGTAATACTACTGCGAATTTTCCTCACAATTGCTGTAAGTGTTGCTAGTTGTGAGAAGAGTTTTTCTAAATAAAATTTGATTAAGAATTATCTACATTACTATAAAATAGACTTCACCAATGCCATCGACGATTTTGATAACAGAAAAGCAAGAAAAATAACATTTTAGAATGTTGAAATTAAAGTTTTACTTCAAAAATAAACATAGTGATTTAATTATTAGATATATGAAGAGCCAAAAGGCTTCAATTCGGCGACATATGACTTGTTTAAGTTAAGGGATATTACATCCCATATCGTTTCTTAGCCTTTTCGGCATGAAACTCTTTGAGTTTCTTATTCGGCTAAGGAACGATATGGGATGTAATATCCCTTAACTTAAACATAGTGATTTAATTTATTTCCCTATACGTCGTTTTGACTTTTTGTAGTATTTTTGGTGTGTATTGAGAGGGACAGTAAACTCAGGGACTGCCCCGGGCGACAACAGCTCTAGCTACGCCACTGCCACAGCAAATATTTAATATGGAGAGACGTCCTTGTTTCGGGAAAAAAAAAAAAAAAATGCCCGAGCGGACATTAATCCACAAAAAGCTAAAATCTATATCTAGTTTCAAAGCTTGCTATGAGCAAATTTATGATGAAAAGAAGAGGAATATGCAAAGCACATTGGACATTTTCATCAAAAAAAAAAAATATATTACACCAGAAGAGTCACAACCCTGATCGTTCACACAGTGAAGGTAATGAAGATGTGATTGTGCAGAAAAAGTTGGGTGATTATTCTCCTGTTTTATAGTGGCAGTAACACACAACACAGTTTTGTAATAAGGTTTAAAAATTAAAATGGCAGTATACTTATTACTGTTAAGTCCCTAACCCCTATAACTCTGTTGATTTAATGTATCGACTTACGTCCTACCAGATGGAACGGAACCTGGACCTAAGTCGAGGTATGACTATATATATATATGTTACCGCTAAAGTGCAGAAATCAGTTATTCTGCAGATTAACTAGGGTGATCCGTTAACGTGCGGAAAATTGTTTC
Source organism: Typopeltis vanoorti (assembly GCF_054136105.1). Classification (NCBI taxonomy): domain Eukaryota; kingdom Metazoa; phylum Arthropoda; class Arachnida; order Uropygi; family Thelyphonidae; genus Typopeltis; species Typopeltis vanoorti. The sequence goes on from NC_143566.1 coordinate 59,701,479, forward strand.
TTTTCTCAAATTACCTAGATAATCTGCACATCACCTACTAGGCACTCGTTAAAGTGAAAATAAGATCTTTGCTGGAACAACAGCAACGTTTCTGTACGCTTAAATTAACATAATGTTATTTATTTATTTTTCGATATCTAAAGAATCAAGTTAATACAATCAAACAATCAACAAATTAGTTGATAGAATCAATCAATTAAAAAACTATAATACAAAGAATCAAACGGTTTAAAATATTATTACAATTAACGAAATGAATTTGCAAAACATATGACACTGGCGAAACCAAACTAAAAGTGGAGGGAGAGGGGGGAAGGAGTAGGGAAAGGAAATGAGAGAAACAAACTTTTGAACTTTAACGATACGGAAGCCGTTAATGTGCACATTACCTGGGTAAAATGCGCAAAACTCTTGATTCCGCACGTTAACGGAGCAAATCAGTTAATCTGCAGATTAGCTAGGTAATGTGCACATTAACGGCTTTCGAGCTTTAGCGGTAACATATATACAGTATATTGTACATGTATACTAATATTCCTTTCTGCCCAATAATATATTGTGTGTGTGTGTGTGTGTGTATGTATGTGTGTGTATATATATGTATATATATATATATATATATATATATACAGGGTGTTCGGGATAAATTTGACATATTTATAATTAATTATATTTTTCCGTAAGTTACATGTATTAACACACACTTCTCTTCATTTAAAAGTTTGGACCCTTCTTCATTCATATACAAGATGTCAGAAAGGATGGATAGCTGGAACCCACCTGAATCATGGAAGAGAATAACTTGTATCATGATGATTCGTGCCCGCCATCAAAATAAGGATATTACGACTGCTGCCCAATGCTCCCTGAATACAGTAAAAACAATCAGGCATGAACTAGAGACTTGCAATGGTGACTACGAGGATGTAGCAAGAAGAAAGATCCCTAGCAGACGATCTGATTGCGTTCGTACAGCAGAATTCCTCGCAAATCTGCAGGAACAGGTGTTGAAGAACCCTGGCATTGGAATTCGGGCTTTGTTCGTGGAGTTGCTAACTGTAGTCAAGCCCTGGATAACAAGGGTAGCCAATGGTAGGCCGTATGTATGGCAGCAGGATTCGGCCCCTTGCCACACCTCTGGGAAAAGTCAAAAATGGTTGTCTGAAAATTTCTACGACTTCACCAGTCCAAATGTTTGGCCTCCAAACTCCCCAGACCTTAACCCCATGGATTATTTTGTATGGGGCGCAGTTGAAAAAGACACCAATCGCACTTCCAGTAATACAAAAGCCCAGTTAATGGATAAAATTAAAACAGTTTTTGCGGCCCTTCCCAGGGAGACTGTAGCATCAGCTTGTTCGAGGTTCCGAAGCAGAATTGAAGCTGTGATCGATGCTAATGGTGGTTATTTTGAGTAAATCTTGTTGATAGTATTGTAATTAACTCTGCCTGTAATGTTTTTTTGTCAATTCATTAAATTTAATAGATACAAAGAAGATTTTCTTTTTCCTTACGAAACTGTCAAATTTATCCCGAACACCCTGTATATATATCATTGTGCTATCTTCTATCGAAGGTCAGCGACCATCTTGGCGAACAAACTGCGCTCTTGTGCTAATCTGAGCAGTTGTGCACTGCTCTTTCCTGTCCACGTCTTGATGTTGTCAAACCATGATATTCTTTTTCTTCCTCTAGTTCCTTTGCCATCAATTCTTCCTACCAAAATAGTTTGTAGAAGTTGGTATTTGCTGTTTCTCATGATGTGTCCAAGATATGATGTTTTTCGTTTCTTGATTATTTGTACAAGATGTTTAGCTTTGCCAATGGATTTTAAGACATCTTCATTGGTAATTTTTTCTGTCCATGATAACTTTAGCATTCTTCTGTATAGCCACATCTCAAAAGCTTCGATTTTCTTGATGGTTGTCGCCTTCAATGTCCATGTTTCAACTCCATAGAGCAGAATAGACCACACGTAACATTTCAGCATTCGGCATCTGACTTCCATGTTTAGGTCTTTATTGCAGAATAGTGTTCTCATTTTCATGAAGGACTGCCGTGCAACTTCAATCCTTGTCTTTATATCTATTTCTGGATCCCAACGTTCATTAAGCCAGCAACCAAGATATTTATATCTTGACACTTAATCAATATTTTTCCCATTGAGTGTCAGTTTCATTGATGAGGCTGGATGTTTGCTGATGACCATGTATTTTGTCTTGTTGATGTTTATATTTATTCCCATTCTTTGGCTTTCTATGTATACTCTGTCAACGAGTTTTTGGAGATCCATAATGTTATCTGCAATTAGCACGGTGTCATCTGCATATCGTAGGTTGTTAACAATCTTTCCATTTATTGTGATTCCCTCTGGACATTCTTCCAATGCTTTTTTAAAGATTACCTCTGCATATATGTTGAACAGGAGTGGTGAGAGCACACATCCTTGTCTCACTCCTCTTTTGATGTTAATATCACTGGTGGTAATGTTGTCTAATTGAACGGTAGCTGACTGATTCCAATACAGATTTGTTATTAGTCTTATGTCTTGTTCGTCTAGCCTTATTTGTTGAAGGATTTCTATTAAGTTGGTGTGTCTGACTTTGTCGAATGCTTTTTCAAAATCTATGAAACACATAAAGACAGTTTTCTGTTTTTCTATGCATTTTTGTATCAATATTTGGGTACAGAAAAGGGCCTCTCTAGTATCAAAACCATTCCGAAAGCCGAATTGTGTTTCACTTAGAGTTTCTTCACTTTTTCTATAAATGCGATTCTGAATTACTTTCAAAAATATTTTTAATGTTTGGCTCATTAGACTAATAAGTCTGAAGTCACCACAGGAATTCGCTTTGGGTTTCTTTGGGAGAGTGATAAATGTAGATTTGAGCCAATCTGATGGAAATTCATCACTTTCATATATTTTATTAAATAGTTTTTCAAGAAGTTTGATGTTATCTGGTTCGATTAATTTTAAAATTCTGTTTGCACACCATCTGGTCCACTGGCTTTTCCTGTTTTACTTGTTTGTATAGCATTCTCTATTTCGCATTTCATGATTGCTGGTCCTTGAATGTTATCTTTTATATTTATAGGCTTCTGTCTAGTATCATTGAAAAGTTCTGTTACATATTTTATCCAAATCTGTGCTTTATTCTCTTCTTCTAGAACTATTTTTCCATTTTCGTCTCTTAGAGACACTATTTGCTTTTTCCTCAGTTTTCCGGAAATTTCGTTGATTTTCTTATACAGATTGAAATTATCATGTTGTTTCTGAAGCAGTTCAATTTCAGTACATAAATTTTTCATCCAATTTTCCTTGGCTTCTTTTATTTTTTTCTTGATGATGTTATGTGTTTCTGTATACCTGGCTTTGTTTTTATACATTCTTCTTGTATCAATAAGAGAAAGAATCTCATCTGTCATCCATTCCTGTTGTTTTATATTATTCACATAACTTACTTCTTCAATACTTGTTGTTACGATGGCATTCTTATTCATATATATATATATATATATATACACACACACTAATGTTCCTTTCTACCCAATAAGCTGTAAGCTAACGGAGCTTACTAACCCCCCCCCCCCCCCACTGGGAACCAGATCAAAAGAACATGCCCAGCAGGCAGCATACTAAAGTGCCTCGTGCAATAACGGAATATTTTAGAGGCAGAATTACTTTTTTTTTTTTTTTTTTTTACCATCTTTCTGATTGATTAGCAGACATTCAAAACATATTCTGATATTGCATTTGTAGGATGACAGTGTTTTTAAATATTAATTTCCCCTATTACCCAATATCACATAACTTCCTGATTTATAACAATGAGGAAATATGTATATTTTTTTATTTTTCAGTTGCTAATTTATAATAATCAAAACCTAGTTTTTGTGTCGAAAAACTTAGTGATATGATCGAAGAATTGCATATCATTCTCTATAAAGCAAAGTCGTCGAAGAATAATTCACAGATTTCCTTCAGGAAAGATGTGAATTATTCGTCAAAATATGATTTTTAACAAAGATAACATAATCTAGAACATCGGCAGCTAGTTGTTTTTTAAATAATATTTCAAATAATTATTGTGAATTTCTTCGAAAAAAACAAAGAAAATTTATGTCCAGTAAGCGATTAGACAAAATTAGCACAAAAACATTACATTGGTAAAACAAGGTAATACAATATTTAAGTGAAGAAAGTATGCAAGGATTTATATTTTGTCCTAGAATTTAAAAGTGTACAATAAAGAGAGAAAATAAAAATAATTTCTATACTATAACGGCTATTTTTGCCTGTTTTTGTTTAGGAGTGTCCCTTATTTTAAACCATTGGCTTTTCACTCATGAATTCTTTGGGCATTATAAGTGAATTTTAAAACGTAAATATATGCAGACTAAGAGAGGTAGAAATTTTGCACATGCCTTGTTTAGTTTGGAAAACGTGGGGGATTTGAGGCAAGGTGGAAAAAATATTAATTAGAAACCCGTTTTTTTTTAAATATATATATATATATATATATATATATATATATATATATATATATATATATATATATATATATATATATAATATTTAAGGGCGCTTTTGGGGGAAAGTGTTTTGTGGAATAACAGGGGCGGGTGCGAGCCGTTTCGATTCTGCTGTTTTAATTGCGTTTTCTTTTTTGCATGTGTTTAAATGTTCAGGAATAGGGATGTTACAGTCGCGGAAGTGTTCTTGTAGTCTAGCCCATAAAGATCTGATGCACGGTAGAACTGATTTCAGTCTTTTTTGGCAAGGAAATTTGTAGAATACATTGTGATGTTCTAATATTTCTTTGTATGAGAGATTTAGTGAGTTTTAGGAGAGTTGGTAATTTTTGGTTCGTGGTGAATACAAGCCTATAGTACGTGTGTTTGAAAATGTATTTGTAGGCCTTGTATGTGTGTTTTTGGATGTATGGCAGTTTGATAACCTTTTTTGTTGGGAAGTCTGTTTTGGTTGTAGGGTTGTTATTACGGGTTTTTGCTGTTCTGTTTGCATAATTTATTAGTTATGCGGAATAGTTGCGATTTTTTAAAAATCTGTGTTAAATTTTTTAATTCCGTGTTGAGATAATTACGATAAGTTGAGAATTTGTAAGTGTTTATGAATTGTGATAGGATGGCCGATTTTTTGACCGAATATGGATGGTATGAGCTGAAATGGAGGTAGTTTTTGATATGCGTGGGTTTGTGGTAAATTTTGGTGGCTATTTTGTCGTTAGTTCTGATTAATGTCGGGTTTAAGAAATTAATGGATTTGTTCTGTTCAGTTTCTATGGTGAATTTTAGTCCGTTGTTGTAATTGTTAAGGGATGCTTGTAACGTGGTGATGTGTGTTGGTTCTTCAATGCATATGTTGTCGTCCACGTATCTGCCATAAACGTTGATGACGGGTGGGGGGAGTAGGAGAGATTCTATGTGTGCTAGGAATAATTCTGCTAGTTGTCCACTGATGTTTTGGCCTATAGGGACAGGACCGGCCTTCTCTATAAAGGGGCCCCGGGTGCGAGAAACCTTTTGGGGCCTTAAAATATTTTTCAAAGGTAAAAATTAAAGGATTCGAAATAACCGTATTGTAAAACCTCTTACCTGCAAATGATTTTGGCACAGGAAAAAAAAAAAAAAAAAACATTCGAAATATAATAAGTTTCCGCAAATGTGTACCGACTGTGCCCACTCGATCGTGGGGCCCGGGTGCATTGCATCCACTGCACCCCCCGAGATGGCCGACCCAGCATAGGGAGACCTAAAATTTGAACATACATGTTGTTGAAGTTAAAGAAGTTAGCTGATATTATGAGTTTGATCAAGTTTATGATTCATAAGGTGTTAATTTTGTGCATGCTTGCAGGATACTGTCTTCTGTGAGTAGTGTGTGTACGATGTCTAACGTTCCGGGGACGTCCACGTTAGTGTATAACGAAGTTGCAGTGAGAATTTGTAAGTGTTTATGAATTGTGATAGGATGGCCGATTTTTTGACCGATATTATATATATATGATGAATATTATATATATATATATATATATATATATATATATATATATATATATATATAATATTTAAGGGCGCTTTTGGGGGAAAGTGTTTTGTGGAATAACAGGGGCGGGTGCGAGCCGTTTCGATTCTGCTGTTTTAATTGCGTTTTCTTTTTTGCATGTGTTTAAATGTTCAGGAATAGGGATGTTACAGTCGCGGAAGTGTTCTTGTAGTCTAGCCCATAAAGATCTGATGCACGGTAGAACTGATTTCAGTCTTTTTTGGCAAGGAAATTTGTAGAATACATTGTGATGTTCTAATATTTCTTTGTATGAGAGATTTAGTGAGTTTTAGGAGAGTTGGTAATTTTTGGTTCGTGGTGAATACAAGCCTATAGTACGTGTGTTTGAAAATGTATTTGTAGGCCTTGTATGTGTGTTTTTGGATGTATGGCAGTTTGATAACCTTTTTTGTTGGGAAGTCTGTTTTGGTTGTAGGGTTGTTATTACGGGTTTTTGCTGTTCTGTTTGCATAATTTATTAGTTATGCGGAATAGTTGCGATTTTTTAAAAATCTGTGTTAAATTTTTTAATTCCGTGTTGAGATAATTACGATAAGTTGAGAATTTGTAAGTGTTTATGAATTGTGATAGGATGGCCGATTTTTTGACCGAATATGGATGGTATGAGCTGAAATGGAGGTAGTTTTTGATATGCGTGGGTTTGTGGTAAATTTTGGTGGCTATTTTGTCGTTAGTTCTGATTAATGTCGGGTTTAAGAAATTAATGGATTTGTTCTGTTCAGTTTCTATGGTGAATTTTAGTCCGTTGTTGTAATTGTTAAGGGATGCTTGTAACGTGGTGATGTGTGTTGGTTCTTCAATGCATATGTTGTCGTCCACGTATCTGCCATAAACGTTGATGACGGGTGGGGGGAGTAGGAGAGATTCTATGTGTGCTAGGAATAATTCTGCTAGTTGTCCACTGATGTTTTGGCCTATAGGGACAGGACCGGCCTTCTCTATAAAGGGGCCCCGGGTGCGAGAAACCTTTTGGGGCCTTAAAATATTTTTCAAAGGTAAAAATTAAAGGATTCGAAATAACCGTATTGTAAAACCTCTTACCTGCAAATGATTTTGGCACAGGAAAAAAAAAAAAAAAAAACATTCGAAATATAATAAGTTTCCGCAAATGTGTACCGACTGTGCCCACTCGATCGTGGGGCCCGGGTGCATTGCATCCACTGCACCCCCCGAGATGGCCGACCCAGCATAGGGAGACCTAAAATTTGAACATACATGTTGTTGAAGTTAAAGAAGTTAGCTGATATTATGAGTTTGATCAAGTTTATGATTCATAAGGTGTTAATTTTGTGCATGCTTGCAGGATACTGTCTTCTGTGAGTAGTGTGTGTACGATGTCTAACGTTCCGGGGACGTCCACGTTAGTGTATAACGAAGTTGCATCCAATGAGGTGAGGACGTCTTCCCAGGATAAAGTGACGTTATTTATTTTCTGGAGTAGGTCGTCTGTATTTTTTATCATAGAGTTTGACGTTGGTCGTATCGGGTAACCGTCTAATTTCTATATTTTACCGTCTAATTTCGTAATTTCTATATTTTAAGTCTCTGTAATATAACTAAGAATCCAGTTGCCCAGAATAAAACAAGGAACTGCGTTCCTTGTTATAGAGAACTGAGACTCGTCTGGAGATATCTGTTTAAGTGTTCTCTACAGCGTGAAGGATTATCACACCTTCTAAAGCAGTGCTTCCCAAACTTCTGGATGTCAGGGCCCCCTTTGGAAAAATTTCAACATTTCACGGCCCCCCTCGATAATATAGACATATATTATTATAATATTTATTGTATTTATATTCAATACAAAACATACACAGCGAATATTGCAAAAATCAAATGCAAATATTACATTTTTAGCATCTTACATACACATTTGACATGGCACATTATCTCATATTTTTATATAGATAGATATATTGTTATTGTACATTTGCAGTACAAGCACATGAAACGTAAAACGATTAGTAATAAAGAAAGAATTAAAAACATAAAAGAAGTTTAATAACAATTTAATGCAATGGATGTGTTTCAATATTGCTACACAAAAAGTCAATATCAGGTGAGTGAAATATTTGAAACTGCAATTCTTAGATTTCTGCTTTGAAACGAAACTTATACGAATAAGCATTCGTATTATACGAATGCTTATTCGTACGGCGCTTAATGAATACTAATATTCATTAAGCGCCGAAATACGCAGGAAGCGAAAAAAAAAGAAATAATAAATAATAAAAATTAAATACCTTTTTATTAAGATAAAATAAAATCTACTTAGTCTTAAAAGATTTTCAATTTGTTTTCATTATTTCACGGCCCCCTCAACAAAACCTACGGCCCCCAAGGGTGCCGCGGCCCACAGTTTGGGAAGGGCTGTTCTAAAGGACAGAACAGCCTTCTTATCCATGTTCGTTGAACAGGTGTATTGGATCGTATCCAGATTTAGCTGGATGTATATATATATACGTCCTGGCCGGTTGGAAAGTTAAATCATTTATTTTTTTTTCATACATTGCTTTTTCCATTAAAAATTAAATGATTCTTGTCTTGTGCAATTTTTCTAGTTTGTACATCTCTAGTTATAATATCTCATAGTCAGTAATCAGCAACTGATGTATCTGTAATTCTAGTCTGTGCATTTTTGTATGCTTTGCGATTTTTGCTGTGTTGTTAATATGTGTTACGAGTTCGACCTTTAAATTTTAACTACATTTTTTTAAAAAAAGTAAGGGACGCCAGAACCCCTAAAGCCGGCAACTGTTCCCACGTAACAAATGTAAACAAACTGACACTGATAAAACCATTAACTATTTGACATGAGTTGTATACAGTTTTATGATTTATTAAAAAAGTTCATTCTTGTGCAAAGTATCAAAATTTAAATTTTAAGTAATAATATGATTGTTTAAAATGCTATGTATATGCTTATATTTTATAATAAATGTTATTAAGCTTTTTAGTTTTAGTGAAACAAATAAACTCAACCCGCCATTTTTTAATTTATTTTTTTTATGCAACAATTCTGATTTGTCTTTTATTTTCTCCAAAAAAATATGGCCACCATAATTAACCTAATTTGTCACTTACATAAACATTCAAGCACGTTCTACACAAGCCTGCACACCTATTAAATTATGTCATATTACCAAGAAAAATATGAAATTTAAAAACAAAAAATAATTCTTCCATAATTTTTAGATAACATTACCCTTCCGGCCGATAAAGAGATGTGGGAGAATTGTTGGTTAGGTAAGAGGTATGTGAAGGTATTAAGGTGGGCTGAGAATATTTGGGAAAAGGTGAAAAATATAATTTTTTAGGGGAAGGAGAAAGATATGAGATACGTTTAGGGGTGGGGGTAATGGTTGTCAATCATTTCAACAGTGTGTCGTCTTCGAAACTCGTGGGAAAAGCGGAGGCTGTGTAATGCTGACATTTAATTTAAAAGAGAATGCAATGCTCGCTTAGATATTTCTTTACGTTAATTACAGAAGCGTCCTCTGGTGGAGTAGATACAAAAATATAGTGTTCTTGGTCTGAGCATGAAAATTAACTTTATTTATTATTGCTATTAGCATATTACAATGTCATGGGTTTTTTACATATACTATATATAGGAAGAATAATTCGGACATACCTTAGTAGAATGTTGCTGGTTTTCTTCATATTCCCCGGCATCCGGCGATATACATTTCCAGCTGCAGAGGTATAACTGAAAGGAAGGAGGGGGGGTTGAAAAGTGAGGATAAAGAGATGTGGAAGAATTGTTGGTTAGGTAAGAGGTATGTGAAGTTAAAAACCCGGGTATTAAGGTGGGGTGAGAATATTTGGGAAAAGGTGAAAAATATAATTTTTAGGGGAAGGAGAAAGATATAATGAGATACGTTTATGGGTGGGGGCAGGGCTGGATTAACCATTAAGCAAAATAAGCACGTGCTTAGGGCATCATGAAAGGGGGGGGGCACCACGGAATTTATGCTTTAGTTAGATGACGAATTTAATTTAAATTAACTTTTAATTAGCTTTTCATTGTTTTTATCTTTTCTTACTGTTACCTACTTTGTTTCAATAAATAATGACGTGTAGAAGACCTAATAAAACTCTAACCACGTGCATGACGGTTCGTTTACACCGTATTATTGCTCACGACGCTTTCTGGCAGTACAATTGCGTCAAATGAGGTATTTTTTTATAATTAGCGTAACCATTTTATTTTTTTATTTTCCTGTCTGTTTTAGGTCTTGTTTTAATAAATTATGTCTTATAAAAGGCTCCAGAAGCAAATATAAAACAAATCACGCGGTTGTCTCAGAAACGTGCCTCCGGTAAAAGGCCTAAGCTGTCGCAGAAGTGAGACTGCGGTAAAATAAGAGTTAATTAAAGCACAAGATTCAGCTGTAAGCCGAAAATTAAATTGTTCGTATGATTTTGCCTGTGATATGTGTAACTGTGTTGATTGCCACCTAATATTCAACAAAATAATATTTTTATTTCTGTATTTAACAGATCCCAAGAACCAAGATGAAACGTGTTCAGTTAAGTGGTGCACAAAAGCGAAAACTATCAAAAAAGAAACAAGAGGAGACTTTGGAATTAGATTTCAAGACTGCAAAGCTGACTGATTTCTTCACACAAGTTCCAGAACATTATATTCCAATTCCTGATTAGAGCCAATCTCCGTCGTCAGAAGTGGACACAAATACCACTTTGATCACTTCAAATTCAAAATATGATGTTGGAATCATCAAGGTATCAAAAGCAGGTTCATCTAGCACATGTCTCACTACTGACCTCACTTTGTCTGTAAGTTCTCTTGATATCTCTACTGCAAATGTTGATGCAAGTTGCTTTACAAAACATTCTGAGATTGAAATAATTGCTGAAAATGAAAGTTTAGTTGGCCATGGTGATGGTGGTGAAATGATTCAGTCTGCAAAAGATGAAGTAAATATAGCAATAGATCCAGGGTTGTGGCTTGATTTCTCTGCTGATGACGTGGCTTTTTGGACTGCTTGTGGACCCAGTGACTGTCAACACCACAATGGGCTATTTGACAAGTCTTACCGACATTTTAGTAGTGACAAACCAGTAAGATACTGTTCGCAGAAACTTTTTGTTGGGACAAAAGCCAATGGTGAGGAATACAAGGGAGAGTGGTTATTATATTCACCATCAACGGGATCAGTTTATTGTTTTGTTTGTTCCTAAAAATTTCTCACATTTTGTTACAAGAGAAGGGTTCAGTGACTGGCGAAATACTATTGTCATTGATCAACATGAAAAAAGCACTACTCACCGAGACTCTATGCTAACATACTTAACTCACAGACAAGGTGTAGGGTTGGGACAACAGTTGGAAAAACAAATTCAGGAAGAGTGTGATTATTGGGAGCATGTGCTCCCAGTAATCACAGAGGCATGTCATAGCTGTTATTCATACGTTAGCTGAACATAGCTTGGCTTTTCGAGGAACAGAAGAAGGATTTAGATCATTGCAAAATAGGAACGTTTTAGGGCTGCTTGACTCATAAGTCAGTTTGATCCATTTTTAGCAGATCTCATTGCGAAATATGGAAATTGTGGCAAAGGAAATCCTTCTTATCTGTCCAAAGCCGCCTGTCAGGAACTCATTCAACTGATCGCCCAGAAGGTCCACGTGCTTATTGTTGATGAAGTAAAATCTTCTGGTTATTTTAGTTTGTCCGTTGATTCAACACCAGATCTGTCACATATTGACCAGTTGAGTGTTGTACTTAGGTACGTAAAAGATGGACAGCCTATTGAACGCTTTTTAACCTTTCTAGAAATGAAAAGCCATACTGATGAGGAAAGGGCAAATCAGGTGTTGCAGTACTTACATAAAGTTTGTCAGCTAAACTTTTCAAAATGTAGGGTCAGTCTTATGACAATGCTGCTAACATGTCTGTGCGTTATAAGGGGATGCAGCAAAATATTTTAGAAACAAACAAGTTTGCTATATATGTGACCTGTGCAGCTCATTCACTAAATTCGGTAGGCCGAAGTGCTGTTGACTGCTGTCAAGAGGCGGTTAATTTCTTCTCTACAGTGTGGTTGCTCTATACCTTTTTTTTCAGCCTCAACCAGCCGGTGGACAATTCTTAAAGGTTGTATTGGAAATTAAAATGTCTTAAAATCCCTCTCTGATACCAGATGGGAGACACATGCTATGGCAACAGCAGCAATTTTGAAATCTTTCCTTCAAATTTTAGAAGCGTTAGACTGTATAGCCGAAGACCAGTCACAAAAGGGAGACACTAGAAGAGAAGCAGATAATATTGCAAATAAGATGTAAGAGCTAGATTTCGTTTTTATGTTGAATTTTTGGGATGAGATTTTGCAAAATTTTCATAGAGTAAGCCAAGTTCTACAGAATGAGGATATCAACTTAAAAACATGTGCAGATCTGTATGGATCATTAGCTGACTAATTGCGCACTTCACGAAATGAATTTGAAAGATATGAAGCAGCTACAAAGGAAGTGATACCAGATGTTGATTACAAGGCAGCTCAAACTCGCAAACGTATCAGAAAGAATGTACCCAATGACAGAGATGCTGCAGAAGTATATCTGAAAATGCCAGAGATAAATTTCGTATCACCACCTTTTACACAATTGTTGACAAACTTGAAACTGAGATGAGAAGAAGAGGAGTGATATACAAAGAAATATCAGAGAGATTTTCTTTTGTAGAAAATCTCTCTGATATTTCTTTTTTTTTTTGAAGTAGCATTATGTGCCACATAATGCTACTTCAGTGACTTCATCATCTACTGAAATTGAAAGGTATTCTCAGTGTTGTCTAAATCTGATTGATGCTTACCCAGAGGACTTGAACACTAATTTCTCAGCTGAGCTTCAGCAGTTTCACTCATATGTGCGCCATATGTTCAGTGTAACAAAAAAATGTAAAAACGAGATTCATTCATGCTGAACTTTATAAAATAATTGTAGAAGACAATATTGAGTGTGCCTTTCCAAATGTAGACATTGTCTTTCGTATATTTTTAACATTAATGGTCACAAATTTCTCAGCTGAGTTCATTTTTTCAGTTGAAGTATATTGAAAATCCCATCAGAACAACTATGCAACAAGGCAGGTTGAATGCCTTAGCTCTACAAAGTATAGAAGCAGATATGTTACGTAAGATTAATTTTGAGGATCTGATCAAAGACCATGCCATTAAAAAAAGTAGGAGAAAACTTTTCAAATCTAAATAAAGTTGAAGTATACAAAAATAAGCTTTATTTTCCATCTTACTACTATAAGTTTTGTTTCATTTTGAAAAATAAAAATTTATTTTATGGTTTATTGTTTATTATTTGAATTGTATATATATGGGACACCAAAATCTTTTAAGTGCTTAGGGCCTCTATGGGTCTTAATCCGGCCCTGGGTGGGGGTAATGGTTGTCAATCGTTTCAACAGTGTGTCGTCTTCGAAACTCGTGGGAAAAGCGGAGGCTGTGTTATGCTGACTTGGTGGTTTTGTGTTTGATTGTTATGTTGTTCTCCATTGGTTGGAGTAGTGAGCTAAGTTTTATATTTTGGAGCTTTCAGTTCCTGGAGATAGTGTAGAGGCGGTGTACGTTATTGAGTTTTTGTCACATTTTATGGCTATCGTGTCCGATGTTCTAAGCATTGTTTCGTTTTCCTTGTATGTCTAGTATTACGGCTTTATCGATTTGTGGGGTATGCTTATGTTCCAGGGCATGGACTGCTATTTCCCTTTTCATGTATTCTGTATATTTCTTTTGGTTGTTGCGTTTTTTATTCGTTAAATGTTCTGCAAATGGTATGTTGCAGGCGCGTAAGTGTTCTCGTAGTCTTGTCAATAAAGATCTGATTGTGGAACCAGTGTAGGTGACGTCACGGTCTTATTGGCAAGGAAACTTGTAAACTACATTATGGTGTTTAAGTATTTCTTTCTGCGTGTGCAATTTTCTAAGTTTTAGAGGTGTTGCAAATTTTTGGTTCGCGGTGAGCAACAGCTTATAGTCGGTTTGTTTGAAAATATATTTTTAGGCATTGGATGTGTTCTGGATATTTGGCAATTTCATGATTTTTTGTTTGGAAGTTTGTTTTGGTTGTTGTATTGTTTTGACGAGTTTTTGTTGCTTTGTTAGCGAAATTTATTAGCTAACAAATTTCGGTTTTTAAAAATCTGTATTAATTTCTTTATTTCCATGTTGAGATAATTATATGTATCCGAAGACTTATATGCATTTAAAAATTGTGCTAGAATTACCGATTTTTTTAAATAGAATAAGGATGATATGAATTAAAGTGGAAGTAATTTCCGATATGTGTGAGTTCATGGAATATTTTTGTGGCTATTTTGTTGTTGATGGATTTTTTTCATGTTCTGTTTCTATGGTGAATTTTAATCGGTTGCTGAAGTATTATCTTCGCGGTTTCAATTGGAACAAACCGGTGCCATTTTTCTCGACATAGCAAATGCTTTCGACAAAGTATGGCACACCGGTCTCCTACATAAACTACTAACAGCCAAAGTACCAATACAACTAGTCCTCCTGATTAGCTCATACTTTAAAAAGTAGAAAATTCTGAGTAAAAACACAAGGAATAATATCCTCCAAAAGCAAAGCCACAGCCGGATTTCCACAAGGCTCACTACTGTTCGCCATCTACATGGCTGACATCCCACAGAACAAGACCACATTTTCTACCTACTACGCAGACGAAGATACAGCATCCTGACCAGATCACTATGCCCAAAATTAATAACTAAACGACTACAAACCGCAGCAAATGAACTTGAACTCTGGTTCAGGAAATGGAGGATCGACGTAAACGGAGACAAAAGCGCACCAATACTATTTACAAGAAGAAAAAAATCCCCCCACAATTCAGTAAACATATTCAACAAATCAATCCCATGGGTAACCACATCCAAATACCTAGGAATACAACTGGGCAAAAAAACTACACTTCAAGACCCACATAGCACAGATATGCAACAAAGCAAGCACAGTCATACCCCGAAATTACCCACTAACCAACAGACGCAGCTGCTTAAGCATAGAAAACAAATTACTCATCTACAAATCAATAATAAGATCCATAATAACATACAGATCACCCGCCTAGGGTCACACAGCACTTTACAACATCAAAAAACTCCAAACGATACAGAACAAATGTCTAAGAATGTCATTTGACGCCCTGTGGTTCATACGAAACACGCAACTCCACCGCGAAGCAGATATACCGACAATTCTCAACTTCCTTCAACAAACTGCCACAAATTACTTCACACAAGCAGCCACCCACCCAAACCAACTAACAAGGACAGCAACAGAATACAATGAACACAACACAATGAAACACAAACGGTCCAAAGCAATCCTGCTAATCCAAAATTAACTATAAACCACAGAGGGCGAGCACTTGCTCACCCTCTGTGGTTTATAGTGGTAATTTAAACTCGTGTAATGGAGAACCAAGACAAAAGGAGTAAAAGCCAAGGGCTTGGTTCTCCATCACACCAGTTTAGTCACAAGTCAAGTCGGTTAATAGCGTGTTGAATGGAATATGTTTATACACATCCCTAGCGGAATTTTTTTTTAATATATTTTATTCTCCCTTTCGCAATTTCTTCATTAATATGATTTGGATTTATGTGTTTTGTACCGGGTACAAAATATCCTCTTTATATGCCTTTATACCGTTCGTACCTCATAAGTGATCCAAGCGATTCGCTCAATTTGAACTGCACATTTTGGCCTTTAAGCTTCGAAGAGAATTTCCCGAGGATCATCCAAATTTGTCTTCTCTCATAAACCTTTCTGTCAACATTTTTTTTTTCTTTGTTTCCTCAAGGCAACTATATATTAATATGCTGTTATACGTTGCACGTGGCTGATAAGTGAACGTCATTGCCGTAACGAGGGAGTGGCGAAAGAGGCGCCCGCAAAGGGGCAACTAGATTTGGGGCGCAAAACGTAAAAAATAAAAATAAATAAATAGATATAAAAGTCTGCTATTTTAATTTGGATTTTTAGATTTCGGCAATATGCCACTTTAGACACACAGCAACTCATTTTGAATGGGTTAATAGTAAGTATTTAACATATTGCATTTAGTAAAATTTAACTTCTTACATTAAATAAAGTGATTGCTGTTAATTGTTTATAAATCTATACCCACGTCTCCGAACTTTAATAGTGTTTCCTCCCGCTGGACATCTGCGATCGAGACACGTGATATTATACGCATGCTGTAGGAGTCGTTTTTGTATTCAGAATTTAAATGTTGTTACCAGTATATGTATTTTTTTCCCCTTCTCTCATCGGAAAGGGGCCTACTGAGAAACATCAAAAACAAAAACAGATCCCTCCCCCCTATAATCTCAAACCAGGGCCTAATCCACACAGATGCAGATAAGGCAGAAGCCATACTTAAAAATCTTGAGGATCAGTGCAAACCATCTTATAACAACATTGATTTCAATCATCTGTATAAAATCCACAGACAGGTTAGACATGCACTAAACCTCCCGGATACCAGTGCTGATCATATTGCACCCGCATCACCTGTTGAATTATATGATATTATTAAAAAACTTAAGAACAATAAAGCTCCTGGACCAGACAGCATCTCAAACAGGGTGATCAAGCTGCTGCCTCGAAAAGCTATAGTGCATCTGACCAGTATAATAAATGCAATCTTAAGACTTCACTATTTTCCTTCCACCTGGAAACTGGCTGATGTGATTCCTATACATAAGCCAGGCAAAGACCCACACTTACCGCAGAATTATCGTCCAATCAGTCTCATCTCCAACCTGGGTAAGATTGCAGAGAAGGTCATCCTCTCACGACTCCAAACCTCAATAAATGACCTAAACATCCTCCCTAAAGAACAGTTTGGTTTTCGGCAACACCATAGTACTACCCAGCAAATCCATAGAATTGTGGAATATATCATCACCAGCTACAACTGGCGCCAGTACACAGGAGCTGTTTTCCTAGACCTATCTAAAGCATTTGATAAAATCTGGCATTTTGGACTCCTGCACAAACTTATCTCAGCCGGCATCTCACTAAAAATGGTTCATCTAATCCGTTCATATCTTCAGAATAGATCAATGCAAGTTAAAATTAACGGTTCTATATCGTCCCAGCGCCATATCTTTGCTGGAGTGCCACAGGGATCTCTACTGGCTCCATTGCTGTTTTCTGTATACATGTCAGACATCCCTCACAATCCGATGACTTCCATTTTAGCGCTGTATGCGGACGATACGGCAATACTAACCAGATCCCTCAGACCCCACTTCGTTACTAGAAAGCTTCAAGAAAACATTCTAAAGCTGGAGGGTTGGTTCTCTAGGTGGAGATTGGAAGTCAACCCCCTGAAAAGCTCAGCGGTTCTTTTCTCAAAAAGGCCAATGTCTCCTGCAGGAGATGTGTTACTATTCAATACTAAAATTCCCTGGCAGACAGAAACAAATTACCTGGGTGTAATTCTCGACAAAAAGCTATCTTTCAACCAACATATCAAGTCTGCATGTGCAAAAGCATCTAAAGCCATAGCTCAGATTTACCCGCTAATTAATAGAAATAGCAAGCTCAGCAACAGAATCAAATTGCAACTTTACCAGATGACGATTCGTCCCATAATCACCTATGCCTCTCCAGCCTGGAGCCACACCTCTAACGCTAACATTATCAAGATTCAGCGTGTGCAGAACAAGTGCTTGAGAATGATTCTGAACGCCCCGTGGTATGTTAGAAACAGCCAGCTCCATAGAGACACAAATATTCCATATATTCTCTCTTATCTACAATCCTTAGCTTCCAAGTTTTTTCTAAAGACGTCCACACACCCCAATGATTTGATTCAACAAGCTGCAGCATATGAGCCAACGGACATATTCAAATATAGAAGACCAAAAACTATATTAGCCTCCTATAACGATGCATAATCTCCATGCCCATTCAGGGCGAGCAAACTGCTCGTAAATTTTACCCTCACTGTAACCACGACAGATAGCGGGGAATATGAAAAGCTTCTTGCTTCACCCTTAAAGACATAAATGTCAATTGTCAATTGTCTCATCGGAAACCTTGCAGCTTTGAATAAATAAGCTAGTTAGATTCACTCCTTCACATTTAATCGTCTTATTTATTTATTTATTTTTCATTTCTTCCCGAAAAAAATCCACTCCACATGATTATTTTTGATATCAAGAAAAGATTTTCCTTCTTCTAATAACAACAAAATATAGCTTCTCTTAATATAAATATATTAAGTGTGTAATCTCCTACCTTATGCAAACCCAACTTACTCCATTTTCTATGCCGAAGTTAGGAGAAATTTAAATGGGACCGATGGATTGTTCAAGTGCATTTTAAATATCCTTCTGCGACTGTTTCTCAGTAAAAATGACACGCTTGACAAACACGTGTATATGTCTGTGCGTGTGCTTCCAATTATTTTCCAAACCGAAACACGCCAAGTGGAAAATTAAAAGCCGTTGAGTGATATACATTTTGGGGATGTTCCTTTGCTGTATCGATCCACAGCTGAGCGGGGACGTCATGACTCTTACGTACTCATGACGTCCTCATGACGTTTGGAAGGCAAGAAGACCACTTTCAAGTGTCTCATTAAATTAGTTGAGTGTTTGATTTGCCTTTTTTTTTTTTTTTTTTGAGGGGGGGGGGTGCCGAGGGAGGATGGGCAAAATTAACTAAAAGAAATAAACTTTCTGGTGCTATTACGTGAGGGTGTGTAACTTCTCTCACGCGACAGTGTTATGGTGCTCTTGTTTCCCGATATGAGTTTCTAAATACGGTATACGACAGACCGTGAAGATTGTGCACGTTTTTGTCTTAGCGTTGAAACACTTTCACCCTTTGTTTAATCTAGTATGAAGAGCAATAGTTTGTATAAGCCGATATCCTTTGCAACTATATATTTTTCAGAACATTTACTTTAGCTTTTTCACATTACTCAACTACAGAGGAAAATGAGTAGTGTGAAAAAGTACACGTGGGAAAGAATGATTAAAAATAAAAATTAAAAAAGAAACCGAAACACATTACTGAAAAGGGTTTACAAACAACAAAAAATTATAATTTTAAAATGAAAAACGCGCCTTAATATCGCGCTGCTCTTCATGCTAAGCTGACATGTTTCCTTTTTGGTTCGTATGTAGATTCAGTATGTTTATGATGACTTGTAAATATACGTTGTACAATGTCTGATATTTCCATTCCCCATTTGTGTTAAAAATATTATTCGTTAGAATCAGAACATTACTTCTTCAGACAATCAGTCACCTAATAAAATATAAATCTTTTATAAACCAGCTTTAATTGCTCCACAGCCCCATAAACATCCTGAAACTTTTTCTTTTCCGATATCACAACCAAAGAATCAAAACACTATGCCATGAGATTGCTCACGTGAAACTAGAGAAAAGCACTGATTTCTCACTTCCGCATCACTGCACATATTTATATTTATTTACAAATTAAATATCTTCGCTAATATTCTCATTACAAAATTATAATTCATAAGATAAATAATAAACATTACCTTATGTGTCCTTTATGCATTCCTACTTTTGCGAGGAAAGTGCCAATGCAAGTTCTTGTGCATGCTCATTCTTTCAAAAATAGTTCGTTTTGGGATAATTTGAGGGAATGAATTTGAAGAGCTGGATAAACAAACAGAAGGAATTGACATGATTGAGATAAACAAATTGTGAAGAGTACCTTACCAAATATATATCGACAATCTTTTTGAAAGCCTTAAGGAAAGGGAAGGAACATGGACAATTATTTTAAAATATATATACACACACATGTCCAAATATGAAAGACCACAAGACCTATTAGTACACTAGTGCAAGAGGAAGAGAAAAAAAGGAGACTTCTGTGACATTTGCTTGCACAGCTAACGGTCGTAATCTTTGGGGAAGACAGAGTAGAGGAACCTGTTCCAAAGGACAGAAATAAATGGAATGAAAGAGGAGGAAGTAAAGATGTTCGGTGAGTTTTCAAGAACTGTAAAAAGATGTTGGTAGCAGTGGCTCTTGTTTTAATGATTTTGGAGGAGAATGGAGGAATAATTTTGTCAATAATAGTGGCCAATTCAGCAGAGCACTGTCCGAGAAAGTATCTGTAGAAGAGGCACAAGGCGAAACTGAACGTCCGTGAGAG
Organism: Typopeltis vanoorti; assembly: GCF_054136105.1. Classification (NCBI taxonomy): domain Eukaryota; kingdom Metazoa; phylum Arthropoda; class Arachnida; order Uropygi; family Thelyphonidae; genus Typopeltis; species Typopeltis vanoorti. Next base: position 59,721,775 of record NC_143566.1, read on the forward strand.
AGGGATTGAACTGAATCTTTGAGGGAGGGATCATTACTTAGCTACATTGCTCTCTTCTGGATAAAAATGAACAATCTTAAAGAGGATTTTGGTGCATCACTCCAAGGATTTGATCAATATTCAATGGCTGGATTGATTTGGCCTTTGAATAGAGTTAGCAGCTGTGAAGGTGTGAAGTAGTGTCCTGTGCAAAAAAGTAATTTTTTTTTTTTTTTGGTGGGTGCAGAAGTTATAGTTGAAATATGGTTTTGTCTGGAAAGATCGGCGATGCAAGTCAGTCCAAGGGGAAATCTGATCTTATTTGGATATCTCAGTATTACTGAAGGTAGGGGAGAGGAATGCAAGCTCTTTCTTGTGAGAGAACAGACAGCACAGATATTTGTTGACATTGAAGTTGACAAGGTTGTCCTTGCTCCATTTGAATATAGCTACGAGATCTGAGTTCAGGTCCCTGGTCGTGGTAGCTCTTGAGGATTCTAATACTTCACCACTAACAAGTTTTTTGAATATAAATGAGAAATAGAGTGCACTGTCATCAGCAAAGCTATCGATAGAATTGGAAGTCTGTGAGTTCAAGTTGTTTATATACAAGAGAAAGATAGTGGGTGAAAGAACAGAACCCTAGGGTACTCCTGTATTGTTTGGGAAATCTGAGGAGAGTAAGCCATCCACTATGACGTTTAGTGAACGACCAGTGAGAATGTTGGTGATCCAGTTGCACGAGTGAGGAGAGCAGACCATAGGATGGCAGTTTGGTGAGTAGGCTCCTGTGCCAAACCCAATCAAATGCATTTGAAATATCGAGGGCAACCATGTGAGTTTCTCCAAATTTCTCCATGGCCTGAATTCATAAGTGGGTGGTGAAAGCAAAAAGTACAGCTGTAGATCGCGAGTGGAGGAATCCTAACTGCTGGTCACTGATTAGTTGGTCTCTAGGTAGTTCAACAGTTGGTTGTTGATAATATTCTCCATAATTTTTTAGACGGCTATTAAACGATAGTTCGTAAGTTGTCTTTGGGTTGGCTAGATGTGGACCTGTTTCCATGTTGACAGGTAGATGCTGGTTGAATAGGATAGACTGAATAGGTGATAGTTCTCGGGCACAATTTTTAACACAATAGGTGGGATACCATTAGGACAAACGAAATGGAAGAGCGGGTGTTGTATGGAGATTCCTTAGTAAGAGGTGTGATAGTTGAGAGTTGAACAAAATCGTACCAACCTGTTGCGAACGTTAAGAATGTAAACGAGTCAATTAGAATGCAAAAGCAGCAGGTGAAAGAATTGATCGTGGTAGCAGGAACAAATGATTTGAAAGGAAACAAAATGGCTATGAGTGAGGATGTGAAGGAATTGCTTGAGGTATCAAAAGAGAAGAGTGAGAGAGTTAGGATGGTGAGTCTGTTGCTGCGGTATGACAGTGAAGAGTATAGAAGGAGGGTCATAATTGCTAATGACTTTATGCATGAATTATGCAGTATGAGTGGTGTGAAATTTGTGGATGTGTGGAATCAGTTCGATGGCGAGAGGATTTATATAAAATGGATGGTTTGCATTTGAATGAATTTGGTGTACAGAGACTTGAAAAGGTGTTTTCGAATGTAGTGAAAGTGAATGTGCAGAATCAGGGAACTAGAGTTATGAAGGGGGGAGGAATATATGCAGACTGTAGGGAGACAGTTGAGTGTGTGAATGTGTGTAATATGCCCAAGCGATTAGAAAAGACTACGAATCAGAATGGGATAGTTAGTATAAGGCATCAAAATAGGGATGGGATAAATCGACTTCTGCAATTCATGTATACTAATGCCAGAAGTATTAGGAACAAGAAGGAAGAATTTTTGGCGTTGGTTGGCACTTCCCAGACCACAGGTTATTGGCATTAGTGAAACATGGCTGACAGAAGTTGACACAGCTAGTGGGATTGAATGTGAGGGTTATGGTGTGTTCAGGAGTGACAGGGAGAATAAAATGGGGGGGAGTGTTATTGATGATAGCTGATGAGCTACAGCCAGGGAGAATAGAAGTGGAACTGCAGGATAGAGAAAAGAGCACATTTTAAGCTATTTGCTGTGAGATTGAAACTATCAGAACCAAATATACACTTGGGTGCTGCTATAGACCAGGTGGTGGAATAAACGGTGGAGATAGTATCCATAAGCAAATAGAAGAAATGAGTGGAAGGAGGGTAATTATTATGGGAGATTTCAACTATGGTAATATTGATTGGAAGGAGGAGAGGACACATGGGAGGAAGGAATTGTATTTTATGCTGTTATTAAGGGATAATTATCTGAGACAGCATGTAATGGAAAATACTAGGGATGCAATTACTAGGTCAGAGAGTGCTTGACCTAGTAATTGCATCTGAGAATTTGGCTGTAACTAATATGACCACGTTGCCAGCAATTGGTGAGAGTGATCATAGGGTCTTGACTTGGGAGGTGGCTAAAGGTGTGGAATTTACAATTAAGACTGGGTACATGTGGAATTATCAGGTTTGTAAGTATGACAAGCTTAGAAGTTTGATTGGTTCAGTGCCATGGCATGTACAACTGCAAGGGCTAGAAGTTGATAGTGCATGGGAAGCAGTTAGGAAGTGTTTGCATGAAGCAATGGCTGACTGTATACCTAGAGTGCGAATGATAAATCAAGTAGGGGTTAAATGGATAAATAACACCATTAAGCTTGAACTGCAAAAAAAGAAACAACTATGGAGGGAATTTAAGGAGAAAGGTGACCGGCAGGCACATGAACGGTATAAAGCGCAGGCCAGAAGGGTAACGAGTGTGGTAAGAAAAGCAAAAAAGGATTATGAAAGAATATTGGCCATGCCGGCCAAAGAGAATCCCAAATAGTTTTTTTCGATATGTTGCAAGTGAAAGAAAAAATGTATATAGCAGAATGATTTTAAAGAATGCCGATGATAGGGAGGTAACCGAATCAGTTGTTATAGTTGAATTACTGAGCTAGCAAATTACAAGAATATATCTCTCAGGTGGTGACATTGCAAAAATGAATGAACCAATAGATTATACGGGAATTGTGGTGAATGAAGTGGAGGTGAGTAGTCTATTGCAAAACCTCAATGTCAATACATCTGTGGGGATTGGATGGTATACCAGCTCGTGACGTACGTGAAGCGGTTAAAGAATTGTCAGTACCCCTGACCATTTTGTTTAATTTGAGTCTATGGTCTGGTTAGTCCAGAGGGGGTGGAAAGAGGGGGAAACTAGTTCCACTGCATAAAGGATGTTCCAAGACTACTGTTGTAAATTACTGACTGATTATCATATCAGGAATCATTGTCAAGATCTTGGAGAAATTATTCAAGAGAAGAATACAGGATTGGATAGATGAAAATGGGATACTGTATGGGGGACAACATGGTTTTGTGAAGGGTAGATCATGCCTCAGTAACTTGCTCACGTTTTATAGCACAGTGACAGCTTAACTGGATAAGGGTAATAGGTTTACAGTGATTCTATTGGACCTCGCCAAGGCCTTTGACAGGTTACCACATGGAACTCTAATCAGTAAACTGGAGCAGATGGGGATGGATGTAGTGTTGGTGAGATGGATAAGAGGGTGGTTGATGGAGAGATACCAGAGAGTGGTTTATGCAGCAGTTGAGTCCAAAAGACAGCTTGTGTCTAGTGGTGTGCCGCAGGGTTCTGTTCTTGGACCACTGCTTTTCAATTTTTTCATCAATGATATAGGAAAGAATTTGAGAGGAAGTGTTCACTTATTTGCTGATGAAGCAATGTTGGGTAGAACAATTCTGAGTGCACACGATGTCAAAATTTTGCAAGATGATTTGGATAGTTTGGAGGACTGGTCTAAGGAAAATGGATGTCAATTTAATGTGGCAAAGTGTAAGGTTATGCATTTTGGGGTGAAAAGATTAGCAGTAGTATATCACATTGATGGAACCATACTCCAGGAGATTGATGAGTCCAGGGATTTGGGAGTGTTGGTGGATAGGGAGTTGAAGTTTAGGGGGAACATTGCAAAAGTGACTAAATCAGCTCATCAAATCACTTGGCTTCTGAAAAATACTTTAAAAAGCAGAGACAAATTATTGTTCCTCTGTATCGAGCGTAAAATAAAACCCCATCTAGACTACTGTGCCCAGATATGGGCGAGGGTCTCTTTTTGATGGGGAGGAGGTGGAGATCATCCAGAGGCGATTGACCAAAATGATAGCAGGTCTGTGGAATGAACCTTATGAGAACAGGTTTGAGATTTGTGGGTTGCAATAATTGGTTGATAGGCAGAAAAGGGGTGATATGATTGAGACATTCAAATTACTGAAGGGTTTCTATAAGATTAATCTGGAAGATATTTTTGAGAATAGGACTGGTGATGGGAGGACTTGGGGCCATACATAGAAACTGGGCAAGAATGTGGTTAGCAAGGGTGTTAGAGCTAGGTTTTTTACTTGGAGAGTGGTGAATGAGAGGAATAAGCTGCCAGAATCTGTTGTGGGTGCAATGACCGTGAATGAGTTCAAGGCGAGGTATGATAGATGCTGTGTGAATGTCGAATAGTTGTTCTTGGTATGATGTTAGGGCCTCCCTCGATGAGTCTGTCGACTCCTTGGAGTTGCCCGAAATAATAATAATAATAATAATAATAATAATAATAATAATAGTTCTGCTGCACAATTTTTAACACAATTAGGTCGGATACCATCAGGAACAGATGGCTTGTTTGTGTTGGTAAGGATTCCAGTACAGTAATCAAGGTATGAAGCACCTGTGGTAAGTGTCTAACTTGCGCCCCCTAACCCAAAAGTTTTGAAAAATTTAAATATAACAAGTAAAATGTTACTAAATGCATTATGTTAAATACATACTATTAACCCCCATCAAAAGGAGCTGCACTGGGTTGCAGAATTTGTGTATCTAAAGCGGCGTATTGCTGAAATTTAAAAATACAATATGAAGTAGTGCACTTTTATATCTATTTATTATTTTTATTTTTTACATTTTTTTGCGTTTTGTGTCCCAAACCAAATTGCCTCCTGACGGGCGCCTCTTTCACCATGCCCTCATTACGGCACTGAAAGATTCTTCGAATTACATTTTTTATCGGAAGATTAAGGATGAAATGAATGGAATCATTCTTTGTGGAGTGGAAGGCACTTTTCCCAGTTCATCAATGCAAGAATTGGAAAAGAAGAGTGATGCAAGCAAGTTAGCCTTGTCTTTTGGTGATGTGATTACAGTATCACCAGGATGTGAGAGTATTGGAGAATTTGCTGAGCAGAAGTTGCGCCCAATGACCTTGGCAAGGGACGAGAAGGAGCAACTGCCATTTGGACAGGATTCGAGTTTGCAGCATTTTGCCCTTTCAAAGTCTGACTTGTACTTGGTGATGATTAATTTACAACTATTGCGGGCTGCAGTATTGGAAGAGAGAGAGCAGCTGGAGTTTGGTCTTGTGCCAATTTTGGTAAGGCCGAGGCGTTTTTTCTTTTACAGCATTATCACACTTTTTTTGAGAATCAATGCTTGGATGGTGGCTGAGAATATGAACTGGAATAGGAAATGAAAGTTTTCACTGTGAGGATGATTTCTGTTAGTCAGTCTGAGCAGGATTTGGGTAAGAAGAGCTGAAGCAGTAGTCGGACCATGGGAAGGAGAAATAGAAATAAGTCACAAAAGTCCTCCATTTGGCACCCTTGTTGTGCGGGAGGACATGAGCTGTGAACTGGTGGGTGTAGGTTGTTCTACAGCAAAAGAGACCACAACCTCATACAAGAGTTTTCACTCTTGTATGAGGTTGTGGTGCAAGTTTCCAAGAGGAGAACCGGCAACCTCGGTATACTTGGAAGGTTTACATTGTATACATTTACTAGGTATATATATTTACTGAAGGTATACACAGGCCTGTTCCATACCGGGTTGCAAAGGATGCAACGAACCCGGACGGCACAATTTAGGGGCGGTAACGTAACAAGTTATTGTATTTCGGGAACTTTTAATTTTTAATGAAAGTGAGGCACAAATCGACAGAATAGCTCTGAGTATACATTTACTACTAGATACATAATACTGAGAACTTTCTTATCGACAAATATCAATGATTGTTTTTGGTACTGCTACACTGAAATTGTTTGTTTGTTTGTTTGTTCGGGTGAGGTTTCCACTGTCTTCCTCGAAGCTTTTAGGCTGAGTTATCTGAGGAAGATTTCATATGCTTGGACGATTTCATATAACGGTATGATATATATATATATATATATATATATATATATATATATATATCACTAATTATCTATCATTAATTATATCTGAAATAATGTGGGTACTACGGTCAATTCTCTTGAGTTTACGGGATGAAAAACCCGACTTTCCTGGAAGAAAAACCCGCTTGCCCGTGCCAGAGATCGACTACCTCGGGAATCGGTCGAAGAAAGGCTTAGGAAAAGTTCCTCATGCCGGCGACTAGACTTGAACTTAAGTCTAACTTCAAGCGACCAAGCACAGAGGATGCCTGCGCCACTTCCACTGAGCTAAACAGGCCTTCAAACTGCCGAAGGAGGATGAGGACGCTTGTAACCACAGTGTGTTTTACCCAGAGTAAAGTTTTGTGGTGGAGGAGTAATGGTGTGGGGTGCATTCATCTAGTTTAGAGTGGGACCACTGGTCATTGTCCATGGTTTCATGAAGGCAGCTCAGTTCCTTGATATTCTGGAAAATCAGTTGCTGCCTACAGTTTTCTAGAGTTTTTATGGAATGGATCCTTGTTACTATTAAGACAATAATGCCCTATGCCACAAAGCTGCGGCTGTTATGGAACGGTATGAAGAGATAGGTGTTCAACGAATTCCCTAGCCTGTTCAGAGTCCTGCCCTCAATCTCACTGAACACTTGTAGGTCAAATTGGACTGGCGATTGTGGTCCAGAGCAGCACGTCCGCAATCTGTCGCTGAACTCAGTGCTGCTTTGATGAGCAATGAGACAAATTCCACCTGATGTCTGCATCAGGTGGAATTTGTCTCCATCAGATGGAATCAGGAGTTGGAATTCCACCACATTGCTAAAGTGTCTGGACAGTTATTGGTAGATAGTGTATATATATATATATATATATATATATATATATATATATATATATATTTCTTCCCCGCAAAAAAGTTTGATAAAGGTTAACATAAATATTATTTATGATTTATGCAACTCACTTTCAATTCCATATAATCAGTTCTGAAAAACTACATTTTTTATGGATACATACTCTTTTTTGAAATATTACTCATATATTATATTTTCGGTTTGGTACAGGATGTTATTCTGTAATATTCTCTAAGTATCTAAGTAACATCCTTAGTATTCTCTAAGCGGGAGGAAGAAGAATATTCATAAAGCTATAAAGAATACTGGTATATGCGGACTAAGTCAGATATGATATGATATGAGAAAGAAAGTAAAGTATACGTAACAAGGGACGAAGCAGATTGCCGTAGGAGTAAATAATATCTTTAAGAGTCAATTAGAGGATGTCAAGAATTGCAACTTGGAAGTTAATTGTAGCGATTGGATAATGGGCATTAGTTGATTAAACCGTGCTAATCCCACCTGCTTCGAAGATTGGGCGTTTATGATAATAATAATAATAATAATAATAATAAAGGGGAGACAAAACTCCCTTGTCCGTTCCAGAGAGCGACTAGAATAGGCTTCAGATTGTCCACTGAGTTTATATTTGCGAACAGTTCTAGAGACTGCAAGTCTGGTGTTTTGGCCAATATAACTTATTCCATATTAATACATTCCGTTGCGCGCGCGCACACACACACACACACACACACACACACACACACACACACACACACACACACACACACACACACACACACACACACACACACACACACACACACGCACATACTATTCTTGCTTTTCTCTATTTAATTTGTCGGTTTCATCATCTTCATTTTCTTTAAGGAGTGTAGATATTCTTCCATATTAAAATATTATTCATTTGTAAATATAACATGGGATTTTATGTGTATATCCTTGATATACACATAAAATATGATAATGAAATAAAACAAAAATATGATATATTTGTATATTCAATATATTATCATATATTCATATATGTTTCGTATATTCCTAAGAAAACGTTAGTATATTTTAGTTTATTTATTTTATACTAGTAAACAGTAGTATAAAATGTGTAGAATGGAAGTCTACATAGCTTAGTTGGTTACGATGAAGCCCTTTGATTGATAACACCTGCGTTTAATGGTGTAAGAACGATATGACGCTGGGGAAGTTTCCAATGGCGTTAGTGACAAGATAATTTATCAATTATCGAAATCATTACACTAAAGAAGGAGATTAGCTAAGAATTACCGAAGGTAGCCAAAACCATATCTATGCTTCTGCGTTCGAATCCCAACTACAAAGGGGAGAACCTTTTTCAGAACTTTTCAAGTGAATGAAGTCATTGGTCTCATAATATGAGAAAGTTTTTCCTCCCGGAAAATCGAATGTTTCACCACATATAATCATATATTTAGGTATAACACTAAACGTCTTCCCCTAAAATTATGTTCAAATTTGGGTAGATTTGGGTAGATCATGGGGTTTAGAAACATGTAATTAAGTCCAGATTTTATTATTTCTTGAGAATACACTGCTCATAATCGTATACCTTTCGTAATATTTTTATTTTTTGTTTTGCAAAGGTTTTTTTCCATTAATATATCTATTTGTATTTCCATACAGTTCTTATTTTCAGAATGAATTGTGTAATATCTCTATTTATATATATTAAAAAATCCTCAAACGCCTTTTATCCCCAAATGGAATAGGTAAGTCCGTTTTAGCACTATCTAACTTTTGAAGACTGCTGGGCAGTAAATCCATTCCCTTAGCCAATCAGAGATATCAGCCCCAAACTATTAATGATATTGAACAGCATCTGATGAAGAGAATACAGCAGAAAAATAAAAACGAAATCAGCTAACGCCTTTTATTGCCATATAGGAAGTAGGCGAGGCCGGTTTAGTCCTATCTCACTTTGGAGACTAAGAAGATAGTTCAATCTCTTCTGATAGCCAATCAGAAATAGCTGGCCCAAGGCTATCATTAATTATGCGGCACGCAGTAAAGAGACGGCTCAACAAGTGCCGCCATCTCGTGGTACCTAACACAATTTATTTTAATGTCTGAAAATAGTGTAGGTTCTACGTTCGAATATTTTGAGTTTACTAGACGAAAAACCCGAGTTTCTGAGTTTTTTTGTCCAACATATAATTTCACCATATAATCGTGTTTTGAACAGTTTTTTCCCTTGACACCCTCTCCATATGTCTTTCCCATATGTAATTTAAATACAGATCCTTATTACATTCCCAAAATTTCTTGATTGCTTGCTTTAACATGAATATATGATCCTGATAACTTCTATTTGGCCTGAACCAAGCTTGTACTTCACCAATTTTCCCTTTCACAAATTTTTACACGGTTATCCTTTCATCATAATCACCTCAACCATTGTGCATCTTTGTGTCATTAACACATTTGTATACCTTCTTCCAGCAATCTTTTCACATACTCTCTTATGCTGTAGTTACTCTCACTCAGATTTTCAACAGACCTCCCATTATGATCTAGTTTTCATGGCTTTCCTAAGTAGGTCTCATACTGATAAACAATTTCACCAGACATTCAAGAGAAGGCCTCTCTCTCCCTTGTATAAATTTATTCATCTAAAACTCGCTCCACACATCAAAGAGCTCACAACCATTCTACACCTCTTGTACACTGATGTTTGCCATCATACTTCTTAATTTAGTCTTATATCTTGATAAGAGACTAACGATTTTCATTTTCTCCTTCTTTACTCTCGGTTCTTTCAGCAATCTTTTCATATCCTCCCTTATGCTGTATTTATTGTTAGTTAAAACTTTCACTGTAGGCTCATATTACCTATGAAGTTTTAGTTTTTGCAGCTCCTTTTTGTGACATATGATAAAGTAAAAAACAATTATTTTATGGACGCCTCACTTATTATTATTATTGGCAGTGGTGGTGTTGTAAGGGCTCCTCCATGGAGTCAGATGACTCATCTTGGGAGACCCAAACTATCCACACAATCTAGCATACCTCTCCTTCAATCCATTAAGAGACAAAACAGTCACAACTGGCTCTGGAAATCCATTCCATTCCACTCATTCACTATCCTCTAAGCAAAAAATATAGTCCTCACACTCCCTACCAACCACACATTTATTAAATTTCCAGGGATAACCTCTTGTTCTGGCCTCTCTAGCCAAATGCTGAAACCTTTCCCCTGTATCAATCCTATAAAATCCTTTAAGCAACTTAAATGTTTTTATCATACGCCCTCTTTTTCTTCTATCAAAAATTTCTGCAATCCACACACCTTCAATCTATCCTCATATGGAACATTCTACAGGCCACTCACCATCTTGGTCACTTGCCTCTGAATCCTCTCCACCACTTCTTCATCCCCAAGAAACCCAGTCTTGAGCACAGTGATTCAGATGTCGACGTATCAAGGCCTTATAAAGTACAATAATAAGTAATCTTATGAGCTACTTTGTATACCTTCTTCCAGCAATCTTTAAACATAGCCTCTTATGCTGTAGTTACTCTCACTCAGCTTGTCAACAGACCTTCCATTATGATCTAGTTTTCATGGCTTCCTAAGTAAGTCTCATACTGATAAACAATTTCACCAGACATTCAAGAGAAGGCCTCCCTCTTATATAAATTTATTCGTGTCTCAAACTTGCTTAGCGACATATCTTCTAAACTTTAACTCTCTGTCTACTACCACCACCCCTAAATTTCTGGAGTACAGTGCCATCAATGTGGATATAGCTTGTAATCTATTTATTCCAAAATGCATAATTGTACATTTCTCTACATTAAAACTGATATCATTATCTTTCGTCCATACTCACAGCCTATTTAAACCATCCTGCAAGTTCTCCACATTGCCTTGATTAACTATTACCTAATGTCGCATCATCAACAAACAACTGAGTATTTCCTTTCAGGCTATTTCCTATATCTTTTATGTACAAATTAAACAGCAATGGTCTCAGCACTGAACCTTGTGGCACATCACTAGTCACCTGCTTTTTTGCCTGGATTCTGAACCCGCCATATACCACTTTTTGATATCTGTCAAGCATCCAACCTCTTATCAACATAACCAGCGTCATATCCATTCCCATTTGTTCTAATTTGCGTAACAGAGTTCTATGTGGTATTCTGTCAAATGCATTTGCAAATTCCAGCGGAATCGTTGTATGACCATTTCTTTTGACCAACTCAGCTACTACTCTATTATAAAAAGTTAGTAAATTACTTAGTTGTGGCCGACCCTTCACAAATCCATGTTGTCTCTCATAGAGTATCGTATTTTTATCCATCTACTCTTGAATTGTCGTTTTGACCAATTTTTCCAGTACTTATCCCATCACGCCTGAGATCGGTCTATAAATATAACTTTTTTTTGGCTACAACCTCTTTAAATTAAGAAAATATTAAACAGTCATTAATGAAAGCAGTCATAAATCATCGCCTACCTTTTCTATTTTGGCAGTATCCTTTAAGTAGTTTCCTAGAGCTCAAAGTTCGTTTATCAAAGTTCATGTATAAACGACGAGATAAAATCAGCAGTGAATGAATATGATGTTGATAAAAGAAAAATATTAAAATAGGCTGGACAGAAAAAGTGTATTAAAACTCGAAATATGAGAAGAGCAAATTTTAAAAACCTAAGAACTTAGAAAAGTAAATATGATAATAAGATGCAGTAGGAGCGAACATATAAATTTACGGAGTAAAATAAAATCGTTTCAGAAATAACCGTCTTCAGAATATGGGAGAGTTGTAGTGCACTCTATTTATATACTGTACCACTAATCTATGTCGTTTTAATATGTGAATAGTTTTGCACGGATATTTATGTTATGGAGCTGCTAATCCTCAGAGATAATGTAATGAACATGACAGGATTTACGGCTGGCTGTTTTATGCCTTATGTTGATGATAATAAATGAGATACTAATACAGTACGAAACATTCGTGGGCACTCTGCTCACACAACCAATGCTTACAACTCAATCCTCCGTCTACGTCTTCCATCTGCAGACAGCTATTTATCACTCGCTAATGGTATTTTGCCTGTAAATTGTGTGTATGTGTTAATTGACCGATTTGCCTGTATCCTGGATAATAATAATAATAATAATAATAATAATAATAATAATAATAATAATAATAAAGTTTTCCGGAACCCTGCTACCGCCGCATAAGATCGACTAAATCATCTTCGATTGAAAAAGTCCATGTAAAGATAGGCTTTTTCAGTTTGGTTGATAATTACCTCAAAATGCAGATAAAATAATTGCCGATATAAATGTTATTAAAAGAAATGTGTATACATTTCTTTTAATAACATTTAATAATCTTGTATGTGTAAAAAAATGTGAATGTGTATAAAACTCCAAAATGTAGATAATTTAAAACTGATTTGGTTTTGCTTCATCTTTTTAAATGAAACCATATATTCTCATTAACAGATAAATGCAAAAAAAAAAAAAAGATGCCAGTCTTTTGTCATTTGTAATAATTTTACTATTGAGAGGGAAAAAAAAAAATGGCTTCTCTATTTATCGTAGTTTCCAAAAACGATTTCTTCGCTTCATAACCGCCAACGAATTCATTAGGTAGCGCTGCGAAGATTATTAAAAGCTCTGGTGGAAGTAGTTTGATGTGTTGCATTGTAGTTGTTTTCATTTGTGACTTGGTTTTGGGTATTTAGTACTGGCATTTAACACATTAAATCGAACTATAAAGAGTAATGGAACCAACGAATACAAATGCGACGAGGGGAGTTGGGCGAGGTGTGCCACCACGAAGACCTTTGCGTCCACCATTGTGTCCGCCTCAGCAATATCTTCCCCACCAGATACCAGAATCGGTGTCTACTGAAGGTGGTGGGAACAGCAAAGGGACTGAGCCATCTGGTTCATATTCGCAAGCCTGGTGCAATCAGGAGAATAAAGGTTTGCATAGTTTAAATGTCCATTCACTGTTTCTTGGTTAGCGTAAGTTTCGAAATAGTGCAGTTTTGAGTGTATGTGTGCGCGCGTACGTATATTGTCACACGTATTACTCGTAAGATAACGTTTTTCGTCGGTAGCGTTAATGCAATTTTCAGGTTGAACTATGAATGATGGTAAGTATACGTTAGGAATAGTCTTTCATTTTTTTTAAAATCTTTTATTTTTAAATTGCCCATGTTAAGGCATTTCATCTGAGAAAAGAAAGATTAAACGATTTTGCCAGATATAGTAAGGAATATATGGTTTGAGGATGGGTGAACGTTCAAGTATGTAAGCCATTTGTTATAAAATGAATACTTGTAAAATCATTCGTAAAGTAAATTAATCATTCATCGTATTTGAAGCCAAAGGGATAACACATGTATACATCATGAATGTACTTAGCAAATTTTCAAATTATTTCCTTAATGTAAGTTTTCTTTCTTTATTTATTTTTTTCAACCCAGGAAATTAGATGTCTGTGTTCATGATATTTGAACATCTGGCGCAATCATTTTCAAATTATCCAAACCAGAAACTACATGGTTGGGTACAAAGTAAAAGCGTGATTTCGTTAGTTCTATTTGAGGAAAAAATCTAATTTATTCATCTGTTATGAACCCAATAATACAGTTGGTGGATTCTGGAATATAAGCCAGAATTCCTGTGTAGATATCAAACCTGATCTGTTATCCATCTAATTCAGGCTCTGACAATCAGGTCAGTACGCTCAACAAACATTCATCGCATGTTGGGGGACAAACCACAGCCTGTTGAGATGCTAAATTTCATTTAAAATTTTAGCATATGGTTTTTAGGTGGTATGAAATTCAACCAAAATTGTTTTCATGGAAATTTCAAAATATTCAAAATGGCTAGATATTGCCTGCTATTTATGAAGTACCAGTGCACTGTATCTTGTCTTTCATATTTCTTTCAAGTGGTACTAGTTTGCAGAACATGTTACTTTCTCTGCACACAGTGTTTGTGGCAGTCTTTTTTTTTTTTTGTGAAATAGCACAAAAGAGGAAAGGCTGTTCTTTGGGTCTTTGTTATGGCTTGGATTTATTTATTTTTTTGTTTTTGGTAAATTAACCCAACTTTTCTAAGTGAGTAAAACCATCACAGAATGGACACTTTAACACAAAATTGCAGAATTGTAAGTAATCTTGCATCATCTCTTTACTGGGCTACAATAAAACTAGACTGTTTTGTTAGAATTTGAAATTTAAGTTGTAGCAGAGGAAGTAAATGATGTTGCATTGAATTAGAGATTGGGCTTCCAGGTATTGGCAAGTTGTTTGTGAGGAAGAAAATTGAGTGTGCTGCAGCAATTTTTTTTTTTTTTTTTATGCTACTGCCTTCCTATGTTAATATTGGAAGATCTATAAATAGATGTGCAGTTGTTTGTACATGGTGCAAAATTGGGAAGAACTGTGCAAACCAAACTTAGCTCAAGGATTTAGATGGGCAGGTGAGCAGCGATACCACTTCCATTTTGCAAAATGATACATTTGAAATTTGGTAGACAAAGGTTGGATTCCAACATAAAATCCATACGTATCCTCAAGGAGAATTTTGTCAGGACTCCATTGTCATATCTTATTTTGATCTTCTTAGGCATTGCCATGTCAATCCATCTAAATCTGGATCTTTTCCCCTTCCATTCTTGCCATCGCACTTTAACTTATTTTCCTATTCTGTTTGAAGTGACCGTATACTGCAGTTATTGATACAATGAAATATAAAGCTTGTTTTAACTTTTTTTTTTTTACTATGACTACATCAGTGTACCTGCGAAGCCTGGACTTCAGTGATTTGAACTGCAGAGAAATAGCAATAGTATAATGTAGTTCGTTATTGGATAACATTACATAGTGCCTATTACTATACATTTGCCCACCCAACTCTTTGTAAAATGACATTTCTAGGCTAATCTTGCAAAATGTAAGCATGTACCTGTTAGATTTGTTCTTTTAGTCACTATGAATTCATTCAAGATACACAAAGGTACAGATGGTGCTACCTTCATGCAGATATTTCCCTAGTTTTTTCCATATGATTTCTTTCTGAATGACATTTTTTGTTTGGAACATTTTTATTATTAAATTTGCACATCTTTCAAAACTCAGTATTTGAATGAATCCATAACTTAAGGGGGAAGAAGTGAGACGGTTGTGCATTTGATTGATGAAATGGTTAACAGATTTTCTTCTGTTACCTCAAAAATTTGAGATAATAGAAGAAATACTGTCAGTAAAATAGCAATGGAAAATACAAAGGCTTCATCAAATTCTTGATGTGTACCCTCAAAGGGTGCAATAAATACTATAATAGTTCTGCACAATTAGGTTTACATTGATTCTCGTAGACAGGCTTATACGTTGGTTATGCATTATTAAAACACTTAAGGAATTGAACAACGTAGGTAGGTTATGCATTATTAAAACACTTAAGGAATTGAACAACGTAGTTAAGAATATAAATTAAATTAAACTTTAATAAATATTTTCCGATATTTCGGCAACGTCACGTTGCCATCTTCTAAAGGAACTTACAAAAAAAGTTACGTGCACGTAGGCACTACAACACAGAAACTGGGAATGAAGAGATGAAGCTATTGTTTGGTGCCCTCTAGCGGGCTAAGTGGGTGTTCCTGGTCGTTGGGCTGAAGGTCTGCTGATGTAGGCCTCCCAAATTTGGGGCAGTCGCATACAACTATGTATGCGACTGCCCCAAATTTGGGAGGCCTACATCAGCAGACCTTCACAAATACAGTCATTCTGGGCTTGCGGACCATGCTCTGGATACACGCCACAGAATACGGTGGAAGAAAGCTACAGTGATACACCGTAGCAAATACAAATTTGAAAGACTCTTTATGGAATAAGCCTCAGCCCTAAGAAATTCTCTAAACCTCAACAAATTTGGTTGTATGCGACTGCCCCAAATTTGGGAGGCCTACATCAGCAGACCTTCAGCCCAACGACCAAGAACACCCACTTAGCCCATGAAATTAGAGGGCACCATCAGGACTGTTAGGAGAACAATAGCTTCATCTCTTCATTCCCAGTTTCTGTGTTGTAGTGCCTACGTGCACGTAACTTTTTTTGTAAGTTCCTTTAGAAGATGGCAACGTGACGTTGCCGAAATATCGGAAAATATTTATTAAAGTTTAATTTAATTTATATCCTTAACTACGTTGTTCAATTCCTTAAGTGTTTTAATAATAGGTTTACATTGTTACCATCTTCCTTGCAGTAGTTTTCTCCCAAGTGAATTTTTCTCAGGACCCCAATATTGTCAGATCTTACATTTTGATATTCTAGGGCACTACTGTTACAATCCACCCAAATCTAGATCTTCCTGTGGGTTTTTTCCCTTCCACCCTGGCATCATATGCCTTGTTTGCTAACCTTTCCCTTCCCCATTCTCCTCTAAATTACTATACTACCTTAGATTAGTTCGGTTCACACATTCTTGAATGCTAATGTCAGGTTCCTTAATATCTTCATTTTTAATCATTTTGCCATTAATGCCATTTCATTCACTCTTAATTTTTCTTGGAATTCTATCTGCAGTTTCTAGTCAGTGGTCATCTGTTATTTTTAATTCAACTCTCATATTCATAATTAACATTATTTTGAAACACTGTCTGTATATCACCGGCATGGTATTTTGCCTTATTGTTACGTATTTCAAATTTAATTTGTCATCTTTACTAAAAACTCAGCTGTGATAAATTATTTTATTTTTTCTATATGTTTGCCACTGAGAATATTTCACTGAAATAAGTGAAATATTTAAATTTTTTTTTATATGCTTTCCAATGAGAAGCTGTGTATGTTTCTTACTTCTCATAGTTTTTGCTCTTTTATTGGGATTTTCATACCAAAATTATTGGAGCAGTTATTCAGTTTAGTTAGCACTAAAGATTGAACTGGATTTACTTAAGCATATAGCATTTGCATATCGTGAAAGACTGAATTGTATATTGCTAATTGTTGGTAAAATTATTATTATACAATATTTCCATGGAGTCTGGAGGCTCATCGTGGGAGACCCACACTAAGGTTTATGCATACAGAACCTATCGTATCTCTTTAAACTCGTTTAACTTCAGAGCACATGCAACTAATTCTGACAATCTATTCCACTTATTTACCACTCTCCATGTCTAGTCTGCACACACTTACTAACCACACTCTTATACAACTTCCACAGATGATCCATAATTCTGTGACTATTTGTCATATATTGAAAATTTTACTCCAGATGACCTTGATATGAAGGTCGAAATGTCAAATGATTATTTCAGTTTGTATTAAACTGAAATTTTACTATAACAGAGTAGTTGTTTCCAAAATTTTTAATAATGAATTCTGATCACCAAGTAATCATGAAGGAAAGGATACCTTTTGTATCAATTTTATAAAACTTTAATATTTTATGTTTCTATCATATCCCCTCTTTTCTGCCTATCAATTAAATTTTTTAACCCCATACACCTTCAATCTATCCTTCATAGGAAGCATTCCACAGACCTGTTACCAGCTTGGTCACTTGTCTCTGAATCCTCTCTACCCTTGTGATCCCAAAGAAACCCAGGTGACCAAATCCGTGCACATTAGTCAAGATGTGGCCAAATCATAGCCTTGTGAAAAGGGCTAATAACTTCCCTATTTACTTGTTAGCATGTTTTTCAACATCCTAGTAATCCTTTCAGCTATTTCACCAGCTTTTGCAATGTGCCCTCCTCTAAACTTCAACTCTGTCCATAATCTCCTGCATTCTAGTATCACTGGTGTGATACACAGTACAGTAACGAGGGTATTAACTGCCTGTGGCAAATGTTTAACTTGCGCCCTCTAACCCAAAAATGACAAATGTAAATGTAACAAGTTAAATTTCACTAAATGCAATATGTTAAATACTTACTATTAACCCCATCAAAATGAGTTGCAGTGTGTTGCAGAATTTGTGTGTCTAAAGCAGCATATTGCCGAAATTTAAAAACACAATATAAAATAGCAGACTTTTATATCTATTTATTTATTTTTATTTTTTACATTTTGTGCCCATTGCGGGCGTCTCTTTCACCACGCCTTCGTTACGTCACTGGTGATACATAGCATGTAACCTTTTCAACCCGAAGTGCATAACCTTACAATTTCACAACGTTCAGTTGATAATCATTATCCTTTGTCCACAATGCCAGTTTATTTAAATAATCATGCAGGATATCTACATCACCTTTTATCAACTATTGTTCTGCCCAGTTTTTCATCATCAGCATACAACTGAATATCCCTTTAAATCTTTCCTTATATCATTGATACACAAATTAAAGAGTAGTGGCCCTAATACCAAGTCCTGAGATACTCTGCTACTTATCCTCATTCCACTCTACTTTTTCTTCTATTGGCACTACATCCCCATGTAGGGCCTTGGCCTCCCATTTTTGGGTTTTCATAACTCACTACGAGATGAGGTAGTCACCTTCACGCTCAACCATATGTAATTGTCTGTGAAACGTTGTGTTCTTAAGACCGGTTTGCCTGCTTTGTGGGAGGAAAAAACCCTGCAGTCCCTGCCCAAGACCAGCTAACTTGGCTGTGTTTGAGAAAGATCTTTAGCTCCTCATGTCGGCAATGAGAATCGAACGCAGGACACTCCTTTCCCAGGCATATGGTTGTGGAGCGTGTACCCACTCGACTAACCGCGCGGAGATTCCACTCTACTATGTACTACTTTCTGGTGTCTCTCTGTCAGCCATCATTTCCTATCCATACAACTAGCTTCATATCCATTCCCATTTGCTTTAGTTTTTTTGTAATTTTCCATGTGGTATTCTGTCAAATTCCTTTGCAACCAGTAGCAACATAATGTAGCCATTTCCTTCATCTAATTCCACTGTCACTTTATTATGAATTAATTTTTAATGATTAATTACTAAGACAGGGCCTACCCTTTAGAAAGCTGTGCAGCTCGCTATAGAATATTGTATCCCTAACTATCCACTGTGGATTTTACCTTTTTAACCAACTTTTTCAATACTTGAACAACTACTGATGATATGTTAATTGGTCTGTAGTTTGCTGCTTCTGTCTTGGAGCCACCTTTATGTATTGGAATGATCTTACCCTCTTTCCACTCCTTTGGAACCTTGCCAGAGCTAAGACTTAGATGGAACAACTTCATCAGAGGCAGTGTCAGTTCTCTTGCACATTCATGTAGTACATAGGGTGATGTGCCATCCAGTGCCACTGTTGTATTCACATTGATTTTTTTTTTCAGTATGTGGGACACTTTCCATTCATCTACCTTAATTTTGACATGCATATCTGTCACATTGACGACTGCAAGATCTTTACCTGGATGATACGCCTTTCCCAAATGAATCACTCAGCAACTTAACAATTTTTTTTTTGCCTCTGTCGTATTCCTATCAGAGTAATTTTTCCTCCTACTTGGCTACATATTGAAAAACCTCTTTTGGACTTACTTTGTCCTGCTTAGCTAACTTTCTGTTATTTGATTTGGCCTTTCTTACCATATTAATTGCCCTTCTTGCTTGCACTTCATACTGCTCATGAATATGTTAATCACCTTTTCTTTATATTCCAGTTTTTTGCAGCTCTTGCTTTATATTTCTACTCATCTACTTGATTCTCACTTGGTTCATAGCCTGATTCTGCATACCCAAGTATGCAGTCTGATATCAGTTTGATATCACTGATTGTTAACCTGGGATGGCCCAATTTGTCAACAATTTGCCAAACAGATAGCCCATCAACATTGGCATCCTATCACAATGCCTCTTTCTGACACCATCAGCTCCCTTCTTACAGTGATGTTACTTGTAAACAGTTGCACTGACTTGGGAGCATCATAAGACAGAAACTTAAGAAAGCAAAGCACTGTAGCTTTGCTTTCTTAAGTTTTTCTCTATTTTCTGAGACCACCTTTTGTCAAGAACTTTCAATATGATTTCGTACTAGGCAACAAAACCAATTTTGATGGTTTTTGTTGCTTAGTATGAGATCACAGTTTTAGATCACAGCTTATTTTAGACCCAGAATGATTGAAGAACTAGATTATTTACCCTTAGGCCACCCATGGTGCAGTAGGCTTTCAACCTTTTGTGGGTGGGATACATCTTTAAAAAAAAAAAAAAAAACAGAATGGAGATTACTTGCCAGATTATAGTGACTGTTTTTTTGGAAACACTGCTAGAGAAATTGTTCAATAGGAGTAGCAGGGATGAATATTTAAAAAAAAAAAAAAAAAAAAAAAAAAAAAAAAAAAAAAAAGTTGGCATGAGATTGATATCCATCATGGGATTTTTAGAAGTCTTCATAGAACAATCTCTGACAGTGCCAATTTAGCTTTGGGAAAACATAGGAAATAGTGATTTAAATTTGTTTATATCATGTACATTGTCATCTCCTTCCTAATTATCACATTAATACTTACCATGTAATCTTGGACACCAGAATTGTTTTGTAATATGATTTGCAAGTTTGAAATGTGTTCTCTTTGAGAACCTTGGTTAAAAAAACAAAATTCCTCTTTCCACTATTAAGCTTAGTTGTTGTAGTGTTGCTGTTTTCAAGATCATCTTGCCATCTCTGTCTAGATCTTCCTTAGTTTCTCTTTTCATATGGTATCTGGTGCTTTACTTTTTTGATCTGTTATCCTGCATTTTAACTACACAATTTTTCAATTCTTTGTTGTCATTTATTATATTTTGTAGTTTTCTTATCTATGTATCCTAATTTTCATATTTTTACACCTTCAGCTTGTTTTTGTTTCAGTAGTTTGTTAATCGGTTTATGAATTAAACAAAATAAGCCAACAATACAATTTCAAATTTTCACAAAATAAAACAAAAGTCATGGCATTTAAAGGTTGAACATTTTAGATTAAAAATAGTTACAAAATGAAATAATAGAACAGGTAACAGTGTAATTATTTAGGCTGCATATATCTAAACAATAGATATAAATGAAAAAATAAATTTCATAAACTATGGAACAATTTAAGAGGACACTGAATAAAAAAAAAAAAGACGAACAGCTAAAATTTTATAAAGTAATGGCCACTCCCATTGTTATATGATTCAGAAACATGAACTCTTAAAAAAAGAAAGATGAATGTAAAATAAGAGCTGCAGAAATGAGATTCTTAAAAGCAATTAAAGGATGCACAAAATTGGACCATATAAAAAATGAAGACATCAGAAAGGAGCTAGATATTTACAGTTTAAATGAAAAGATCAAGCAACAAAGAGAGAAAGAAAGGGGGGAAAAGGATCTGTAAGATATCAGCTATCAGAAGAGATGGATAAATATAGACCAGAGAGCGAGACCAGCTGCAAGATGGGAAGATTATTGAAGCTGGAACAGGCCTAACTCTTGAAGAGAAGTTTGTTCATTCTCCTCCCCCTCCCTCTTTTAATACTTTCTCCTGCTAATATTACTGGTGTGATAACTCCTTTTTATAGATTTTTTTTGCTCTAATTTTTCCACATATTTTCCTAACTTTTAATACTTGTATGTTTTGTGATGCCATAGTGATTTAGTTCATCATGTTTTATACACCCTTTTGAGGGTATATCAAGAGTGTGATTGTACTGTGTGAAAAGTTTACATTATTACTAATTTCCTTTTGACAGATTTCCTCTAAATTATCTGTCAGTATTCTAATATTGTCAATCTTTTGTCTTTTAAGGCACTCCTATCTGCATCAGTCCTCCAAGATATGGTTTCACTACCCTTTCTCCCATACCTGAGATTTAGCTTCCTTCACACATTCCTGAATGTTAACAAAATTTACTTCCAATAATAATTGTAGGGGAAACTCATGGTTGGAGGGCACTACATACAATCCACTATCTCCATTTACTTAATCCTCCATGCATACACAATCGCACTAACCACCATCAGTGCATGCCATCTGTCCATCCCAATAGTTTTTTTTCCCTGTTAAATTGTGTAAATTCTGTGGCAGATTTCTTTATGCAGGATGAAAAACAGTTTCCAAGGGAAAGACCTGATACTTAGCATGAGATTGGCTAATCCACCTTCAACTGAAAAAGCCCATACAAAGATTCTTCTGTAAACTCTGAGGATAGATTTGTTTCTTGTCATGATGAGGGAAATCTTTCAGCAATTTCCATATCAGGAATTTGATGAAAAATTTCCCTACTCATGACAAGAATCACTCTGGTCTTTTCCATTCAAAAGGCACATTGTCTCATCATTCTTCCAGTTGCATTATGGAGTTTTAACAATTCTGCTGTCATCATTTTTGTTCATCCCTTAAATTTTCTCAAAGTATCACAAGTCTGGTTGTTTAACTTCTAACCAAACTCTTGTATGTATAAGTTAATACTGATTTGAATGGTGTCTTGTGTATAGCTGCTTTAATGATTTCGCTAATTTGTCTTATTACATATAAATTTTTTTTTTTTCATATTTAGTTTACCATCTTCATTAAAAATTATGCTTAAACAGCTAAAAATTTTATTTGTTTTGTAAATCCATCTATCTAGGATGGAGCTGATGTTTTTATTTTTTCTGTTTTTTTATTGCTATTTTTGTGCTAATTTTTTCTACTATTCATTCAATTTAATTAAGCAATCCTGTGTACTGGATTTAAGTATAATGTATGCATAAGAGGTGCTTAACCACCTAACCGGCCATTATGGATAAAATACACATCCTCATATGCTTCATTTCCATTATGTATTTCAATGTAATATCAATGGTATTACAATTTTAATATGCACATTGCATCCATGATTATTATTGTTCCGGGTAACTCCAAGGAGTCGACAGACTCTTCGAGGGAGGCCCTAACATCATGTCAAGAACAACTGTTCGATATTGACCCAGTATCTATCATACCTTGCCTTGAACTCATTCACGGTTGTAGCACTCGCAACAGACTCTGGAAGCTTATTCCACTCATTCACCACTCTCCAAGTAAAAAAACCTAGCTCTAACACCCTTGTCAACCATGCTCTTTCCCAGCTTCCATGCATGGCCCCTAGTCCTCCCACCACCAGTCATATTTTCAAAAATATCTTCTGGATCAATCTTATAGAAACCCTTCAGTAATTTGAATGTCTCAATCATATCACGCCTCCTTCACCTATCGTCCAATCTCTGCAACCCACAAATCTTCAACCTATTCTCATAAGGTTCATTCCACAGACCTTCTACCATCTTGGTCACTCGTCTCTGGATCCTCTCCACTTCCTCCCCTTCGTGAAGAAACCCTGGTGCCCATAACTGGGCACAGTAGTCCAGATGGGGTCTTATCAAGGCTCGATACAGAGGAACAACAACTTGTTTGTCTCTGCATGTTAAAGTATTTTTCAGAAGCCAAGTGATTTGATGAGCTGATTTAGTCACTTTTGCAATGTGCCCCCTAAACTTCAATCCCTATCCACCAACACTCCCAAATCCCTGGCCTCATCAATCTCCTGGAGTACGGTTCCACCAATGCGATATACTGCTGCTATTCTTTTCACCCCAAAGTGCATAACCTTACACTTTGCCACATTAAATTGACGTCCATTTTTCCTAGCCCAGTCCTCCAAACTATCCAAATCATCCTGTAACATTTTGACATCCTGTGCATTCACAATTGCTCTACCCAACTTTGCATCATCAGCAAACAAGTGAACACTTCCTCTCAAATTCTTTCCTATATCATTGATGAAAAAATTGAAAAGCAGTGGTCCAAGAACAGAGCCCTGCGGCACACCACTAGTCACAAGCCGTCTTTTAGACTCCATTCCTGCATAAACCACTCTCTGGTATCTCCTTCAACCACCCTCCTATCCATCTCACCAACCCTATATCTATCCCCATCTGCTCCAGTTTACTGATTAGGGTTCCATGTGGTATCCTGTCAAAGGCCTTGGCAAGGTCCAGTAGTATCACTGTAAACCCATTACCCCTATCCAGTTCAGCCGTCACTGTGTTATAGAACGTGAGCAAGTTACTGAGGCATGATCTACCCTTCACAAAACCATGTTGTCCCCCATACAATATCCCATTTTCATCTATCCAATCCTGTATTCTTTTCTTGACTAATTTCTCTAAGATCTTGACAATGATTCCTGATATGCTAATCGGTCGGTAATTTACAACAGCAGTCTTGGAACCACCTTTATGCAGTGGAACTATTTCCCCCGCTTTCCACCCCCTCGGGACTAACCCAGACCCGAGACTCAAATTAAACAAAATGGTCAAGGGTACTGACAATTCTTTAGCTGCTTCTCGTATGACACGAGCTGGTATACCATCCAATCCCACGGATGTATTGACATTGAGGTTATGCAATAGACTACTCACCTCCACTTCATTCACCACAATTCCCGTATAATCTACTGGTTTATTCGTTTCTGCAATGTCGCCACCTGGATGATATATACTTGCAAAATGCTCACTCAGTAACTCAACTATATCAACTGATTCAGTTACCTCCCTATCATCGGCATTCTTTAAAATCATTCTGCCATATACATTTTTCCTTTTACTTGCTACATATCTAAAAATCTGTTTAGGATTCTCTTTAGCCTGCATGGCCAATGTTCTTTCGTAATCCTTTTTTGCTTTTCTAACCACACTCGTTACCCTTCTGGCCTGTGCTTTATACCGTTCATGTGCCTGCCGGTCACCTTTCTCCTTAAATTCACTCCATAGTTGTTTCTTTTTTTGCAGCTCAGGCTTAATGGTGTTATTCATCCATTTAACCCCTACTTGATTTATTATTTGGACTCTAGGTATACAGTCAGCCATTGCTTCATGCAAACACTTCTTAACTGCCTCCCATGTACTATCAACTTCTAGTCCTTGCAGTTCTACATGCAATGGCACTGAACCAATCAAACTCCTAAGCTTGTCATACTTTCCAGCCCGATAATTCCACATGTACCCTGTCTTAATTGAAAATTCCACACCTTTAGCCACCTCCCAAGTCAAGACCCTATGATCACTCTCACTAATTGGTGGCAATGTGGTCATATTTGTTACAGCCAAATCCTCAGATGTAATTACTAGGTCAAGCACTCTCTGACCCCTAGTATTTTCCATTACATGCTGTCGCAGATAGTTATCCCTTAATAACCGCATAAAATCCAGTTCCTTCCTCCCGTGTGTTCTCTCCTCACTCCAATCAATGCGACCATAGTTGAAATCTCCCATAATAATTACCCTCCTTCCACTCATTTCTTCTATTTGCTTGTGCATACTGTCACCACCATCTTATGGTGGTGACAGTATGCACAAGGTCATCACATGGTCTATTGCAGCACCCAATTGTATATTTAGTTCTGCTAGCCACAATCTCGCACCAAATGGCCTTAAATGTGCTCTTTTCTCTATCCTGCAATTCAACTTCTATTCTCCTTCGCTGTAGCTCATCAGCTATGATCAACAATACTCCACCCCACACATTTTATTCTCCCTGTCATTACTGAACACACTATACCCATCACATTCAATCCCACTAGCTATATCATCTACAGTCAGCCATGATTCACTAATACTAATAACCTGTGGTCTGGAAGTGCCAACCATGGCCCAAAACTCTTCCTTCTTGTTCCTAATACTCCTAGCATTAGTGTACATGAATTTAAGACCCCCATTAGACCCAACCCTACCTTGATGCCTTATATTAGCTATCCCACTCTGATTTGTTGTCCTTATTTGCTCGGGCATATTATATTCATTCATACATTCAGCTGCCTCCCTAAGGACTGTATATCTACCCCCCCCCTTAATAAATCTAGTTTCCCTGAATTTGCACATCCACTACATTCAGCAACACTTTCTCAAGTCTCCTTACATCGTAACCATTTAGATGCAAGCCATTCATCTTATATAGATCCTTTCAGCCATCAAGCTCACTCCACACGTCCACAAATTCCACACCACTCATCATACATAACCCACGCATAAAGTCATTCGCAATTATGGCCCTCCTTTTAAACATTTCACTGTCATACCGTGGCAAAAGACCAATCATTCTAACTCTCTCACTCTTTTGTTTTGCTACCTCAAACAATTCATTCAGGTCTTCTATCGTTTCCATTTTATCTCCTTTCAAATCATTCGTACCTGCCACAACAATCATTTCTTTCACCCTTTCCTTTTGCTCTGTAATAGACTCAGTTACATCCTTTATGGTCGCACCAGGTTGGTACGATTTTGTCAAATCCTCTACTAACACACCTCGTACTAACGAGTCTCCATACAGCACTCTATCCTTCATTTTGTTCATGTTCACACTCGTATGCCTATTTTTCCTGTTATACTTTTTTTATTGGCTGGTTCATTCAGTCGACTTTTACTCATACGCTCTAGCTGCTGTTTTGCCCTTTGTATCGCACCATTCAACAACGCGATCTCACTCATTGCATCTATCTCATCTTTTTTATTCTCTGTAAAACCATTAATACTATCATTCACACTTTCTACATTCACACTCTCACAATTCTCTGGTACAACCTCGCCGTTTCTTGTCATATCCCTATTTTCTTCATTCTGAAGTTTGACAAAAATATCACGCTCACGATCCGAAATACGCTTCAATTCCTCATTCTCCCTTTTTTACACACATTCACTCCTTTATTATCATCTAACCACACTCTGACTGCACTCTGCAAAGCGTACATTTCGCAGATAGTACACTGAATCATCTCCTTTACATTACCGTTCTTGAAAGAAGATGGCGAACCATCATTACTGGCCGCCATTTTCCTTCTTACTGGAGCCATACTTACTAGTAACGTATTTTATCAAATTATAAATTATAAACACCAAAAACACACAAACGGACGCACTAAGATACGCAAGGCAAACAAAACTACGCAATATTAAAGTAATTTTATCAACGATAACTGAAAATAATGCTTATCAGGAGCTTTCACGAACACTACACGCTACGAATCCCTCTAGCAGTGACTTCTAACCTTGACGTCTATAGAAGTCTTGGCTGGTAGCATGGTTAAGGGTCAAAGCTGTATAGCTGGGAGAAGACCTCCACGTAACCTTTTTTGTGCACAACCGACTCATTGAGACTTCTGGCCTAACGTCCAATCTTTATCTTCTCGTGGTGCACCATGATACCTGGATGCTGAACAGATGAAGATGGGCTGGCAACTTGGGATTTTGCTGACCAAATTGCATTCTGATTGGCTTAAATCACAATGTAAAATGATGGTACAACATTAAAGAATTTCATGCTGGCTGGGGCATGCCCAGTTAAACAAGACCCCAGTTGTTTTCATCAAGGAACGAGGACAAATAGCAAAAAGTAAGCTACTGGAACAAATCCCAGAACACTTCCCAACTCAACATCATCAGAGTTCAAGATTGGTGCCATCAATATAAGAAGCATCAATAGAAAAGAAATTGAACTAGCAGCAGAATTGGATAAGTTCCAGATATAATAGGTGTGACTTAAACAAAACAAACACCAGTAAGATATTTCTAAGCAACAAATACAAAATGGTATACACAGGCAATAACAATTAGGGAAAAGGAGTTACTATAATCATCAGCCATTGCCGATCCACTGCTGGATGAAGGCCTTTCCAAGATTACTCCAAAACTGTTTGTCCATGGCTCTCCTTTCCCATGTCACTCTTGCAAATTTGATATCATCAATACACCATGATTTAGGTCACGTCATGGTCATTTTTCCTCTCATGGAATCCAATCTAATACTTCTTTTGTCCATTGTTGATCTTGTTTTTGAGCAATATGCCTAGCCCATTCCCACTTCAGATGTTTCACTCTTCCTATGATGTCAGACACTTTAGTTTGATTTTTTATCCAGGTATTCCTTTTGTGATACCAAGCATACTTCTTTCCACACTAAATTGTGTTCTTAATTTTTGAATTTCCTCTGCATTTAGTGTCCATGTTTCACAGTCATATGTCAATATAGGAAGAATATATTGGTTAAAAACTTTTCTTTTCAGGCATAATGGTAATTGGCTTTTGAATATTGAATGTAATTTTCCAAAGGTTTTCCACCTAAGCATTGTGCATCTTTTAATTTCATCTATGATATTTTGTTCCATTGATATGTTGTCCTAAGTACCGGGTGATTATAAAATAACGTCAAGTTTCAGAGCCCTCTAGCGAGTAATGTATTGGACGAAACACACCAATATTCGGTAGACGTACACGGTGGAACATGAGGATTTGATTTAACGGGGAAAAAATAGTACCAAAAGTCACCAACAGGGGAAATTTTGGCGCTGCCAAATTAATTTTAGTAGGTGTGACTAACGAATGACTAAATGGCAAATGAGAGACAGCACACATCAATTTCATAACGTCTATTGTTAATTACAAATTAGGTTCAATATGACCACCATTCTGATGTTCCAGGAACTGCATAAGGTGCACGACATTTTCCACAGTGGCTTGCAACATATCGGAATTGATTTGTCTCACGTGTAACGTTATTCGATCTTTCAAAGTTGGAATATCGGGTACATGTCCTTGATACACAATGCTTTTAAGAAATCCCCACAGCCAAAAGTCACAAGGATTGAGATCAGGCAATCTTGGTGGCCATGGTGTGGGAAATGCACGACTAATGATTCTTCTGTCAGAGAAATGTTGTTGCAAAACATGCTGTACCTGAAGTCCCATGTGGGGTGGTGCACCATCCTGACGTTATTGACGGAACAGGTCACTGGTCCATTTTGGTGATTTTCCTTGTAAAAGTATGGATCGATGATAAAAGATGCTGTAAATCTGCATCACACTGTGACTTTGGGCTAGTGGATAGGCATCTGCAGACACACGTGCAGATTAGTTGCAGCCCAAATGCGACAGTTGCATGTGTTAATATCGCTGTTCAAATCAAAGTGTGCTTCGTCACTCCATAAAATCTGCTACGGCCATGCATTATCCACTTTCATGTGCGCTAAGAATCTCAAAGATAAGTCGATTAGTGTGGTCGCATCACCAGGGCGCAATTCTTGAACATGACTGATTTTATAAGGGTAAAACTTCAACATCTAATGTAGGATTTTCCACACCGTTGCGTATGCGATATCCGTTTGCCGGGATATTGCTCGTGCACTACTGGTACCCTGCACATTCGTCATCTCCTGTTCCACAATAGCAGTTGCAACTTGTTCAACTTGTTGGTGATTGATTGGTTTGCATCCCCTACCTACCTGTACTGCTAGAGTTCCAGTAATTTCAAATTGCCGAATCAATTTTCATAAGTTTGTTACGCTAATCGGTCCTTTTTGTAAATTTTTCATATGCCGAAAATAACTAAGACCAGCACTGGCATTATTGTTCTGCTGATAATAGTTTGACTAACAAAGCACGCTCGCGTAAGATAAGAGGCATTAAAAAGCAGTTAGTCTGCAAATGATAAGAAATCTCACAGGCTTTCCTTTTATTGCATGATCGCTTACAAGAAACGCGATAATGCAAATGAATGCATTTTACTCGGTAAACAGCGCCAAAATTTCCCCTGTTGGTAACTTTTGGTACTTTTTTTTTTCGTTAAATTGAATCCCCATGTTCCACTGTGTACGTCTACCGAATATTGGTGTGTTTCGTCCAATACGTTACTCGCTAGAGGGCTCTGAACACTTGACGTTATTTTATATTCACCCGGTATATGTAATGATCTACTTGTTTAATTTCATCATTATTGATTTTTATTATTTCTGGTTGGACATTGTTATTGAACATAACTTGGGTCTTCTTTAGGTTTATCTTTAGTCTAGCTGTTTTGCTAGCAATTTGGAGTTCTTGGATACGAGTGTATAACTCATGAGCAGGTGAAGCACAGATAACTATGTCATCTACAAAGCGTAAATGGCTTAAACATCTTCCTACCTTTCCTTTCCCACTCAAGAAGTTTGAATATTTTTTTCTAGGCACGCTGTGAATAATTTTGGAGATATTGTGTCACCCTGTTTAATACCTCTCTGTATTTCCACAGTAGAGATTTTTCCATTGAAATGAATTGCTGCTGTGGCATTGGTGTATGCTGATTTAATGGTCCTGACATATGGCTCCTCAACTTGTTGGTTTTGTAATGCTTTAAGTATTGCACAAGTTTTTACTGAATCAAAGGCTGTCTCGTAATCTATAAAACCAAGACATAATGATAAATGATATGCATACGCCATTCAATAATCTGTTGTACAACTTGAATATGGTCCATTGTACTAAAGCCACCCCGAAAGCCTGCCTGTTCTTTTGTTTGTGCTAGGTCCAGAGTCACACAAACTCTGAATTAAGACTTTTGTAAACCACTGATAGTAGACTGATGGGTTGATAGTTTGCCAAGTCTTCTACTTCACCTTTTTTATGTATCAGAATTAGGGTAGCCTTCTTCCTTGTTGTTCGTACATCATTTTTCTTCAGGCATAAAGTAAATAGTTTTGCTAAGAGTTTGTAGACTATTTCTCTACCTGTTTTTAGAAGTTCAGCTATAACTCCATCCTCACCTGCGGTTTTTCCATTTTGCAAACTTTGGGTGTTCCACATAACTTCTGGTAGAATCTGTGATACTTCAGCTATTTTGTAGTTGTCTTCTTCATTTAATTCATCATCCTGATATAATACCGAGTAAAATTCTTTAATTCTTTTTGTAATAGCATATCTATCTCTGGTTATGGTCCCATCTTGTACTTTGACTGCAACCATCAGTTTATTGCTGTTTATCAATTGCCATTTGGCTTTTTTGAGACTACAGTTGTTATCAATTGTTTGTTGTATGAATTTACAATTGAATTTTCTTAATTCTTCCGTGATAAGTTTTGCACAATTCAATGTATTCAATTTTATTCTGTAGGTTATTTGATTGTTTCATTTCTCTTCGTTTCTTCACCAGCTGTTTTATTTCTTCAGAAATTTTGTCTTATTTCTGTTCTGTCGTACCAGCTATTTCAAGTGAGCATTTTAAAAGATTTTAGGTAATAATGTCATTACTTTCTGATGGATCAACATTGTCATCTATAAGATTTTTAAATCTGTTTAGTTCGTGTTAGAATATATCTTTTTTAATGTTGAGTTTGACATGACAAAATTTTATGCCGGCTGGGGTGTCGCCGGTTAAATAAGGCCCCCGTTGTTTTCGCCAGGGAACCAGGGCAAACAACAAAAAGTCAGCTACTGGAACAAATCTGAAAGCACACCCCAACTGAACATCACCAGAGTTAAAGATTGGTACTATCAACATAAGAAGCCTGAATGGCAAAGAAATGGAGCTAGCTGAGTAATTAGATAAGTACCAGATCAACATAATAGGGATGACTGAAACAAGAAAAGACAAAAACTGGCGAGATCTATCTGAGCAATAAATAAAAGATGTTATATTCAGGCAATTACAATAATGGAAAAGAAGTATTCAACACAAAATACGAGGCTAATCTTCTTGAATGACAGGCAGTCTCAAGTAGAGTGATGTTCGCAATTATCAGAATGGAGAATTGGACCAATGAGACATTTGTGCCTATGGTCCCATAGGAGGTTTTACTAAGGTAGAAGTGGAGGAATTTTTTGATGCTTTAGAGAAAGCAACTGATACAATGAAAAAGGAAAAGTTGGCCCTTGTTGGGGATCTAAATAGTAGAGTAGGAAATGATTGTTAGACGTAGAAAAATATTTTGGAAAAATTTGGAGAAAAGAGCAAAGCTAATAATGATGGCAAATATCTGTTGGATTTCTGCTCAGGACATGGACTGGTTATTACTAACACCATGTTCCAACATAAAAATGTGCACAAATTCACATGGAGAGAAGAGGCAAGGAATAAGAAAAGTCTCATTGGCTATGTTATTGTTAATAGTGATGTTTTTCCACAGGTGTAGGACACCAGAGTGTACAGAGGATTTGAAATTGGAAGTGATCACTATTTAGTCTTGAGCAGGATAAAATTGAATTTCATATTGAAAAGAATAACATGTAAAAAAGTTTTAAAGCAAATAAAAGTTGAGCAGCTCTCAGATGTGAACTGTAGACTAAAATAAACAAAGATTATTGAAGAATAAATGAAGGAGTTTGAGAACAGGAACCAAACCTTAGAGATTCAGTTGCAAGCCTTGAAGAAAAGAAAAGTAATTGATTCAGCCAGAGACGCATGTGGTGAGGTTGTCTGCAAGGATAGAAAAATCAGAACTCCATGGTGGACACAGGAAGTTAAAGAGGGAGGCAGTGAAGGAAAAGAAGAAAGCATATCAAAAGTTCCTGGCAAATAAGTCAGCTTGTGCTCTTAGAGAATATAGAAACAAATGTAAGAAAGCAAAACACTGTGTAAAACTAGCTGAACAAAAGTCATGGGAGGACTTTGGCAAGAACATAGAAAATAAATATGAAGAAGGTGGTAAGATATTCTGGAGGTTGTTGAAGGAGCTTAGAAATGGAGGAAAGAGTGCTGTAAAAGGAATTAGAGATGATAAAGGTGACATGAAAACAGGAGAAAAAGATATCCTTGAAGTATGGAGTAATTGCTTCGAAAAATTGCTAAACGAAACAAGCAGTGATAGCACAGTGTTAAAAAAAAAAAAAAAAAAAAAAAAAAAAAAAAAAAAAAAACACTCAACTGGCCTACAGTCAGGAATACATATCCATACTTCAAGTAGAAAAAGCCATTAAAGGCTTAAAATGTGGAAAGGCAGCAGGAGTAGATGATATTCGACCAGAAATGCTGAAGTTTGTTGTATAAAAGTCTTACAGTGGCTGCACTGTATAGTTCAGGAAGCCTGGACAGAGGGACAAATTCCTGATGATTGGAGTAGAGCTCTTATAGTACCCATATATAAAAAAGGAAATAAAACTGAATGTGAGAATTAGAGGTATTTCCCTACTGAATGTTCCTGGCAAGATCTATGTAAGTATACTTGAGAAACGTTTGAGAAGAATTGTGGAAGAAAAGCTTGCTGAAGAACAAGCTGGATTCAGGCCAAATAGTTGAGAAAGGATGGGCATATAACAAAGATCTGTATTTAAGTTTTGTCGATCTGAAAAAGGCATATGATAAGATGTCAAGAGAGAAGCTATTCAATACACTATAGTTATATGGTGTAAATGGGGCATTATATCAAGCAATTCTTAGTCTTTATTTGAGTTGTAAATCAGCAGTTAGAATTGAAGGAAGTACAGGAAGATGGTTTAATGTTAAATCTGGTGTGAGACAAGGATGTACATTACCCCCTCTGTTATTCATTATCTATATGGATCACATTATGAAGGAAAGTGGTATTAAACCTGATATCAAAATTGGAGATGTTAATGTCAGCTCTTTGCTTTATGCGGTTGATGTTATACTTCTAAATAAATCTGCTACAAGTTTGCAAGATTCCCTGACTAAGTTGAATAATTGTTGTAACAGATATGGTATGAAGGTCAGAAATAAAAAGACAATGAAAATAGGTAGAATCATTGAAAATGTCAACTGTGTTGTGAACGGAGAACCTGTGGAACAAGTAAAACATTTCAGCTACTTGGGCACGATTTTTACTGAAGATGGTAAATTAAATATGGAAATAGACAACAGAATCAACAAAGCTGGCATGGTAGGAAGTCAATTGAATAAATTCATATGGAATAAGAGAGACATTTGTCGGAACACTAAATTAGCTGTATACAAGACACTGTTCAAACCAGTTTTAACTTATGGGTCAGATGTAAAACACTTGACCGAAGACTAGAGACCGCAGATATGAGAGTGCTGAGAAAGATTATAGTGGTGAACAGATGGCATCAATGGCAACTTTATATTAAAAACAAGGATATTAGGAAAGAACTTGACATTGTCAGCATCCAGGAATGTGTTAGCAAAGCTAATCTCAGGTGGTATGGTTCACTTAAACAGAATGTTCAAGGAAAGATTAGCAAAACAAATGTTTTCTGCCAGGTTAGCAGGAAAACAACCCAGGGGAAGACCAAGAAATAGGTGGATTGATATGGTACAATGTGCCTTAGATGATAGGAATATAAGATCTGATAATGATGTTGGAGTCTTGACAAGTAACAGACTGATTTGGAGGAAAATTGTAGATAGGAAGTTATTAATGATGTAAATTTTTCATGTAGTACTATCATATCCTGTACACCCCTTGAAGGTACAAAGCAGGAATTTGATGATTTTGAGTTTGTGTACATCTATGCTTTGCTTTGATCTTAGAAACAG
Organism: Typopeltis vanoorti; assembly: GCF_054136105.1. Lineage (NCBI taxonomy): Eukaryota > Metazoa > Arthropoda > Arachnida > Uropygi > Thelyphonidae > Typopeltis > Typopeltis vanoorti. The sequence continues at coordinate 59,756,081 of NC_143566.1, forward strand.
TTTCTTCTTTCTTTTTTGGCAGTTTATTTGAATCTTACTGCATACCATACAAGATAAGAAGCATCAATAAAAAAAAGAAATGGAACTAGCATCAGAATTGGATAAGTATTAGATCAACATAATAGGCATGACTGTCTTGTTTCAGTCATGCCTATCTTACTGGTTTTTGTCTTGTTTCAGTCATAATAGGCATGACTGAAACAAGACAAAAACCAGTAAGATATATTTCTTAGCAACAAATACAAAATGGTATATGCAGGCAATAACAATTAGGGAAAAGGAGTAGCTATAATATTCAACACTAAATGAGGATAATCTTCTTGAATTGCAGGCAATATCAAGTAGAGTTGAGCCTCTGTAGCTCAGTTGGAAAGACCTGGGTTCAATTCCTGTCCATGATGTGAGGAAACTTTATCTGGTCTCTTTTGCCGAAAGGTGAGTTAACCAGTCTCATATGGAGGTAGGGTTTTTCGTCCCCCAGAACAGGCCAACTGGCCCCGTGAACTCTCGCATCTGCAGAGATGGGACACACTGGACCTTCCAAGAATAGTTGGATGGTCGTTAGCACTTAAGTGCCTGTTAGGACCACTGATGATGATGATCAAGTAGTGATATGGACAAATATCAGAATGGAGAACTGGACAATGAGACTTATTTCTGCTTATGTTCTCACAGAAAGTTCTACCAAGGAAAAAATGGAGCAATTTTTTGAGGCATTATTTAAGGTAGCTGTCACAATTAAAAAGGAAAAGTTAATCCTTGTAAGAAATCTGAACAGCAGAGTAGGAAATGATTACCAGACATAAAAATGTTTGAGGAAAATTTGGAGAAAAGCCAAAACTAATAATAGTAAATGCCTGGTGGATTTCTATTCAGGATATGTAATTCTTGTAGATAAACTTGTACGTTGATAATACATAACTGTCAGATTCTAGAATATTAATTGAAAACTTTAATTAATACTTCCTGTATTTTGGTAATGTTACATTACCATCTTCAGATCACAAAATAGTATGTGCATGCAGGCACTAACACTAAGCAAATATGGCTGAAGAAAACAACTGAAATTCATCCTAGAGTCCTAAAGGTGCCCTTTAGTGGGCTAAATTTGTTGTCTTGGTTGTTGGGCTGGTTCTTTAGAATGCAAGCTTCCCAAATTTGGGAAGTTTGCATTCATCAAAATTTGTTGAGGTATGGGAAGTTTTTCAGCCTCAGCTCTGAAAAACTTCCCATGCCTCATATTTCCATAACCGAAGTATGGGAATTCCATACATATATGGAATTCCCATACTTCGGGAATTCCAGGAATAATCTGGAATTCTCGAAGTAAGGATCCAGAGGAGAATTTACCCATATGCTGAAACCTCTTGTATGTGCTATTAGAGTACCACAGATTGCAGACCAAAAGCCTGCTAATATCCCGATGTGATACCGCTGTAGCAAGATACTCCTGAAGGAAGCCTAAAACTCGGGATGAAAGAAAAGCCATAAAGACTTTAGTAAAAGACTCTTGACTGAATGTGCGATACAGAGCCTCTGTAAGTTACTTCCCCTTGTATATTTTCTTTTATGATCTAGGAGATATGTTGTATATGGACTGTTAAGAATTAGTTTAATAGTAATAAGAAGTGTCCATAAGAGAGTCAATTGGCATGTTAGAAGTTGATATCTAATTTGTAAAAATAACCTCTTTGCGAGTAAACTAGAAGTTTAATAAGTTGAATTTGTAAGCAGAGAGTAAATAAGTTTTAGAGTTAAAGAGATTATTTAGTGTTGAAGTGAAAGTTCTAATTTTATGCTAAAGATTTTATAGATGGGTAGAGAAAGCAATCTCCCTGTCGTTTGATTCATGTATGTTTCATATTAATGTAAATAAATTTGTTTGAATTATTTGTTAAAAGAGTGCTGCCTGATCCTTTATTTTACAACTGCACTGTTCCTAAATAATTCGGACTTGTGAGCAGGAAACAACTAAGGCATTAAAAGTGCAGTTTTATTACTTAAGAACCACGACTGTTTATGTAAACTTTGTTGAAGGAAGAGAGAGAGATCTACCGGAAGTTTTATTGAGTCTTATGCCGAATTTTTGATATACTGATGGTGCAGTCTGATAAATAAATTTTTCAGTGTTCAGCATACGACTAATAAATACAGAAGATGGATAAACATAATATGCAGTAGAGTAAGTGAGAAAGGTTACGAGAGGGAAAGTGCGCACAGCTAATTAGTAAAATATAGAATAAAGATAAAGCTAAAGAATAAAAGAAGATATTGGATTTAAACAGCTATTGTTACTGTAAACAGAAAGCCAGGGATCCATCAGGCTGATGTGTAATCAGTGTCTAGGAAAGGGAGATTGTTATTGTTTTCCTTTTCTAAGATAAACTGGATCCTGGGGGTGCTGACTGTTAAGAAGTTGTGGAGTGTATCCAAGCCATGCAGTCAAATAGCGAACACATTACGTAGCGTGGTCAAACAGTGGGTTTATGTGGGGCTGAGTTTAAGGCTTTTTCTTCAAAGTCTCCATAAAGAAGTTGGCCAGTGGTGGAGAGAGTGGAGAACCCATGGCTGTCTCCTTTGTTTGTAGAATTTTCCTTGCCAAAGGAAAATTTCTTCACCATGAACTCGGGTCATTTTGTTTGGCAAGGAAAATTCTACAAACAGAAGGGACAGCATGGGTTCTCCACTCTCTCCACCCCTGGCCAACTTCTTTATGGAGACCTCACAAAAAGCCTTAAACTCGGCCCACATAAACCCACTATTTGGCTACGTTACATAGATGATTACTAACACCGCACAAATTCACATGGAGAAAAGATGCAAGAAATGTCTCGTGGACTGTCACAGTTGATGGCAATGTTTTGAAGTAAAAATCGGGTGTGTGCCAAGGGTGCACGTTATCTCCATTGTTATTCATTATCTGTATGGATTACGTTATGAAGGAAAGTGGGAAAACATCACCAATTTTGACATTAAATCTGATATCAAAATTGACAATGTTAATCTTTACTTTATACAAATGATGTTATACTTCTAAATAAATCCAGTACAAGTCTGCAAGATTCCTAACTAAATTGAATAACTGTAATTAATTTAGCATGAAAATTAGCAATAAAAAGATCAAAACTATAAAAATAGGCAGAAACATTGTAGTAAAGTAAAACATTTTAACTATTTAGACACAATTTTTAGTGAAGACAGTAAATTAAATATGGGAATAGATAGCAGAATTAGTAATGCTGGTATGATAGGAAATCAATTGAATACATTTATATGGAATAAGAGAGAAATTAGTTCAAATACTATACTAGCTATTTACAGCACAGCATTTAAACCAATTTTGACTAATAGATCTGAGAACTCGGTTAGAAATAAAACATTTGTCCAAAGACTGGAAACAACAGAGATGAGCATTCTGAGAAAGATTAATGGAGTGAACCAATGGCAGTATCACATTAAAAATGAGGATATTAGAAAAGAAATTGCATTTTAGCATTCGGAAATGTGTTAGTAGAACTAATCTTGGAGGTATGGTCATTTAAATAGAATGGAAGGGGAAAGATTAGTAAAACAAGTGTTCTTTGGCAGGAAAAAAAACTCAGACGATGACCAAGATGTAGATGGATTGTTACAGTAAAAAAAAGTACCTTAAAAGACAGAAATATAAGATCTGATAATATTAGAAACTCAACAGATAACAGATTAAAAATGATAGAAATGATTGATAAAAAGTTAGTAGCGGTGTAACTTTTTCATGTAGTATTATCATAATTATATCATAAGCACAATTGGAAGAATGACGGTACGTTGTGCCCTTCGATTGGAAAATGCCCAAGTTCAATTCTCGTCATAGTGGGAAGAATCTTTGTGGACTTTTTTCAATTGAAGATGAGCTAGCCGATCTCATACAGAGGTAGCATAGTTTTTTCTCCCAGAAACTTGGGTTTTTCATTCCGCATACAGACAAATCGGCCTTCAGAACACACGCAATTTACAGACAAAAAGTACCAGTGGTGGTGGGAAGTAGATGGTGGTGGTGGTGTAGATGACACCTCCTTGATTTCCATTGGAGGTGTCACTAAATAATAATAATTATCCTGTATAACCCCTGAGGGTACTGGAATTTGTCTGCATAAAGTGAAGTGTTGAAATTTAAACATCCAGCATTGATATTGGGTTTTGATGTCGCTTTCCTTTATAATGCGATCTGTATCAATGGTGAAGGATAGCAGAGTTAGCAAGTACCCTTGTGTTACACTTTAACATCAACTCATTTTGCTGTACCTCCTTCAGTTCTAACAGCTGACTTGCAGCTTAAATATAGACTATGCATTGCCTGATACAATAGCCCATTTACAACATAGCATTTTGAATATTTTCTCTTGGCACCTTGTCATATGTTTTTGTAGATCTACAAAACTTAAACACATTCTTGTTATATTTCTGTGATTCTACAAAGTGAAAATCTGATGTGCTATCTCCTGCATGTGCTGGCTGAATCAGTTTTTTGCAGTGTGGCACTGGATTTCCAAAGTTGGTTCTTGGTTTTGAAGTCGTGCTTTTTTTTGTTTTCCACTAGTAAGATGCGTGTTTGAGTCTGCATTTTACCTCTGCAATCTGCTTGACATTCTTTTTGAAAATTTGTCTGTATTTTGCTTTTCAATATGATTTAATTTTTATCCTTCTCAAACTAAATAATCACTTCCTATTTCAAATCCCCTGTTTACTCTTGTCTCCTGAACTGGCACGAAGATATTACCATCAACAATAAGATGCTTATTTCTTGTTTTTACCATATGAATTTGTGCACATCTTTGTTACACATTGTATTAGCAATGACTTCCATGTTCTGAACAAAATCCAGCAGCTACTTGCCATTATTATTATTAGCTTTATTCGTTTCTTCAGTTTTCCCAAAACATTTCTATATGTCTGGTATTTATTTCTTATTTTGTAGTTTAGTTCTCTAACAACGACTAACTTTTTGTCTGCTGCCTTTTGTCATCTCTTGTGAAGTTTCCCCAGTCAGTTTTGCCTTTTCAGAGATTTCTGTGGTACCATAGGCATGAATAAGTTTTATTGTCCAATTCCCTATTGTGATGTTTGTTCACGTTATTCTACTTGAAATAGTCTGCAATTCAAGATTTTAGTGTTGAATGTTACAGGCATAGCCTGTAATATTCAACATACGATATTTAGGCCTTGTCATGGCTTAAATCATCATCGTGCCTATCAAGGATTTAGGCCTAAAGTGGTCTATTCTGACCTTAGAGGACATTCTGGATTTTTTTCTGATGGCTTGTAATTTAAGGCTTGTTTTGGTAATCTTTGTTTCCATTCCATCAACGTTTTCCATCCATTGGTGTTTATATTTTTTTATTTTTTTTTCTATTACTGATTCCTGGTTTAATTCTTTCATAATTTCTTTTGTGATCAAATAGAGCATACTTTGCAGTTTTTCTCAAACTTCATTTCAGCTGTTATTAATTATACTTTGTCTGGTTTGTTTTTGTACTAGGTTTGGTTTAAATAGTTAATTGCACCTGTTATTTTTAAATATTTTGCAATTCTTAGGTTTATATCTTTTTTCATATGTAATCATATATCCTAGTAGTTAAATAAATTCACCTGTTCTAAAATCTTGTTATCTATTACTATTTTAGTTCTTACTGGATCTTGCCCTTTAAAGGCCATTGTTTTTGATTTTTCTGTTGATATTATCATTCCATAATCTTTATCTATCTCATTTAAATTTAAAATACCTTTCTGTAAGTTATCTTTAGAATTTGTAATTATTATTTGGTCATTGGCAAAAAGGAGTGTTCACAGTAGGAGAGAGTTTAATACTTGATGGAAATTTTTATTTCATTTTATTATTTCATTTAGATAAATATTAAAAAGAGATAAACCAAGGAGACTGATTTATATCAGTCTCCTTGGTTTATCTCTCTTGTATATTATAGCTCATGATATCTGGCTTCGGCAAAGGTGCCCAGGGAATGGAAGGAAGGTAAGATTAGACTGGAAGTGTCTAATTATAGGCCAGTCTGTGTGTCATCAGTAGTTAAGATCTTGGAGAAAGTAGTGAGGAACTGTATACAGCATTGGGCAGATGAGGATAATGTTATCTGTGAGAGTCAACATGGATTTATGAATGGGTGCTCTTGTTTTAGCAACATGCTAGCCTTTTATAATAAAGTTACAAGAACATTAGATGAGAGAAAGGCATATACTGCAATTTTCTTAGACTTGTCAAATGCATTTGACAGGGTGCCACATGATAAGCTGATATTTAAGTTGCAGCACATGGATCTGGATGTCAGATTGGTCAACTGGATTCTGGATTGGCTGTCTGATAGGTATCAGAGTTGTGTATGGTGGAGCAGTTTCAAGGAGGCAGAGGGTTAAAAGTGGGATCCCACAGGGCTCAGTACTAGGACCTATATTGTTTAACCTTTATATCAATGACATTGCAAGGGGATATTCAGTTGTTTGCGGATGATGCGAAGCTGGGAAGGATTATTAGTAATAGTGCAGATGTGGTAGCCCCAAGAGGATTTGAATAAGCTAGATAGATGCCCAAATGAATGGGGGTGTCAGTTTTATGCAGCAAAATGTAAGGTCTTGCGGTTTGGGAAACATCGATGGGATGCTGTATACTCTATGGGAGGAGTTATACTGGAGGAAGTAGGGGAGACGAGATCTGGGGTTGATGATTGATAGAAACCTGAAGTTTAGGGGACATATTGCAAAGGTGGTGAAGGTAACACAGAGGATTGCTGCGATTATGAGAAGGACACTGACCTGCAGAGATAAGAGGGTTATCATTTCGTTGTATAAGTCTCTGATCAGACCACACTTGGACTATTGTTCTCAGATTTAGTCCCCAGGATTTGAAGGGGATAAATTAACTGTGGAAAGGATACAAAGATGGTTTCAGGACTGTACAAGGATAGTTATGAGGATTGGCTGAGGGAATGTGAACTGCAGAGTTTGGTGGATAGAAGGAGGAGAGTGATATGATTGAGACTTTTAAACTGTTGAGAGGTGGTTACAGGGTTGACACTGGGGAGTTCTTTCGCTTGGTTGAACAGCGGGAAGGAGTGATGACGAGAGGCCACCCTGGAAGTTACGAAAGGAAACTGTGAGCAAGAGAGTGAGGAGTGGTTTGTGTGGAGGGTGGTTGAACCGTGGAATGCATTGCCTGATGGAGTGGTGAGAGTGAGAACGGTCAATGAATTTAAGGAGTGGTATGATAGACTGTGTTTCTTAGGAAGGACCTCCCACGATGAGTCTTGACTCCATGGAGGCCTGAATAATAATAATAATGATGATGATTTAATGTTATTTATATTTGATTATTTTCATATATACTTATGATAGCTTTTAGAATATTATTTGGTATTTGTCTTTCTTTTAATATGTTAAATAAAATGCTTCTTTTTAACTTTGTCAAATGCTTTTTTCAAAGTGAATAAATGTAATATGTGTTTCTAAAGTGTATTCTATTCTTTTTTCTATTATTAATTTTAGGCAGAAGGCTGGGTCTATACATGATTGTCCTTTTCTAAATCCATTCTGTACTTCTAAAATAAAGTTTTCAGAATATTTTATTAGTTTGCTATTTAAAATTCTGCTATATATTTTGTAACAAGAATTTAGCGTACTTATACTTCTATAGTTTTTAGGGTCATCTCTATTTTTTTTTAAAGATAGGGATCACAATTGCTTTTTTTCCATTCTATTGGGGGGGGGGGTTACTAGTTGAATAGATTTTATTTAAAAATATTAGGAGTCTTTCTTTGAACCTTGTTCCTGCATATTTATATAATTTTGAACCTAATTTATCTTCTCCAGTTGATTTTTTGTTTCTTTCAGGCTGATTTCTAATTTTTCTTTACTTTTTTTCATTAATGTTTGCCAGTTATCCTTTTTAAAATATTTATCTGTCCACAATTCTGTATAGAAATTTATAAATTCTAATTTCAATTCTGTGTTTAATTTTATATTTTCTTTAGTATCTGTACTTAAGTGTTTCAAAATCTTATATACATTGGGTTTTATTTTATATAAATCATGTTCTAAATTAGAAACAAATTTGTTCCATGATTCTGTCTTTTTCTGACTTGTCTTTTAGCTATGGCTCTTATTTTTTTATATTATTTCAAAAAATTTATCTTTTTTACCTTGGTTTTGATAATGCCAGTTATGTTCTGGTGCTTCTAAGTCCTCTGTTAATTCTGTTCTTAAATATTTTCTAACTTGTTCAATTGCTAGCTTGGTTGGCTGAGTAGTTAGTGTATCTGCTCTTCAGGCAAAAAAGCTGAGAGTTCAAATCCTGCTGTGGGTATGGATCAGTGGCACACTCAGGATTTAATCTTGTGGGAGGGGGGGGGAGTTGAGTAGACGATTTGAGAATACACACTATGCATTGCATACGAGCTATGACTGAGCATCTGCAGTGATTGCCAATACATGATACTCGTAATCTCCTCTGACCAGGCTCGGGCAAACGAAGTAATGCCCGAGCACTACTTCATTCGCTTTGCGTTCACAGTGGCCAGGATTCCTGAGTGCTAGAGGGTTGGAAGTTTATTTTTCACTTGGTTAGACTTTAATAAATTTAGTTTAATCCTTTATCCAAGTGTAAGCAAACAAAGTTTGCACCTGAAAATATCTTCAGGACTGGGGTAAGGTAGTGCAACTCCGAGCAAAGGTGGACTGATCTCTCATCACGCCTTGTCTCAGTATCTCCCATAATGCAAAGCACATCTCCTTGCAGACATGTATACTGCTATGCATTAAGGGCCACTACCCAGACCAGTTTCAACCTTTATTGAGGTCTCGTCAGTGGGAGGCAGACCCAACCGTGGAGATACTAAGGCAGAAGCAATAGAAGAGGTCATATTTACCTATAGGAGTTGCCAACAGGTGTACCACCTTATTATTGAATTACTCTGGATTTAGAGAAAGATGTTGGATAAAGAATTAAACTAAATATTTATTATAGTCTAACCAAGTGAAAAATAAACTTCCAACATCTTTCTCTAAATCCAGAGTAATTCAAAATAAGGTAAATATGACCTCCCCTGTTGCTTCTGCCTCACACTGACGAGACCTCAATAAAGGTTGAAACTGGTCTGGGTAGTGGCCCTTCCCTTAATGCATAGCAGTATACATGTCTGCAAGGCGTTGGGAGATATAATAAATTTAGTTTAATCCTTTATCCAAGTGTGAGCAAACACAGTTTGCGCCTGAAAGTATCTTCAGGACTGGGTTAAGGTGGTACACACCAGGGCAACTCGTTGCAAAGGTGGAGCAAGCTACCAACACTCCTATCCTAGTATCTCCTATAATGCAAAACACATCTCCTTGCGGATATGTCTATTGTTATTGTTATGCATTAAGGGAAGGGCCACTACCCAGACCGGTTTCGACCTTTATTGAGGTCTCTTCAGTGGGAGCCAGGCCCAAGTCGAGAAATCAGGCAGAAGCATTTGCAGATCATCTCCACCTATAGGAATTGCCAATTGGTGTGCCACCCTTTTTTAATAAATTACTCTGGATTTAGAGAAAGATGTTGAAAGTTTATTTTCCACTTGGTTAGAGTATAATAAATTTAGTTTAATCCTTTATCCAAGTGTGAGCAAACACAGTTTGCGCCTGAAAGTATCTTCAGGACTGGGTTAAGGTGGTACACACCAAGTGTGAGCAAACTGTGTTTGCTCACACTTGGATAAAGGATTAAACTAAATTTATTATACTCTAACCAAGTGGAAAATAAACTTTCAACATCTTTCTCTAAATCCAGAGTAATTTATTAAAAAAAGGGTGGCACACCAATTGGCAATTCCTATAGGTGGAGATGACCTGCAAATGCTTCTGCCTGATTTCTCGACTTGGGCCTGGCTCCCACTGAAGAGACCTCAATAAAGGTCGAAACCGGTCTGGGTAGTGGCCCTTCCCTTAATGCATAACAATAGACATATCCGCAAGGAGTTGTGTTTTGCATTATAGGAGATACTAGGATAGGAGTGTTGGTAGCTTGCTCCACCTTTGCAACGAGTTGCCCTGGTGTGTACCACCTTAACCCAGTCCTGAAGATACTTTCAGGCGCAAACTGTGTTTGCTCACACTTGGATAAAGGATTAAACTAAATTTATTATACTCTAACCAAGTGGAAAATAAACTTTCAGCGTTGGGAGATATCAATATCTCCCATGGTGCTTTGCATCATGGGAGATACTGAGACGAGGAGTGATGCGAGCTCAGTCCACCTTATCCCAGTCGTGAAGATATTTTCAGGCGCAGATTTTATTTGCTTACACTTGGATAAAGAATTAAACTAAATTTATTATAGTCAAACCAAGTTAAAAATACACTTCCAAGTTTAAGCAAATAAAGTCTGCGCCTGAAAATATCTTCACGACTGGGATAAGGTGGTGCAACTCAGAGCAAAGGTGGACCGAGCTCTCATCACTCCTTGTCTCAGTATCTCCCATAATGCAAAGCACTATGGGAGATATTGATATCTCCCAACACCTTGCAGACATGTATACTGCTATGCATTAAGGGAAGGGCCACTACCCAGACCGGTTTCAACCTTTATTGAAGTCTCGTCAGTGGGAGGCAGAAGCAACAGGAGAGGTCATATTTACCTTATTTTGAATTACTCTGGATTTAGAGAAACATGTTGGAAGTTTATTTTTCACTTGGTTAGACTATAATAAATTTAGTTTAATCCTTTATCCAAGTGTAAGAAAACAAAGTTTGTGCCTGAAAATATCTTCAGGACTGGGGTAAGGTAGTGCAACTCCGAGCAAAGGTGGGCCGAGCTCTCAGTATCTCCCATAAGATAATGATACTGAGATAAGGAGTGATGAGAGCTCGGTCCACCTTTGCTCGGAGTTACCTGGTGTTGCACTACCTTACTCCAGTCCTGAAGATATTTTTAGGTGCAAACTTTGTTTGCTTACACTTAGATAAAGAATTAAACTAAATTTACTATTATGCTAGAGGGTATTCCCACCTTATGTGATAGCTAATTCATAAGTAGCATAGAAATAGAAGACACAACGTAAATAAAAAAAATAATAATTTTAATTAGGAAAATATTTTTGGATATTTTTTTAGTGTTTTTTTTGGGGGGGTGCCTTGGCCCCCTCCTTGGGTGTGCCAATGGTATGGATGTTTGTGATAATTATTTTCTCTGATTTCTAACCTACATTTTATGGATTCTCTAGCAGCTGCATTATTGAATGTACTTATTAATTTTTGAAAAACTTAATTCATCTAAGAAAATTGCAAATATGTAATGAGATGGCAATTTTAATAACAAAAATGGCTTCTAGAAATCCAAGACTTGTTCAAATCATGTGATTTAGTTTTTCATGATAATAATTTCATAAAATTCAGTCATCACAAAATAGAAAAAATACATCAAAAAGTATATTTTTATTTCAAAATATTTACTGTGTGTGAGAGAGAGAGGGGGGTGGGGGATTTGTATAATGTACTGTAAAAAGAAAATTGTTTTCTTATAGTATGTGGGATTTAGAAGTGTGTAAATAATCTTTTACACTAAAATTCCTAAAGCAACAGCAGTGTTTATCTTAGGACATACATCTTTATGCTCAAGTTTTTCTGGGATGAAACTTGTAAGAGAAAAACATAACTATAAAAATTATGTAATAAAACAGCTAAAACTCATTTAGGTTTCTTATACATTGTCCTAACATTAATTGTGGACTATCTGTGCCCAAACTTTAAAAAATTATCAGCAAATGTATATTTTATTTTTCAATTTTATGATTTTGATAGCAGTATAGTTTACAGCCTAGCTCACAGTTGACTCCATTTAAAATGATGATTATTATTATAACACATAGCTTCTTTACACAAACTGAAATGTTTGTATGTTAACGGTTTGATTAAATTTTAATGTTAATGTGTTTTTTCCACTTAAATAATTTCCCACAGGTTTCTCTTTCCTAGGAAAACTCTTTCAATGTTGATGGAAGAATTAAATAACTGCAAAGAATGCATTGGGAAATTAAAGACCTGCAAATATGCCTGTTTCTTATACAGTGCTGCATACTGCCATTCTTGACTCCTAAGCACAATCTAGCTGAGCAAGTGGCAGCAGGATTTTTTGTTAGTTCAATCAATAAGGATCAGGTTCAATCCATCCTTATCTAGTGTTTCTCTTGCAGAATTTCTGTTGTGTCCTTGAACTAGGAGGGATAGTCTGATTCTGTAAAGTTTATTTGGAAATGTCCTTGAAGGATGTCAATAACACTACATATAACTGAGAGGGAGAGAAACTGGAGCCCTTGATCTATAGACTGAACTTGTCAACAGCCACTTGAGGTCTCTGCTTACTTGATGTTGTATTTGGACTCATAGGCACAGTTTGACAGAGTAAGCAGCAGAGATATTCTCTAGCTGGTTAGGAATCTTAATGCATCACCATCTGGTTCAGTTCTACTTACTAATTAGTAGCTGCCTGTAGAGTTGCTTTGCTACTATACTCTCAAATGGGAGTTTCTGCATCTCTAGTATGTTTGCTACAACACTCCCCTCACTCTGTTTTTCCAAATTATTCCTAGTTACTTCAGTTCCCACATAAGCAAGATAGCGGTTTTGTTGTTTATCAGTGAAAGTAATCTATCTAGAGGTGGAGGTCTACTTGGCATTTTTTTCTTCTTCGTTATGCATTAGATGAGATATCTGTTGTGACCAAGACTTCATCTTCTTAGTTTCCAACTATAGACTTATTTTATTATTCTATCTTCACTTCTTCTCTCCACATGTTCAATCCATTTTATTCTTCAGGTTGATACCCAATTGTTTATTCTTGTATTTCACATTGTTTTCTTATATGTGTATTTATTTATTTTTTTAATCTAGTCTAGTTTTATTTACTGTTTTTCTTAATACATTCATTTTGCCTGTTTAACATTTGTCTTGTTTTCCTAGTGTCTGGTCTTGTTTCTGCATTATGTCATAATAGGCCTAAGTACTGTTTTATAAATTCTTGTTTTTCTCTACTCTATGATATTTATTTTTCCATATTGTTTCATTCAAACATACTGATATTCTTGCAGCTTCTGCAACTTGTTCTCTGACTTCTAGATGTGACCTTCCTTCCCAGTTCAGTTGTATACCTAAATAGTTGTAATTTGTTTAATAATAATACCTTATAATTCTAATTTGCATCTTTGTGGTTCTTGTGATATTGTCATACATTTTGTTTTAGTTTTTGATATCTTCATATTATATAATTTTGCTGCTTTATTAAATGCATGTAGTAATATTTGTAACTGAGTTTCATTTTCTGCAATTAATAGTACATAATCTGTATAACATGATTCTTATTATTTTGTTATTTATTTCCACTCCTGTATTTTAAATTTTTGTATTATTTCATCCATTATTATATTGAATATTGTTGGACTTAGTCTCTTTGTCTAATACCATTACTAATCTCTTTACTTATTTTTTTCTTGTGTTTTTATTATACAGCTATTATCATATATTTTTTTTTAATTTATGAGTTTGTGGATTGAGTCAGTGAAGACAGAGTTGTAGAGTAGGTACCCTCCCTCGATGAGTCTTTGGACTCCCTGGAGGTGTCATATAATAATCTGTATTGTTTTCGGATACTTCTCTGCAATATTTCTGTTACATCTTGAATTAATTCTGTCAAATGCTTTTTCATATCTATAAAGCATATAAATAATTTCTTATTGTATTCTATTGTTTTCTCTATCAATTGCCTGATTATGAATATTGCATCTGTACATGATCTATGCATTTTTAAGTTTGCAAAATATGCATTAACAACCCATTAGTACCTTGTCATGTATATGATTAATATTTAAAAATGTTAGTGTTGTGTGTTTCTATATATTTATTTATATTTATGTAAAATTTAAAAATATTGACAATGGAGAGGACAAAGATAAGTTATGAGTGTTGAATATATGCAAGCCAACTTACATGTAATACCAAAGTGGCTGTTGTCATGAGTCCCTGTTCTCCCTACTTATATGTAATGCTGCTGAAGCCCTACTACTGAAAGTCAGAGGTATACCTATTGAAGTTTCTCCTCAAACAAATCTGATACAATATGTTTGATAGTAGATGCATGTACTGTAAAGGTGTAAAGTATGAATTTGAGTACTTTGCGAGTTTATGCCATAGTTATCCAAGATGGACTTAAGTCTCCAGGTGGGGAAAATGACAAATTTCTAGTTTAATTCATAATCGGGCATTGTGTTGAATGATGTGTTAAGTCCACCAGAGTTTAATGTACCCATACTTGCTACGGTTAGGGAGGTTCCTTGTTGCCGATGCCAAATCCATGCTATGGATTTGGCATCAGTATCAATAATACATATCCAATCTTGTGTGAAGTGTCCAAGGCATGGTCTGCTAGTTCTGACTTGTAATTATAGCATATGTATTATGTTTTTCAAGGCAGGTGCTAAGTTTTTGTTGTTTATCTAAAGTAGGCCAACCTGAAGGCAAATTGCACTTTATATGTGCCTGAATGTGAGCAGAGTTTGTCCTTAGAAGAAAGGATAAGGATTGATAGTTTGGTGGGTTTAAAAGTAGGGGGGGGGGTTTGCCTTACAGGTGATTCTGCCTCTTTAACCATTTTCTGCATTGATTACTGTTTGGCTGAATTAGTTTTTTGTTAAGCGCCTCCGTAGCGCAATTGAAAGAACGATGGTATATTGCGCCATTCGATTGGAAAAGGCCTAAGTTCAATTCTCGTCATGACAGGAGGAATCTTTATATGGACTTTTTGAATCGAAGGCGAGTTAGCCGATCTCATACGGAGGTAGCAGGGTTTTACATTCTGCATACAGACATATCGGCCCTTCAGAACACGTGCGATTTACAGACAAAAAATACTAGTTGTGGTGGTCAGTAGATGGTGCTGTTGTAGATGATTGGTAGTACAGAATCGGTGTAATAGTGGAGACAGTTGTACAATAGGTGTCCTCTCGCGATGAGTCTTCGGACTCCTTGGAGGTGTCACGAATAATAATAATATAATGGAAGATTTTTAAATAAACAGTTCCATCATCAGTCAAATTCTATGGTATCCTAAAACATTTACACATTAACAGTGGATTTACTAGCAAACATTGCCCACCTTTGAACACAAACTATGGAAGGTTTTAAAGAGACTCATATGAACATTCTTGATATTTCCAGGGTGTTTAGTATGCCATTGAGCCCTACTTAGTGAACTTTTTTGTTTTAGTATCTGCCTTGCATATTCTTTATAATTTGGTCACTGCTTTCCTCTGGATGTTCACTACATGTCATGGTTGGATGACTCCCTCTCTTCAGATTTAATCATAAATGTTGGATTACCCTAGGGTTTATGGATTTTCATCCATGTTCTTCTTGTATATAAATAGGATAGCAAATATCCAATCCATAATATGCCAATGGCAGTGCATTCTATTCCTCTTCATTTGACAAAATTTATACCCATTTTTCATATATGCAGATTTCTACACTAGATTAGATTTCCTTCCTCAAGCTAACTTTCACTACCTTGCCTTTCCTAGTACAAACACATTGCATTTGTTGGCCTCCAAAAAAAAACAACAAATCCATCTGAAAATTCACTTCCCTATAGAAAATGGAACTCTTCTCTCCCCTTCTTAAATACATTAGTGAAATGATTACCAAATGGTTTGTCTTTTTCTGTTTATAGAAAACCAACACATACTGGAAGGTACTTATACAATCAGTCACATCACCACCCATCCCAAAAGTACAGCATCCTCAAAACACTTATACACAGAACTAGAGCTCATTGTTCAAAATTACATAATCCTTGAAAATGAGCTCAGTATCTTTTGTAACACTTTAATTTTTAAGCCAGTGGATACATCTCCTATAAAATAGACAAAATCTCCTCTCCCATCCTTCTTATAAACAATAATCAAAACTATTCCTTATATTCAGGGCACATCTGAAAAGATAGCTGAAGTTCTGCACATATAATCTCCTTGCTACTTTCAAACCACTCATTCAAGTCATTACTTTCATTCTAGTGTATAAAGTTCATGCAGTTCAACCTATTTTTGACACTGTAAATTTGTTGACATACACCTTGAACATAAATTGCATCTGCAGTCATCTGTATAGCAAGTCAGGACTGGGATCCATGCTCTGGATGTTCCTTTGCACAAAATTTAAATAGACGAAAACTGCACTATATGGAAGTCACTGTAGAGTCTGAGAAAGACTAATTTTAGAATTGGCATGGACTCTGAAGCACTCCCCTCATCTTAATAAGTATGGGTGTATTAATTTGACTAAGACTACATTAAATTTAAAATACTAAGACTACATTTAGCCTGATTTTTCTCTGAATTAATTTCATTATCCTCCTTCTCAGAAGGAACCTTGTTTGGACATTCAAATTGTTATAGAAACAATTTGGAAGTGTTTTTGCAAAAATGTAATTGAGTCCTATTAGCACAGTTGTAATTTGTGCTCTGATTCTAGTGGGAAAAAAAAAAGTTTCATTTAACTTTCCAATTTAATTTTCTTCTGGTGGTGTTTAAATAGTTTGAAGCACTTATCAATAACCTGTAAAATGGGTAAACCAGCCAGAAGAATACATGCAATTAAGACATAATCTGGTATTCTTGTAGCTTTAATTGCTGGTATGGACATAAATTCATACCCTATCCCCTTGCAAAATAAAAAAGTTTCCCTTTCTACTCAAGACTACTGCTTAGCTAGATAGCTGCTGATCTTTGGTAACTGGGTGTCGTTTTGGTATTTGGTATCATTGTCAGGGTGGCCGAGTGGTCTAAGGTGCCAGACTTGAGGATAATCTCCTTTTGTGTAACAAGATTCTGAATTCTGGTCCACGAATGTGGCGTGGGTTTGAATTCCACTCCTGACAGTCTTTATTTGAATGATGGCAGCAGCCACAGCTCAAATTACGAATGGCATGTCACCACGTCCTCCCCTATTTAAGGACTACACATTGCATAGCATACTACAGGATTTTGTGGTATGCGGTGTTTGTGATATGTATGCATCCCAGCAGTTGGGTATGTGGCAAGTGAGAGATGTGGGGGGGGGGTACATATATGTGGAAAATGTAGAAAATGAGAAGAACTTTGAGTTAGAGATTACCATAACTGACCTCAGCAGTGTTGTCAGAGGTGGGAGAATATCGACCTAGAGAGAATGAATGGAATATAAATGAAAAAATGGTGTCGAGGATGAATGGCGAGCAAGAGTGGATAGCTTGGAGAGAGAGAGAGAGATGTAATGTGAAAATTCTTAGAAAAAATTTAATGATATACAAAAGAATATATATTAAATCTCTTGCAATAAAACAACAAATATGCAAGGTTTTTTTTTTATTTAGATTTGAATAGATTTTTTTTAGTAATTCATACCTCTGTGTACTAAGAATAAATCCATCCATTGAAACTAATGATGCATCCTGTTTTAATTAATTCTTAGCTTGTTATTTCTGTTTTCATTCTATAATTCAGCTCTCTTTATTATAGAACCAGGAATAGCACCATTACCATCTAATGACCAGCCTCATCCAGACTCAGTGAGAAGTAATTGCAGTACTACCAATACTACTGCCACTCCATCTCAACCAGGAAAACAGAAAATCTCTACCCTTTCTCCATATGCAAAGGAATTTTTTCCACGCAATTTCCAGCCGCCTGCAAGGGTTACTCCAACACGGGTAAGTAAAATATTTTAACTTTGTTTCTTTTAATGAGCAGCATGTTTTCAGTTGGGGTTAATGATACTGAGGATAAATTCTCAGTATGTACAATGGCAAATTCAAAAGTATCCTCAGTGTAATGATTGAAATAGCATAAATCTTCCTATATTGATATTCTCAATTGCTCTCACACATGGTTTGAAATTGTTCCAAGTTAAATGAAAACAGAAATCTGATTTTATTTTTGGAAAAACTGTTGTTTGACAGTGACTTTCAGAGAATTCTGTCATACTCTGGTCTTTTTTTTTCTAAGTCATGATAGTGTGTTTGTGTTGACCTTTTTTTTTTTGACTTGTGTACTCTAGATAAAATTTCATCTAATTTTATCACTAATGTGGTTGAATTGCAATGACTCAACCATTTTGAACAGATGTTAAATATTGAATTTGATCAAATTCCACTTGCTAAATTATTAATTAAACATCCTAAATCTCAAATTTTGTTAAATTCTATTTATCCAGAGTAGGATATATTGCAGTATATAACTTTAATACAAAGTTGAGTAGTTTTCAGAGATGAACTTGTAGACTCAGATACATAAACATCATTGAAGAAAAAAATGAGTTTCAAAACAATAACCAAAACTTGGAGGTTTAATGGAAAATGAAAAATCTTGAAGAAGGCATGCAGTGAGATTGGATGTATTAAAAAAAACAAAAAAAAAAAAAAACTCCATGTAGACTTTGAAGTTAGAGGCAGTAAAGGAAAAGAAAGCAGGAATAGCACCAAAATACACCAGAATAGCATTTAAAGTTCCTGGCAAGTTCCTAACAAAGCTCTGTATAAAACAAAAGTCATGGGAAGACTTTCGTAAGAATATAGAACATAAATATCAGGAAGGTAGCAAAATATTCTGGAGGCTACTGAAAAGCTTAGAAATTGAGGAAAGAGTAGCGTAAAAGGAATCGGAGATGGTAAAGGTAATGTGAAAACTGAAAATAAAGATATTCTAGATGTCTGGAGTAATCGCTTTCAAAAACTGCTAAATGAAACAAGCAATGTCAGCACAGTGATAAAAAAACTCCCAACAGCAATGCAGTCAAGAACACATATCCATACTTGAAGTATAAAAAAAGTCAAACCTGAAATGTGGAAAGTTGGAGTAGATGAAATTCAACCAGAAATGCTCAGATATGGAATCTTAGTGGTTGCTGCATAATTCAGAAGACCTGGTCAGAGTGTTGAATTCCAAATTATTGGAGCAGAGGTCTCATAGTACTAATCTAGTATGCTTGAGAAATGGCTAAGAAAAATTGTAAAAGGTTGAAGAACAAGCTGGATTCAGGCCAAATAGAGGTGATCAGGATCAGATTTTCACTTTAAGTCAAATAGTTGAGAAATCTTGGGAATATAGCAAGAATTTACATTTAAGTTTTGTTGATCTGGAAAAAGGCATATGACAAGGTGCCAAGAGGAAAGCTTTTTCAAATGTTGTAACATTCCATTTTCACCATATAACTATATCGAGCAATACATAGTCTTTATTTAAGCTGTAAGTCAGCAGTTAGAATTGGAGGTATAGGAAGATACTTTGAGGTAAAATCAGGTGTGTGTGTGTGACAGGGGTGTACATTATCTCCACTGTTATTCATGATCTATATGGATCACATTATGAAGGAAAGTAATATTAAATCTGATATTAAAATTGGTGATGTTAATCTGAGCTCTTTGCTTTATGCAGATGATGTTATTTTTATAAATAAATCCAGTACAAGTCTGCAATATTCCCTGACTAAAATGAATAACTGTTGTAATAAACTTCATATGAAAATCAGCATTAAAAAGACCAAAACTATGAAAATAAGCAGAAGCATTTTGAAAAATGAACTGTATCCTGCATAGTGAACCTATAAAAGTAAAGCATTTCAGCTATTTAGGTACAATTTTTAGTGACAATGGTAAATGAAACATGGAAATGCATATTTGGCAGTATGGTATTAAAAATGAAGATATTAGGAAAGAACTTGCCTTTGTTAGCATTCAGGAATGTGTTAGTAGAGCTAATCTCAGGTGGTATGGGCACTTAAACAGAATGGGAGAGGAGATTAGCAAAACAAGTGTCATTTGGCAGGGAAAAGACCCAGAGGAAGACAAAGATGTAGGTGGACTGATAACAGTAAAAAGTGCCTTAAAAGACAAATATAAGATCTGATAATGTTGTAGTCTTGACAGATAACAGTATAATTTGGAGATAAATTATTGATCGTAAGTTAGTAGTGAAGTAACTTTCATGTAGTAATATCATAGCTATCCTGTATGCCTTTTGAGGGTACATATTAGGAATCTGATTGACTTAATACATTTTGCCCTGTGGTCCCTGCAGATGTTCTGACACATTGGGATAACTCAACAAATTTTGGTAACAATTCCATAGCCCAGATTTGAATAAAAGCTCAAGTTATTCACTAGAATAACTTGTGTAGAGATAGATTGAGAAATCAAATACTCTTAACATTTATCAAATTAGATCTGAAAATATCAACCTTCGAGGGTGCACCATATGAGTCCAACAATTTGCATTTCTTTACCAGTTTCTTATCAATACTTCTTTCGAATTGGCCGTTATCAGAACTCTTAATTTGTCTTTTAAAGTACAAGGGTTGTCTGAAAGGTTCTTGGCATCGACCATAGATGGCAACACTATTGGCAAGTTTTTTTTTTCTTTTCTAAGTTGGTACATCTGTCATAAGCATCCATGTAAAATTGCAAGTCATTCTAACAAGTAGTTTGTTTTATACAGCTGTCTGAAGCAAAAGTGTTGTCTGTATCCCTTGAAATGGATAAAATTGAGTATTGTGCAGTTATAAAATTCTTTATAAAAGAAGGTTTAATGCCAAAAGAAATTCATTCGAAGTTTATGGGCACTCTTCTCCTTTGTCTTCGACAATTAGGAAATGGGCTGCCAAGTGTTTAAATGTGGCCATACCAGCTTTGAAGATGGTCCACATGAAGGACGTCCAAAAAGTGTAATGCCAGAAATCATTAATCAAGTGCATGATATGGTATTTGATGTCTGGCGAGTCAAAGTGCATGAAATTGTTGAGACTGTAGCCATTTCAAAAGAACATGTAGGATATATTTTGCATGAAGAATTTTATGAAAAAGCTTTGCACAAGATGGGAGCTGCGCTTGTTCACAGCAGATCAAAAACGCACTTGCATGAAAATCTCTGAACAGTGTTTGGAACGTTTTAACAAGAATAAAACTGATTTTGTGCGTCGATTTATTACTATGGATGAGACTTGAATTCACCATTACACACCAGAATCCAAACAGCAGTCAAAACAGTGGATAGAAACCAGTTCTTCAGTCCCGAAGAAGACAAAGTCGGTTCCATCAGCAGGAAAGGTCAAGGCACATCTGTGTTTTGGGATGCTAAAGGCATTTTGTTTATTAATTATCTTGAAAACTGTAAAACAATAACCAGGGAATATTATTTTGATCTTTTGACTAGACAAAAAAATTCATGAGAAAAGACCCGGTTTGCAGAAGAAAAAATCATCTTTCATCAGGACTGCATCTGCCCACAAAGGTGTTTTGACAATGGGATAATTAAGGGATCTGCACTATGAATTGTTGGAACATCCACCCTATTCCCCAGATTTGGCTCCCTCTGACTTCTATCTTCCCAAAACTAAAACTTTTCCTCACTGGTCAGCGTTTTTCTTCGAATCAAGAAGTGATTGCAGCTATAGAAGGGTATTTTGCAGATCTTACTGAGAACCACTGCAGGGATGGGATAATTGTGTGCTGGAGCATTGCTGGAATAAATGTATTAGTCTTAAGAGAAATTGTTGAAAAATGAAATTATAAATTAGTTTTTTTCATTGTATTAGTATTACACTTTTTGGACGTCCTTCACGTGGATCATCTTCAAGGCTGGTATGGCCATGTTTAAACTCGGCAGCCAATTTCTTAATTGTTGAAAATGAAGAAGAGTGCTCATAAACTTTTATAAACTTCGAATGAATTTCTTTTGCCGTTAAACCTTCTTTTACAAAGAATTTTATAACTGCCCAATATTAAATTTTATCCATTTCAAGGGATACAGACAACACTTTTGCTTTAGACAGCTATATAAAACAAACCACTTGATAGAATGACTTGCAATTTCACATGAATGCTTATGACAGATATACCAACTTAAAAAAAAAAAAAAAAAAAAAATTGCCGATGAGTGTTGCCATTTATGGTCGAGGCCGAGACCATAAAATAAAATATAAAATGATTTCGCTAAATGTGAAATTATTTTATATTTTTCTAATTTCATATCTTTTTATTGCTGTTTTTCACAGCAGTTATTTAATTTGGTTAATGAGGTAAATTACTTAGCAGGATTAGTTCTTTACTGTCTCAAGTATCCACTTCTGTGAGTATGTGCATGACATATGCCCATACTCGGATACCTTTAGCTGGACCTGATCTTAATTTTTTTTTTTTTAAAACCTAATCCACACATGAAAGGCCACAAGACCTATGGCACATGTGGGCAAGAGGAATAGAAGAAAGGAGGAATCTGTTCACATTTTGTGTGAGCAGCTGAGGATTGTAATCATTGTGGAAGTCAAAGGGCAGAAGTAGATGAATGAAAGAGGAAGCAGTGAAGTTGGTTCAGTGAGTTTCAGTATGGACTGTAAAAGGGTGTTGGTTAGCAGTAGCTCTTTTTTTTAATGATTTTGGAGGAAAGTGAAGGAATAATAGTGGCCAATTCAGCAGAGCACTGTTCATAAGTGTCTGTAAGAGAGGGATCATTAATTAGCTGTGAATTGTCTTCTTCTGGATAGAATTGAGCAATCTTAGAGGATTTTGGTTCACCACCTGAAAGGTGGAAGCAATATTCCTTGGCTGGGCAGACCTGGGATTTGTATAGAATTAGCAGGTGTGAAGTACTGTCTTGTGCAAAAAAAAACATGAAGTTTTTTGGCAGCTGCAGAAACTATAGTTGAAATGTGGTTGTGCTAGGAAAGATCAGAGTTGCTGGTCAGTCTGAGAACAGAAATCTAATTTTGTTTGGATATCTTAGTATTACTCTTTCAGACAGGACTGAGTTTTGGTGGCATCGAAGTTTACAAGGTTGTCCTTTATCCACTGCAATATAGCTAGGAGATCTGAGTTCAGGTCACTGGTTGTGGTAGATCTTAGATTTTAATATTTGAGCACTACGAGGTTTGTCGAATGAAAAGCAGGAATGGAGTGTACTATCATCAGAAAAGCTATGGATAGGATTGGAAGTGTGAGAGAGCAGGTCATTTATATACATGAGGAAGAGAGTGAGTGAAAACACATCCCTGGGGTACTCCTGCATTGGTGAGGAAATCTGAAGAGAGTAAACCGTCCATGCAACATAGCAGGCAACCATTGAGGAAGTTGGTGACCAGTTGCAGAGTGAGGAAGGCAGACCATAGGATGGCAGTTTAAGTATGCCCCTATACCAATCCCAATCAAATGCCATTTGAAATGTCGAGGGCAACCATGTGTTTCTCCAAATTTCTCCATTGCTCGAGTCCAGAGGTGAGTGGTGAAAGCATGAAGAAATTACACCAGAAATTTTCA
The DNA here is from genome assembly GCF_054136105.1 of Typopeltis vanoorti. NCBI lineage: Eukaryota > Metazoa > Arthropoda > Arachnida > Uropygi > Thelyphonidae > Typopeltis > Typopeltis vanoorti. Next base: position 59,779,431 of record NC_143566.1, read on the forward strand.
AAATTAAATGAGGATGTTAGGAAAAAACTTATCATTGTTAGCATTGAGGAATGTGTTGGAGCTAATTTCAGATGGTATGGTCATTTGAACAGAATGGGAGATGACAATTGAGCAAAAGTGTTCTTTGGCAGGAAAAAGACCCGAGAAAGACCAAGATGTAGGTGGATTTTGATACAGTAAAAGTTCCTTAGAAGACAGAAATATAAATTAAAATTCAATTAAAATATGTTAATGCTGGAGTCTTGACAGATAATAAATTTGGAGGGAAAAATTGTTGATCTGAAGTTAGATGGTGTAACTTTTTCATGTAGTACTATCATAATATCCTGTACATCCCCTGAAGGTTGATATCAAGAATTTGGTGATGACTATTTTACTAAAGGCATAATATATACAAAAATAATGAAATCAAAATAAATGGAAAAATGTCTGTAAACCAAGGAGAAAGACAAGGGGATATCCTGTCTGCAACACATTAATATTTGTATTAATGAAATACAGTGGAACATTTTAAATAACCTGGGTATAGAAATTTCCCAGAAATAGGTTATTACCTGATCATCTGTAAATATCAGATAAGGAAGACAATTTACAAATATTAGTATATAATTTAAAATTATAAAGAGCAGTTTGGAATGAAAATATCTAAGCAAAACTAAAACAAATGACATTTTGAGAAAAAACTCCAGTCAGAAGTAAAGCCGTTATTAATAATGAAAAGCATTTATATATTTTTATTATCTTAGATGTGAAATATCAATGAAGTAGAAAGATATGAAATTAAAAACTTCAACACTTTTACAGGTTATAGGTCTAATACAAATGCTTAATCTGAATGTTATGCAGAAAGAATGCTTAAATATTCAGTACTTTAGCAGTACCTGCATTATTATATGGCAGTGGAATTTGGGCAATAAAGAAGATAAAGAATAAAAATAAATGAAATTCATGATGAGCTGCAAAATACACACTTAAAGGTATTTTAAAAGAACTAAAAATAAAATCAGTAGAAGAAAAACTAAACAAATATAAACAAAATTCAATATAATATGTGAACTGAATGTCCAACACCAGATATCCCAAACAATTAATAAAATAAAACCCAGTTGGGAACAGAAGGCTTAGAACTCAAATGTGAGGATATTGAAAATGAAACTGCATTTGTATTGCAGCATTATGTGATGTTCTTTCCTCTATTTAAGAGGATAATATCCTCTTATATCTACTATTTATATCTCATTCACTAGTTGATTTCGGGACTCTCAAAAGTCTTGGCATAAAAGTAGTTTGTTCTTAATTAGTATTGCCTGAACAAACTTTCTTAGATATTTCTCACAGAACTATATGAATCTCTCCTTCACTATTCAAAGAAATTGCTCTATAATTCTTGGATCTTATCCTTTCCTAAGAAGTACCTTTTGAGGGATGTGCATGTTATTACTGGCTTACATTTTCATCCATATCAATCTGATTTGTCAGGTCTCTAGTATCATCAGTTATATTTGTTTTAAGTCATTGCAATGAAATGATGCACTAGATTTTGGCTTCTCTGGCTTTTTTCTGCCATTTTGGCATCACTTATTTTGCTTACCTTTCCTTTCTCATTCTCTTTGTCACCATACCACCCATAATGATCTTCTACATGTTTGTGAATGCTCAGTGTCAAATTCCATTCTAATGCTTTTTTTTTTTTAATGTTCTGTCGTTGATATCTGCCCCCCCCCTTTTTTTTTTTTTCAGAACTGTTCTTTGATCAACTGTTTTTCTCAGATCCACAAGCTAAAATTGGTTTGAACACTCTTGTATACTTCTAATGTTTTGGCTACTTTTGTTCCATATAAATTTATTGAATGGACCATGCAAGCTTTGTTTATTTTCTTATGTATTTCCCAATGTTGTCTTGACTGAAAATTTAGCCTCAATAGCTGAAATATTTTTACCTGTACTATAGATTTTCCTTTGAGAATGTAGTCTATTTTCATGCCTGTATTCCTAGTTTTTGTTGATTTTCATGTAAAATTTATTACAGCAACTTTCTTATGATAAGATATTATCATAGTATTCCTTGAGTGACCTTTGAGGGTGCATATCAAGTACTTGATTTGTTATAGCAGTTTTTCAGTTTAATTATCCTGAAAACTTGTACTGGATCAAGTACTTGATATGCATCCTCAGAGGACACTTAAAGAATACTATGATAGTATCTTATCATTGGAAAGTTGCTGTAACAAATTTTATATGAAAAATCAGCATAAAAACATACTAGGAATGTTTCAGCTATTGAGGCTAAATTCTCAGTATAACAACTGTATATTGACCATCTCATTTTCATATCAGGTTTAATGCCTTTTTTTGTGATCCATATAAATGAATAACAGTGGAGATGGCATGAGTCCTTGTTTCACAAGTGATGTTTTTCAATCATTTTCCTGTGCTTGTCAGTTCTAACAGCTGTTGTAAGACTGTATGATTCATTTATACTATATGTTTTTGAACAGTTTTTTTTTTTTTTTTTTTACTTGGAACTTTATCATATTCCTTTTTGAGGTTTACAGAACTTTAATAGAAATCCTTGTTTTATTATCATGATTTCTCATGCTATAAGGAGTACTAGAAAATGATTTAATGTACTCCTATTTGAGCATATCAACTACTCCAGCTGTTTTCTTACATTTCAGGTTTCTAATGACTCTACCTAAAGTATTGACATGCACTCCTTATTGCATTTCTCATGTTTTCTATTGCTGATCTGTTAGTGCTTTCCATTTAGTAATTTTTCAACATAAATACTGCAGACATCTAGAATATCCTTATATTATTTTTTTGTTGTTGTATTTATCATATCCATTTTCTTAGTTAATATTACATGTACCTTTTTTAGATTTTATTTTTATTTTTTTTTAAACTCTATATTCTATCAGGGTACCTGCTGATATACTTGCCATGAACTTACAGTATGATTTCTTTTCCTGGACTGCTTCTAATTCAAGTTATTCTACATGAAGTTGATTTGTTTAATCCTTACCAACAAGTTCACATGGCTGAATCAGTTTTTTTTTTTTTTTTCAAATTTTGTTACGAGTGTGTCCAGCAGTTCTTGTTTCAAATTGTTTTTTCCTCCAATGATATTTGTATACACCTGGTCATTGACTTACGGCCACAAAAAAAAAAAATTAATAATAAATCAGGCAGCTGCGCGTACGATAACTATGGGATGCGATAGTTATCGTACGATAACTATCTCTCACACACACTCAGTCGCTTCCAAGCATCTGTTGCGTGTGATGTATTAATTAAAATTCTACTGAAATACTACCCATAAAATGTCTAGTAAAAGGAAAATGCCTTCATCTACAGATATGCCAGCTAGGAAGTCAAGGAAAACTATTGATTTAGAGTGTAAAATGAAAGTTATCCAGAAGTATGAAGGCAGAAAGAAAGTGAATACGATAGCATGTGACTTGAAGTTATCGCATTCCACGGTATCGACGATACTTAAGGACAAAGAAAAAATTCGGGAAGCTGTGAAAGGTTCCGCACCTATGTAGTCTACAATTTTAACCAAACAACGACAGGGACCCATCCATGAAATGGAGAAATTGTTGTTTATGTGGATGGAAGATTTAATACAGAAAAATTCACCCATGAGTCTTTGCACGGTGCAAGCAAAGGCTAGAAGTCTGTTTCAGAGTTTAAAATCATGCGCCGGAGACAATTACGCAGAACATTTTCAGGCTAGTACTGGATGGTTTAAGTGTTTTAAAAAAAAGATTTGCTTTGCATAATGTATGTGTCACAGGAGAAGCATGAAGTGCAGATGAAGATGAAGCCCAAATATTCATTGATAGTTTCAACTCTTTAATCAAAGAAGAAGGTTATCTACTGGAACAAATATTTAACATAAATGAAACCGGCTTGCAATGGAAACGCATGCCTAATTGTACGTACATATACCAAGAAGCAAAAAGGATGCCAGGATTCAAAGCTTTTAAGGATCGGTTGATTTTGTTGCTTGGTAGGAATGCTGCGGGCTTTAAGCTGAAGCCTTTTCTCATTTATCGTTCAGAAAACTCTCATGCATTTAAGCACATCAACAAGCACACGCTGTCCGTTTACTACCGTTCAAACCCTAAAGCTTGGATGACTCGAGCATTGTTCGAAGACTGGTTCATGAACTAACTGGTAATTAGTTTACGGAATTAACAACGCAAATGAAGTATATTAATTAAAGGTAACTTTAATTAATATACTTTCTTCCTCATTTGCTTTGTGTTAGTTCCTGAGTGCACATACCATATCTTTATGTTCCTGAAGATGGCAATGTGACGCCTAAATATAGAAGTGATTCATTAAAGTTACCTTTAATTAATATACTTCATTTGCGTTGTTAATTCCGTAAACTAATTACCAGTTATGTCTAACCAACGTATAAGCCTTGCTACTAGAATCATGATCATCCACGGAGATGCAATCGCACGAAAGGCCCATCAATATGGCAAATTGAGGTTGAAGATATCGAGGCAAATAAATCGTCTGACGTTCCTAAAACGCTGCCGGGATAACAAAGTGATCCCTAATTGTGTCAAATTGAAGCACCGTTTTACTTCAGAGAAAGCTCTACGCATTTATAACCGCACTAGCTTCGCCCTGTTAAGAGAACAAATTACCGCGACGCGCGTTCTCCTTGCCGACGAAAACAAAACCGTACGTGCGCTAGAGGAAGAGCTTTCGAATACACTCGGCCGTGATCTATGGTCGATACTTCATGACATCTCATGCTCATCGGCAAGAAAAGAATTCGAAAAAATACGTAGTCGGCACATAAAAAAAAATATGAGAACCTGACGAAGAATTCTACTTCCTTACCACAGCCACCACTCAACACTGTAGTCAACCTCTCGTCGGCAGTTTTAAAGCCTGAAGCACTTGCCGCACTTTCACGTGGTCACAATTTCGCCCTAGATCCTAAAAGGATACCTGCTGAAGAAATCATGATCCAAATAGAGCGTGGGATTCGCAACCTGCCTAACCATATCGCCAACAACGTAAGACTGGATGTAGTCGGTGTTCTGACTAAAGCCAAACCTCCAAAAACCAACTTATCCAAAAACGAATATGCAGCCCTACAAGAATTGAAAAACAAAAAAAAAATAGTTATCACCAAAGCTGATAAGGGAAGCGCCACTGTGGTACTCAATCAAAAAGACTACAAAGGTAAGCTAAATGCTTTAGTACTAGACCGTACTACTTACCTCCCCATTGAATACAATCCTACCAGCTCTCAGATTAGAACTCTCCACAGACTCCTTAAGAAAGTCACTTCTTGGCCTGTGGAAGTCACCAACAAACTTAAACCTTATAATTCTAGACCCCCCCCCCCGATTATATGGACGCCCAAAAATACATAAACAAAATGTGCCATTGCGTCCCATAGTGGATGGCATTGATTCCCCCACATATAAATTAGCCAAACATTTAGCCAAAACGCTCGCACACTACACTGGCAACACACCATCACACATAAAAAAACTCAGCCCACTTTAAAGCCAGTATAGAAAACCTCACACTCCAACACACTGACATAATGGTCAGTTTTGATGTCTCCTCCCTATTCACTAATGTCCCACTCAAAGAAACCCTTGAGCTCATCCAAGCCAAGTTTCCTCCCGATATCTCAGCCCTATTTCAGTTCACAATGAACTCAGGCTATTTCGTTTGGCAAGGAAAGTTCTACAAACAGAGGGGACAGCCATGGGTTCACCACTTTCCCCACCCTTGGCCAATTTCTTTATGGAGACATTTGAAGAGAAAGCCTTAAACTCCGCCCCACAAAAACCCACTATTTGGCTTCGTTATGTGGATGATGTGTTTGCTATTTGGCCACATGGCTCAGACGCACTCTACTCCTTCCTAACACACTTAAACAACCAACACCCCAGAGTCCAGTTCACCTTAGAAAAAGAGGAAAACAACACCCTCCCCTTCCTAGACACTTTAATCACCCGCCAGCTTAATGGATCTTTGGTTTTCTCTGTTTACAGAAAACCCACCCATACTGGCCGATACATTCACCAGCATCCCCCCCCCCCCAACAATATGGGGTGATAAAAACACTATATAACAGGGCAAAATTAATCTGCTCAGATGACAAGGCCCTGACTATTGAACTAAACCACATCCTCAACACTTTCTTAGCCAATGGCTATAACCCCCAAAAAATCCAAAAAATACTAAAACCTGTAAACCACAACCCCCTCCCCCCCTCCACAATAAAGATTACACCAAGTCTATCACCATCCCCTACATCCAGGGCACCTCTGAAAAAATAACCAATATCCTCAAAAAATATGACCTTACTTCCTGTTACAGACCATACAAAAAGTTGGCATCCCTTATCCGCTCTACCAAAGACCAACCACTTCCCCTAGGCCTACCTGGTGTATACCAGGTCCCTTACTGCTGCAAATTGTCCTACTTTGGCCAAACAGGCAGAACAACACATATCAGGATTTCAGAACACCAAGACTACATCCGGTTTCACCAGTACAGCCGCTCTGGGCTGGCAGACCATGCCTTAGATACCCACCATAAAATTCGTTGGAAGAAAACAAAAATAATTCATCGCAGCAAGTTTAAATACGAAAGATTATTCAAAGAATCTTCAGCAGCTCTAAAAAACGTTCCTAACCTCAACAAATTTGGGTGCATGAAACTGCCCCAAATTTGGGAGACTTTCATTATGAGAACTTCAGCCCAACTGCCAAGACTACCAAATTAGCCCGCAAGAGGGCACCATTAGGACTTTAGGAACAATATTAGTTTCTTGCTTTCTTCCTCATTTGCTTTGTGTTAGTTCCTGAGTGCACATACCATATCTTTATGTTCCTGAAGATGGCAATGTGACGTTGCCGAAATATAGAAGTGATTCATTAAAGTTACCTTTAATTAATATACTTCATTTGCGTTGTTAATTCCGTAAACTAATTACCAGTTATGTCTAACCAACGTATAAGCCTTGCTACTAGAATCATGGTTCATGAACTGCTTTTATTCCCTGCGGAGAGAGGTATCCCTTTCAAGATTTTATTGATTATGGACAGTGCCCCTGGCCAACCTCCTCATCTGGACGACCTTCAACATGATTAAGAGTGGTTTTTATGCCACCTAACACAACCACTCTCATTTCACCCATGGATCAGGGTGGTGCTATTTCAACGTTCAAGGCTCACTACCTCAGAACGACATTCGCACAAGCCATCGAAACGATAGATTCTGATGCTGATTTATCTTTGCGAGACTTTTGGAAGCAGTACAACATTCTTCAGTGTATCAAGAATATTTCGACTGCATGGGAATGTGTAACAAAGAATTGTATGTTGGGAATTTGGAAAAAGTGTCTAAAATGTTATGCGAATACATTTGAAGAATTTGAAAAAGGAGAGGAACTGGAAGTGATTACAGAACAAATAGTTAAACTTGCAAAACATCTTAAATTAGAATGTGAAATAGAAGACGTTGAGGAGTTGCTAGATTGTGAAATAAAAGAACTTTTGGATGCAGAGTTGATTGAATTGGAAGCACAGAGAGTGTTGGAAGAAAAAGCGAGAGAGAAAGGAGAGGAGCCAGAAAAGAAATTCACTGCAAAGAGTTTATCAAATTCTTTTTCGCAACTGAATAAAGCTCTCGCCAGTTTCGAAGCAATGGACCCTAATGTTGAACGATTCACAAAGGTTGAACATATCATTCAAGATGCTGTGCATTGTTATCGTGAGATATATGAAGGAAAAAAAGAAACAAACTGTTCAAACAAAGCTCAGCATGTTCCTCATCAAGAGAAAATCTTCTACCTCAACCCAAGAACATGACCTTGACGATCCACAACCCAGCACAAGCAAAGATTAAAAATTGATTTTGTAAATTTCATTTGTATTAATTTTTACATTAATTTTAGATTGTATTTTTGTGTTTACAGTATGTACAGTATTATTTTTCACATTATGTACAATATACATAATTATAAATTTAAAAGATTATAAAAATAACTTATAAAGATGATAAAAAGATTAGAAAGGTTAAAGAATACTGTTAATAAATATATGGCCGACATACAACCAGATCGATTTACGACCTGTCAGCCAGAATGGAAGTCGGTCGTAAGTCGACGACCAAGTGTATTTAACTGCACAGCTTCCCTCTAAAAGCTTCTTGTCCTTTCCAAAACATTTATGCATTCACATTTTTTTTTCAATGTGATAACCATTTGGTTTTGACCAGAATAATAACTATCACTTTCTATTTGAAATCTCTTGTATCCTGAAAGTAATCATTAAAGATATCGCTCAATTAGTGATCTCGGTTAGTTTTCAAATAACCAAAACATTGATTAACCAACCCTCAAATGGATTAGTTGACTTCTGGTACGTAACACGAACTTTCAATTGTGATTGATCTTTCAATTATCTGAAGGATATCATCATCAGCTGGTTAATATCTTCTATCTGTCATGTGATTTTGATATCCTGTGCATCTGGATATTTGAAGGATTATTTTGCATAAACACTTAATATTATTTTATTTTTTTGTGAATTCTTTCTATATGAATTTCTATTCATATTTATTTACTGAAGTGTAATAGCAGCGTATGAATAAAGTTGCTCTTTTCTCCAATTATTTAAGATTCATTATCGCATTCAGCTTAGATATCATCTATTTCAATGTACTCCTGAATGTATTCATGAATAATTTTTATCACTTTCTTCTTCTTTTCACAAAGTAATTACTTCAGACATGCAGATTACCTCATCTCCAGTTTTTTTTTTGGTTCCTTTGTGACTCACTGTGATATGGATATTGGTGAATGTTTAAGTAGTTGATGCTTTTTGTCCAGTGTGAGACCATAAAATTACTCATTGGTTGCCTGCAATGGCTTGAAAAACAGTTCCGTTTGTAATTTATTTGAGTATTAGCCTTTTGTGGCTGGAATTGGAAATTTTTCTGTTCAAAATTTTCCTATGACTTCTGCTTAACTACTTTCATATAACTTAGCTTTCTTCCAATTTTTCTTCATATTCTGAGCACACATGCTGTCTTATTAACCAACTTTCTATATGACTGCTTTGTTTTCCATCAGCTGTTTGATATCTTGTATCTGCCATGGAGTTTTAATTTTTCCTATTCTTGCAAACAGCTTCATGCTTCTCTGGCTGCATCATTGATTTTGTCAAATTTTTCTGCTCATTCTCTAAAGTAGTTAGTTTTCACACTTGTTTCCCAGCGATATTGTTACAGTTGATTGAACACTAGGTGTTGCTGGTCACTTTAGATTTCAAAATCCTATATATGCCCTTTTATCCTGAAATAATCAAGTTATCACCGAAGAATAATGCAATAACTTTTGGGGTAGGGATATTCTCTCCATCAGAATTGCACATTTTTAATAGGGGAATATGGGAGTTAGTAATCCCTGTGTTGAGCAGAAATTCAATATGAAGGATATTCCGAAAGCAATTCCTGGATGGACGGATGGACACACACACAGCAATTGGAGTATAAGGGATATTTGCAGCATGGGTAGCCTCATCTTGTTTCCTTCATTCCTCCACTGCAGTTTAGAATGTTGTGATAGTGTATAATTGTATTTCTTGTGTAGTTGCACATAAATGGTAGTCTTCTACAAGTCAGTTGAAGCATATAAAGTAGTACACAATGTACACAATAATTGAATTTTTTTCAGATTAAAATTTTAGCTCTGTTAAAATTCGGTGTCTGATTATAAGATTTTTACTGTGAAGCAGTTGTAGATATATTGTACATTGCCGGGCATGAAGAACAAGGAACGGATGACTTCATTAATGCTAGTGACTATTTATGAAAGCTACCAGAAAACTACAGCTAATGATTTCTATAAGCAGAAAGTTGAGCAGTTAATCAGTGAAAATTGGTGAATAATTCAGAGATCACTAGCACTGAAATTGCTATTGGATTAGCACGAGTAATTCAAATTGTTGCAGAATTGCTAAAATATTGTGTGCTCCATCAGAAATGAAACTGGTAAGAGTGATATTCTTGCTGATTTGCTTCCATGTTACCAAAGAAAAGGCAGTATTTTCTTCACAAAATTGTGACTAGTCATGAAATCTGGGTTCATCATTATTACTCATGCAGTATGAAATAGTGCCATCCTATCTCATAAGGATCCAAAAAATTTCAAAACTCAATTTCTTGCTGGGAAGCATACTGTGACTGCCTTTTGGGATGGCAAAAGTGTCATTGAAAGAAGTAACAATAGTTCACAATATGAATCTCTTTTCTCTTGAGAAAGTTAAAAGAATGAATTAATAATTTTCTTGCCAGAGAACAGATAAGCATATTTACTTTATCAGAAATCAGATTTGAAGTTATTAAACAACCTATAGCCTGGATCTTATCTACATTACTCTTGATTTATTTTAAGAATGAACAGGTTAAAACAGAGGTGAGAAAAATGGTTCAGAAAATTACCTGAAGTTTACTATCATGACCTTCTATCTTATGCTCAGTGTTTAGAAGGATCTCACTTGTTTTAGTCTTCTCAGCTTCAGTACCATCACCAGCTGTGTTTATATTACTGTACTTCCTTTTTTTAGCATTGCCTCTCTTCCATTAATAATCCTGATCTTCAGTTCTATTGAGGTTTCATTAGCTAAGTTTTCACCATTTGCCCAGGTTTCTTGTTGAAAACAGTCGATCTGTCCCTTTTCCCCCATCTGCATGATAACTGATCGGTAATATTACCATTGTAAAATTACAAATAGAGACATTTGCTGGCAGCCATGCAAATCGCCAGTTCATTGTTCTTCACTTATCACATAGTAGCAAGACATATTAAGTGAAGATTTTTCATACTGACGTTTATTGATCATTTGCACCAATAAATTTTTGGATAATTTTGATTGAACATTATACACAACAGTGCTTACTGTTTTGCATGTTAAAATTAATGTAGCAATTCTAAAGATGCAGTACTTATAAATTAATCAGTTTTCCATAGACAGTGATATTATTTAAAAATTTTATTTATTTTACTGGTGTAAAATGTTACCAAAAACAAATGCAACTTGTATTTTGAAGCTATAACGTACTGATTTTATTGAAATTCATAGGCATAGATAAATCTGAGATTTGACTATATTCAGTAAGTCATGTTTAAGTATCCAGGCAGTTATTTTATAAATTGCAGCAAATGAAAGAAAATATAAGGATTTCGTGTGGTATTCATTTTACTGTCTCATAATATAAATGCATCATGAGAGGTGGTGGGGTATTGATTAAGCTACTAATATTTATCTGGACTTCAAACCACTATCTTTAGAGCACAGAAAGCTTGTTATGGTTGTTAGCACATGCTGCCTGCAGGAAGCATATCTAAAACCAAGAGAAATGAACCAACATTACAAAATACTACTGTTTAATTATTCATCATTTATTGTCAACTGTTCCAATTATTTTAAAAAAATCTGCCAGCTGCATCATTGCTATTTATTATTTTTCAATCTCTGGAACAAGATCGTTTTACACAGAGTATTAGCTAATTACACAAGAGTTTATTCCGATTGGTGCAATTATTTCTTTTAGAATCTGAAAAAATTATTGACTTTACTACCAAATAAAAATATATACATTTAATGACACTGAAATGTTATGTACATTATAAATAAAATTAAATACATAACCACAGTAATTGGATTCAAGGCCTTTAAAATTAAGTCTACACTTTTAGAGATCTCCTTTATCTTAAAAGAATAAAATCATTCTCTGACTGATTCTATTACTGTGTTGTTTAACAAATACATAATCATGTCTACCAGACTAAACACCCTTTTTTACAGAAAATGCTCATCAGTGTTAGTTTTCTTGTTAGGCCCTTTCCTGAAAACATAGAACTACATCGTGTGGTATTTTTTCTTGACTATTATGTATATAAACGATTACACTGAAATTATGAAACTTGAAATGAAAGTTTCTGATAAGTAACTAGCATATGTCCTTAGCTTAGCATTTATGCCTTCTTCCATATTCTGTGTGTAAAAGTAGCTAAATAAAGTCATGGTAAGCATTTAGAAGCTGATTAAAGATAAATATTACAGCCAGTAAAATGTCCTGGAGGTTGTAAAAAAAAAAAAAAAAAAAAAAAAAAATTCAGGCCAGCCAGTAGATTATCAAGACCAGTTTATTAGTTTTACATTTGAGGAATCGTGGTAATGTAATGTAATGCATTAAAGTTATATAGATAACTTTTATGCATTACATTTGAACAAAGAATATTAAGAAATGGGCTTGAAAGCCCAGTACAGCAATCCCTTAATTGGAGAGGCATTAATGCATCTCCAATTAGTGTCATATTTTTTTCTATATCTAAATTCAGTTAATGCGCCTCTAAAATTCGATTAGAGTGCATATACATCTTAAAAATGTTACAAATTTAAAAAATTTTTCTATCTATACATTTTTTGTGGCTAACTATTTTTAAAAAAAATTACTCGCCACGATGAAATAATTTAGTTACTGATTTAAAACATTTTGCAAAGTTATTTTTCAATGGCATACAGTACTACACTGTTCCAAATTTACCGCCAAAATTTGTCTGCTAATTACATAGCATTTAGCTGATCACATCTCGTGCCTCCTTTGCAATTGTTTTCCTTAATTTTTTATTTTAAAGTATTTTCCCAACCTTTAATAATGAGTGAAAGAATTAGTGGGCCAAAAAGTGCAAGTGTGAAAAAGATTTGAAGAGTTATCTCATTAGAAATAAAACTTGAAATAATAAAGAAGTCCAGAGCAAAGATAAGACCAGAACACAAAATGGGTGACTCAACTATAAGAACAATTTTAAGCAAAGCTGCCGAATACAAAGAGAAAAGTAAGGCTGCTTCAAGTTCATCATGCATCCGGACCACTCGAAATCAAAGTATTATAATAATTGAATTAGACTTCTTTCTACATGGATCGATGACTGCCCTTATTAAATCAAAAGCATTAAGTCTCTTTGCAACCTTGAAAGAAAGGGCTATCAGTGATGGAAAAGAATTCCATGTTAGTGCTGGGTGGTCAGTGTTTCAAAAAGAGAAAGAGCCTACACAATATTCGAATCACAGGCAAAGATGCAAGTGCAGATAAGGAGGTGGCCGCAAGTTATCCAGAGATTTTGAAGAAAATTGTGGAAGAAAGGGGCTGTTATGACCAAGTGTTTAATGTCAATGAAACTGGTTTTTTTTGGAAGTAAATGCCTTCCAAGACTTTTCTGACCAAATCAGAGAAATCTCAGCCTGGTTATAAAGTTGCAAAGGATAGAATGACTCTTCTCTTAGGTGGCAATGCCGAAGGTGATCTAAAGTTAAAATCCATGGTAGTTTATATAAAGTACAAAATCCTAGGACCCTCAAAGGCATTAATGAACGGGCATGAATGAACTAGGTTTTGATGAGATTGATAATGATAACATCCAAAAGTTAATTAAATCTCATTCTGAGGAATTGAGTGATTCCAATCAGCTAAATTTAGATTCACAGCAGGAAGATCCTGAAGGATATCAAGAAAATTTAACCATTGACAGTCAGCCAAAAGAGATTTCACAGAAACAATTAGAAAATATGTTTTGTATAATTGAAGTTTTTAAGCAGAACTGAGACTGACCCTGATGAAGAGAAAAGCAGTAAAATTTGCATAAGAGTAGAAAAGGCAGTAGGGCCATACCATCAGTTGTATGAAAAAAAGAAACAGAATGCCCATCAAACTATATTAGATGAATTCTTTGTTAACAAGTAGAATAATAAATTTATATTCTGAATATGCTTTTGTCTTTCACCTTCATGTTTTCCTTTAACTAGGCCCTAAGATGTACCCTAATTCTTTTATAAAAAAAAAAATAATTAAGGGTCAAAAAAGAAATTTGAGGAACGAAGTATTCTTTTCCCTTAGGTTATTATATTTGATTAGTGCATTTTCGATTAATACGTCTGTTTTAAAGAATGCATTAATCGAGGGATTGCTGTACTAGTCCTTTGGGAAGGGGAGGAGGAAATACTGGTCCTCAGAATATATAAACTTCAATATAATGAACTGTCAATAGAGATAATAAAGTTTATATAAACAAAAATTAAATGACAGACCTGTACCTGTTGCTTATTCAAGTTTTAATAGCTACACATGCACACACACACACAGAAAATAGTCCCAAGACTATTGCCTAATCTAGCAATAAAAATGACAAATTCTTTTTTATTGGTATTACAAATCTATTTAATTCAGCAAGCTACATACTCGCATTCAGTATTAGACTGCAAAAATTATACTAAAAAAAATAGGTCTGGCCCAGCTGCATGAAATTTGGGAAATGCTGGCTTATACTTTGGTTTTAAGCCAATAGAATTGGAGTGTGGTCGAAATCAGTTGTAAGCAGTGTTGCATTCTGCTTTCTCTACTTAATCACCTATAATGGATGATCATATTTTGAAGAAAATTTGGCATTAAGAGTATCAAAATCAGATATCTATTACACTTTGTGGTTTTATTTTATACAGCTGCTATACTTCTAAATGAATGTTTTCTGTATTTTTTTTTTAACTAAATAGAACAAATTTTTAATGGCACTTGTGGCATAATAAACATGGTTTATTAAACACATGCTCAACACAGTCAAGCTTTTGACTGTGTTGAGCATGTGAAATTGTGGGAAGTAATGAAAAGAATGGGTTTTCCTCAACACACTATCAGGTTGATAGCCAACTTGTATAAGGAGCAAGAAGCCGCGGTAAGAACAGGTGTTGGATTGACTGACTGGCTTCAAGTTGAAAAAGGAGTTTGGCAAGGATGTTTACTTTCTCCTCACTTGTTTAGTATATATGCAGGGGACATCATGCGTGAAGCATTGGATGAGCTTAGGACAGGAATTAGGATAGGAGGTAGATTGATCAGTAATCTGAGATATGCTGATGATACAGTACTCCTTTGTAATGACATGGAAGAACTAGGACTAATTCTGGACAAAGTTAAGAAGATCAGTAATAACAGGACTTCAACTCAATCCTAGCAAGACAAAGATTATGGTTCTTAAAGGAAATACAAACAGAGAAGCTCTTAAGAAACAAGTGTATCTTAATGGAGAAAGAATTGGGGAAGTCAGCAAGTTTGAGTACCTGGGATCCATTATTAATGTGAAGAATTGCTGTTCAGAAGACAACAGAAAAGGGTTAGGAATGGCTAAACAACAGTCAGAGACCTGTCTAAAATCTGGAAGGATGGATCTATCTCCATGGAAACAAAGTTGAGGATTTTAGATGCAATAGTTTTTTCAACAGTGACTTATGGATGTGAGACTTGGAACCTAAAGAAGTCAGATAAGAAACGGATATCTGCTTTTGAGATGTGGTGTTAGAGAAGGCTGTTGAGGATATCATATATTGAAAGGCGTACAAATGAATGGGTGTTAGAAAAGATCAGCAGAACTTTAAGGCTCCTTAAGGATATTGACAGAAGAAAGTTAAAATATTTTGGACACAAAGAAAGGATGAAAGGGAGACTTCTTAGAACAGTAATAGAAGGGAAAGTTCCTGGAAAAAGAGGCAGGGGTAACCATCAAGGAGATGGATGGATGGCGTGTGTGGAGTGACTGATCTTCAGAGAGTTGAGGCTGCCAGAAAAGTAAACAGGACTACATGGCAAGGCCTGGTGTGCCACATCACCGAGCATCGGAGTGACCATACAGCATCTGTAGATGCCCAGTGAAGTGAAGAAGAAACACATTCACAAAAATATAGAATTTTATTACTGCAAATATTTCAATCGGAAACTAACTGGTTATCATCAGTGCATTGGCATAATCACAAGGTGAAACTAGAACAAAGAATTAATCCTATTTATAGAGTTGAGCCATGCTGGATACCACCAGAGGTTGTCTATGGCCCAAAATTAAGTGATTTAAATTAAAATTAAATTTAAATAAATGACGAGCATTATATTAAAAAAAATAATTAGAATGGGGAGAATACACAATTGCTTGCCATTTATGAGCATGAGACTCTCCTAAATCTTGACCATGGATAGACAGTCATTCCGATTTAAATTTTGATTATGTAAAAGTGCTTCAACAATCTTTAAATAACTGCTCAAACCTAAGCCTGCACTGAATGGGCTGTTATTTTGGAGATCTTAATAATTTGCAATTTTAGGTGGGTTTATAAGCCATCTAGTTGCATTATATCTTTATTCTAAGAACTAGCTACTAAGATAGCTTAAAGTTTTCTAAGATCTCCAAAAGTTATCAGTCCTTTCCAGAAGTGTACAAAATCTGTTGTACTTGCATAAGTTGTATCAGTGTGAAACCAGGAGTTGGAAAATTGGAGAAAAGGAACTCATGAATCTATTTATTCATGCAACCTCTGTTATGATGTTATATGAATCTGTTTATTCATATAACATCATAACAACGATGTCCTATCTTCAGAAGGTAATTTATTGACCATGTCATTTCCAGCAAATTCAGTGAAGTCATCTCTTTGCATGGTATTTAATTGAAACAGCAGTTACTCATCAGTCAGTACTATGAGAGCTAGTATTATAAGGAGTTGATTTCTTCCATAGTTTATTACTTAATGATTTTGCAAATGCTTTTGTTTAAATCTAGTGTCTGTAATTTTTCTTTAAATTCCTTGATTTATCTTATTCACTATTTGAAACAGGTAAAGTATGTTGGCTGAGTTAAAAATATTACAGGAGAAAAAAACAAACTTATATTTATCACAAGTAATTTCATTGAAATGATTTTCCATGTTTTCATTCTTAGCTGTTTCTCTCTGGCTGGTAGAGGTGGTGGAATCATGTTATACTTTACCCTTGTGATATTCAGAAGTTACGTGAAAATGACTTTCCTTTTGCTTATCTGCAAGTTGTTTGGAAGTCCATTTTACTTGACCTTAAGCATAGATATGGAAATTGATATGGATGACATGATTAGTCAGTTAATGTAATTTAAATAACAAAGTCAATATTGTTTATGTAGTCATAATGAGATTTAAAAAAAAAAAAAATCGCTGTAACATTTCAGATACTTTCTAACTTATTCCTGTTCTTATGAGAAGTTATTTTTCTAGCTAACACGACAACACTGTCATGATGCTTAAAAAATAGCAACATTTATCAATATTAAGATAATCTTTTAACATATAACAGATATTTAACCTTACAGTGAATTAAAATTGGTGTGGATGATGGTAGTTGTGGTTTCCTGTAGTTGGTGGGTTAAGTGGTGGAGACGGAGAGCTGTCGAGTAAGGTGCCCTCCCTCGGTGAGGTGTCACATAATAATGCTCATTAATAAAAGATGGTAATATGCCAAACATTTTTTAATATTAAAAAAATCACGTTCTTAATGAAAATGTGAAGGGGAAGACAGGAACTGGTTATTAATTTGTTGTAAAAGAACATCTCATTTTTCTTAAAAGTGTAATCTTTATTTAAATATTCTCTTAATTTTCAGGCAACAGAGCCTACTAGAGACCAAGACAGGCTAACAGATAGTTATCCTATTCAAGAGCTGAGGGAATTTTTGTTTGATATTACTCTTAGTCCAGGAAAATTTGAACGCAGAGTGCAGCATCTTACTGATATTTTGAATGATTGGGTGCGAGATGGTGAAACACTTCGTGCTGTTGTTAACATCATATTTGATGAGGTAAAGTATTTGATTTGTTTTAGGAATTGATACTTAGAATATTTTTGAAATATTCTTTTCTCTCAGTATATAAAATAATGTTTTTGTGGTTAAATTTATGAGGATGCATTATCTGAAGCATGACTCTACATTGTCTTAAACTAAAAACAACTGTTTTGTGATGCTCTAGTCTCTGAATTGTGTATCCCAAATGATTCACAAGCATTTTTGCATAATACTCTTCCAGTCACAGCTTCTTTTCTTAAGATACTAGGTGCTGAAATTCATGCCAATTTTTAAAATTAAAAATTGGCATTACATTTTTTAGACAATGTGCTCTATAAAATTTTTTGTGGAAGTAATGTTTCCAAACACTTGACTATTTAGTTCTGGGTTTAGGTGTCTATAGGTTATTATGAAGTCATATTCATTGTGTCAAGTATCTCTCTCTCACATAATTATTGTTCAACGAGAGTTTCTGTATATATTTTTTGTTCATCACTGAGATCATGGAAAATCCGTCTTTCTTGCGTTTAGACTGCAACAGCAGTTCTTTCCTTCTATAATTCTCACACCATCTAACTACTATTATTGCTTGTTGCTTCTGTTTGTAAATAATTCATCCATGCCTAAATGTCTGCTGATCAATTTTTCTAAGCTTTACATAAAGTGTATAAAATTTACTCACTTCAGTAGAAAAAACTGAGTTGATTAGATTTCTTTCATATAATTTTTTTTCTGTTAATTAGTCTTCTGGTGTAAAGCCACTAATAATGTCTGTCTAGGGTACAATGGCATGAGCTCCACAAAATTAATGTTCAGCTGGTGTATTAGGCTTCATTTTTTTTTTTTTTTTTTTTTTTTTTTTTTTTTTTTTTTTTTTTTTTTGGCATTGTACCACTTAAGTGTGATGCAACTTGATATTGCCATTTTTAGCCTTCTGTTTGGCATGGAAATATATGGTAGTTGAGTCTAAAATGAAAAAAACTGATTTTGCAGTTTATGAAGATCACAGTTACCCGTGACCTTCATAAGTGCAAAATCAATTAAAGCATTTTATTGGACATTTTTCCCATGATGACAAAACTATCATTGTATCACTGAAGAATTTTCCCATAAGGGCCAAAGTAGTTTTTGAAAGAAATGGAATTTTTTGTATGTTTTAAATGCTTTCTCACAACTTTAAATTCATACTACTCTTTCAAGAAATTTATTGAATTTTTTTATGGGGAGCCTATCCATGAGAGGTTGGTCAACCTATAGTACATTAGTACCATGGATATGGGCAATGAGGAACTTTATTCGCATTTGATGTGAAAAACTGTGGGTTGTATTCAGTGGTGAGCTATAAGGGGCTCGTGTGAGCCCTTTGTTAAATTTTTCTCAAATTTGCGAGCCCAATGTTCTTCTTGTTTAATAACCTTGTAGAACTAGAAAATACCACCGTGGAATGTATACATGCTACTATAATTGTTGAGAGGTTGGGATGACCTCTCATTGCTTCTGCCTTGGTAGTGCAACACTGGGCCTGGCTCTCACTGACGAGACCTCAATACAGGTCGAAACCGCTATGGGTCCTTGCCTTAATGCATAGTATTATGCATATCCGCAAGGAGATGTGCTTTGAATTATGGGAGATACTGAGATAGGAGTGATGAGAACTTTTTCCACCTTTGCAACGAGTTGCCCAGTGTTGCACTACCTTACCCCAGTCCTGAAGATACTTTCAGGCACAAACTTTGTTTGCTCACACTTGGATAAAGGATTAAATTAAACTTATTATGCTACTTTAAATTCATATGGATTTTCTGATAACAATATAAAAAAATCATTTCATTGCATTTTGTTCTGCTGGAGCTAGTGTGATGTTAGGAAACCAATCAGGTGTTGCAATCAAGCTTCTACAAAAATTTCCCAATGTTGTGATTTGACATTGCGATCATCGTTTACACTTAGCATTAGACGATTTGATAAAAAACATTAAAGAAATAAATCATTTTGAAATATTTATTAATAAATTATATGCTTTTTATCATCAATCACCAAAAAATCAACGAGAATGAAATAAGATTGCAAAAGACCTTGGTAACGAAATTTTAAAGATCGGCCGTGTGTTTGGACCATGATGGGCAGCTTGCAGTTTACGAACGGCTCTTGCTTTGTGGAGAAATTACCCAGCTTTATGCAAGCATTTTGCATCTAATGATAAATATAAGGGCTTTTTAAACCGACTTCTCAATTTGGAATTTTTGAAAGATCTAGCATTAATGATTGATTTCCTACAGGAATTATCATATCTGTCAGGAGCTCTACAAAGTTGCAATATAAGTATTATAAGGGTTAAGTTAGGCTTTTTATTTGCTTGACGATGCGAGCCCTTTGTTAAAATTTCCATAGCTTACCACTGGTTGTATTCCTTGGGAAACACGTGGAAGACTGTTCGAGGGCAGCAGTGAAACGAATAAACAAAGAGGAGAAATTTGTTCTCTGGGTTTGGAGTTGGACTGTAAGAGGGCACTAGTTAACTGCTACATGTGTTTGGATGGATTTGCACGAGGGTAAGGGAATTATTGATGCCAGTTCTGATAAACAGCAGCCATAGAAGTATTTATAGAAGCTGCACGTTGTGGAGACTTGAACGCTTGTGCGAAAGTGAGAGAGGGGTCATCAATCAATCTGATTGCTCTTGGAGCTCTTAAGGACATCCCTGATATGAGATCAGTATTTATGTTTGTGCCAAGAGATTAGAGGTTAGAGTTATCCCGAGAAGGTGAATCTCATCTTGAATAGAGATTTGAGTATTGTCAAGGACAAGATTGGAAGAACAGGGTTCTTTTTTTTTTTTTTTTTATGGGAAAAATGCAGATCTGTGTTTTGCTGGCACTGAAGTTGATAATGTTATCTATATCCCATTGATGAATGCTTTGAAGATCAGAATGAAGGTAGTAGAGGTTAGATTTCTGGAGGTTGTGGTGATCTGTGCTTTGCAGGGTTTTTCAAATGAAAAGAAGTATGTGCTGTCATCAGCAAAACTGTACTGGATTGGCAGTCAGCTGGAGTAGATCGTTTATGTATAGAAAGAAAAGTGAGCATCTGGCCAGAAAGCTGGCTACCCAGTTGTAGAAGTTGGAACAGACCAAATGATGGAGTTTTCCTAATAGGTCTTTGTGCAAAAACTTGATCAAAAGCCTTGGAGATATCAAGAGCAACCACTTGAGATTTGCCAAACCTTTCCAAGATGTTTGTCCAGAGTTGAGTGACGTAGGTTAGTAAACTCCTGTTGATCGACAGTGGCAGAATCCATACTGTTATTTATTAGATGAAATTGTCCATTGATGGTTCTTTCCATTACTTTAGAAAGAATTGAGATGAGAGAAATTGGACAATAGGTAAGGATTTCTCGCCATTCTTGGGAATAAGTTGTATATGGGCTAGTTTCCAGACTGCATGATAGATACCAGTGGAATAAGAAAGTGTAAATAGGTGGCATAAAGTCGGATTCGGCTCTGGGGCACAGACCTTTTAGAACAATTGAAGGGATTCCATCAAGGCTGGTATCTAGTTTAAGCAAAATTTTTCTGGTCTTTCTTGCAAAAGATCAGATGCAGCATTGAGTGTTAGGTGCTTGGTTGGGGATATTTGCCATGATCAGCTATGCAAGAGAAGTAGGAAGCCAGGAGGTTGGTTTTTTGTATGGGTGATGATTCAATAGTACCATCTGGGTGTAATAATAGTGGCAGTAGTGTTGGGTAGAAGTTATGGCTGATAACTTTGGCTAGAGCCCAGAAGGCAAGGCTGCCATTTAGGTAGGATGCAAGTTTCCTTTTAGCTCTTTCAAAATCAGTTTTCAACATGGTGATAATTTTCTTGCAGCTATTCTGGTCTTTAGTGTAGGCTGCAGAGGAAAATGGAGTTTTGAATGCAAACCAGTTGTGGTATGCCTGACTCTTCTTTTGTACAGCCTTGACACATTTGTTGGAAAATCAAGGCTTAAATAGGTGGTGAGAATTTAGGATGGAGTGGAGAATAAATGTTCCCATGCCAATAAATATTTTGATTCTTTCTACACATAGGTTTGGTTCAGGTGACTGAAAACAGTAATCTGCTCAAGGAAATGGGGAGTAGAAGTTGCGAAGATCATCCCACTTGGCTTTCTGGTAGTGTCATATAACATGTGGATAAGTTTTCTTCCATGGGGGAAGAGATCTGCATTACATTGTGATCTGAGCTGTCTAGAGGACCGACGGCATTCACAGCATACTTATATGGGTTACACTGGTGAGGAAGAGATCTAAAGTGATTGGGATTGTCTGGTATTCTGGTGGACGTGCATACAATTTGTGAGAGAGAGTTGTGATTACAAAAGCCTCAACCTCTCTACCCGCTTGATCTGTGCAGTTTGGAAGTGTGCAACCAGCTAGTGTTGTTGGACATTGAAGTAGATTACCTCACTACTTGGAGAATTGGATTAGAGAAAATCAACATTTAACGAAAGGTCATCTGGAGTACACACACATTTTATATATATATATATAAAATGTGTCTTGACCTCTAGTGAAAATAAAATTACAATAAATAAAATAAATTAACTGCATCAAAGCTATATTCTATTTAAGACAACATCAGAGAAACATTCTTTCATATAGATCATTTTGTTACAGTGAAAATGATGTCCTAATTTAGCATGACAATTGTTATATTAGATTTAGGATCCTGGATTAACTATGGTTCTATTTATAATTAACTCTTAGGAAGAAAGAAGGTTAAGTGGGTAGATTATGTGCCTTCCATGTTCTTGATTTTTAGACCATCATTATTGTCTAAAAATCAAGAATATAAGATAACGTAAATTTAAGGAGGCCTGTAAGATAAGAATCTCACAGGCCTCCTTAAATTTACGTTCATACCATGTTTTGGTGTGATGTAAATAACAGGTGCTTTTCCAGTCTAGTCTATGTAAAGTGTTCAGGACATGATCAGAAAGACGAGCTTGACCATAGTTATTATTTTTTATGTCATTTATGTTCCTTTTTTCTGATAGGAATTGTGTGTCCTGTTTGCCCTATATAGGGCAAATTACAGGTGCAATGAATACGGTATACTCTAAGGTGGGCCAGCAGAGGGAGTGGATCCTTGGATGAGTTGAGTAAGTTCTTTAATTTTGCAGGAGGTTTAAAGGTGGCTTTAAGATTGTATTTTTGTAGTATTCTGTTTATTTTGTCTGATATCCTTTTAATGTATGGAATGGTTACAGTTTTAGTGTAGTCTAGTTTATTTTTGTTTTTAAGTGAGATTTTGTTGATAGTATTTTGGCTGATAACTTTTAATTCATCTTTAAGGGCTTGTTCATTGGAGCAAATCTTCAAATCCCTGTTTTTTTTTTTTAGTGTATTAAAGACCTCTAGTTTTTGTGATGGTGGTGGTAGGAGTTTGTGCATATATTGGCCAGTATGTGTTGGTTTCCAGTAAATAGTGAAGGAAAGACTGCCAGAAGGAAGACATATGACAAGTATCTAGAAATGGAAGTGTTCTGCTTTTCAATCTCAATTGTGAGTTGTATGCACTTGTGTTGTTTGTTTAGGTGGCTGAGGAAAGTGTCTAATGTCTGGTGGCCAGATAGCGAAAACATTGTCAATGTATCTCAGCCAGACTTTGTTTTAAAGGAGAGGAATCTAGAGTACGTTACTCAAAATGTTCCATGTGAAAGTTAGCACTGGTGGGGGGATAATGGTGAGCCCATGGGTGTGCCTTCTTTTTGTAGGTAGAAAATGTTTTGCCACACAAAATAGCCAGAATGTAGTACATGTGCAAAGAGTGCTCTGATATTGGGAGGGAATTTGTCCTGTAATAGAAGGGTTGTCATTGATTGGGACATTTATGAAGAGGGCAGAGACGTCAAAACTGACTAATAAATCATCTTTTTCCAGCGTGATGTCTGATTTTTTTTTTTTTTTTTAACAAAGTGTTGTGTTTTTAACATGGGGGGTGGGGGGGGGGAATAACCTACCAACTCCTTGAATGTTGACACCAGTTTCTTGGCGAGGTGATAACTTGGGTTGTCTATACCTTGGACTATCAGCCAGAGTGGCGTATTTTGTTTTTGAATCTTTGTAGACCGTAAATTCTTGGTGAACGAGTGTAATGCAGAAGTAATTTTTAACGGTATCTTCGTGCATGTGGTGACTGATTGATTTAAGTAGATTCTCAGTTTTCTTTTTTATTCGATTGGTTGGGTCATAGTTAGATAGGTGCTGTTATCTGAGACTATTAGATTCATTTTTTCCAAATATGTAGTTTGATTTAGAATAACTGTGGCATTGCCTTTATTGTCTCTAATAACTCAGATGTCAGGATTTAATTTTGATGATTTCACCACTGTCAGTTCACATTTTGTTAAGTTGCTGGTTATTTGTTTTAGTATAATTTAAATTTAAAATGTTAGAGGTTTCCAAACGTGTTTTATATGCTATGGTGGTTGGGATAAATCTTAAGCTTCTTTCTACATGGTAAATAAAATCAAGTTTGTTAATCATTCTGGGTGCCACGACAAAGTTTTAAACTTTGTCATGGTGTTATTTTATCTGTTTTATTTGTTTACATATAACTAAAATTCTATATTGCTATCTCTTTAAACTCTTTCAAAGATAAACCTTGTCTTGTTTAATCCTCATCTATATCACTTGTCCGCTGCACCTTTGTTGTAATCTTTTGTAGCCTCTCCTTCAATCTAAAATCATGTGCAAAGTCCTCAAACAACAAGGAGAATTCTCCCTGATCTATAAATTCTGGGGTCAAGACCTTTTTGGAATCAAGAAAATTTATTTGTTTAGCTGGCCATCTTGATTCCTATGTCAGGGATTTGACCTACAGATTATCAAGATTCCAATAAACATTAACATTAAACAACCCCTTAATTATTTCTAAACAGCAGTCGTAACCATTTCCTGCATTTTTTCTTATACAGATTCGATATTTTTAGCAGGTGGTGCATTGGCTTGGAAAATCATACATGTATTTTGGGTTAAGAAACAAAGAAATTTATTCATTCTAAAATACAATACATGTTAATCAAAACTAAGCTAAATGAAGGTCCCTAAAATTAACAAACAAGATCTAGTTCACAATCAGTATCTTATTGGGTGATATTGACAAATCCAAACTGTCCTTAACTTGATTACTTAACACAATTATGTAGATGAATGCCTTACTTCTTCCTCAATTAATGCACATACAACACATCGAATTCAAACTAACCTTAAACTAATGACAATTCTGGTAACTCTACACTTCCATAACTACAAAGATCTTGTTAGAGGAATAGGTACTAAATTATGTATTGTGTAAGTCCTAAAATTTGTCTTAACAAGTCTGATCCACAGGAAATTTTACACTGTAGCTTACTCTGGCCTAAGAATTACACAATACAAATATGAAATAAAGCTTTATGTTACCAACCAGATGAATTCATTAGGAGATACTTCTCATCATGTCCTCTTGTAGGTTTCTTTCAGGTTGTCACCCTATTCATAGAGCTGTAGTTCCTTGCCTTGACTTGGTGATTTCAATCATGGATCACCTCTTTACCTTATGTCCAAGAATCTGTCTGGCAGAAGGGTACGGCTGGAGCTATACGAAGTTTTGGCATACACTGTTTGTCTCGTCGCATGGATGACTATGCTCGGACAAGCCCGCTATTTGACCATATTACTGCCGCTGAATGACTCCCGCTTGACTTCGTCGCCTCGAAGCTATGACCCACCACACAGAAAACTGCAGGGGGGGGGAAGAAAACACCAAAACCTGAACTAGGAATGAAAAAGGCAAAAAGACCGTGAACTCGCGTCGCTATATATGCTCAGTGTCTGTTCTCCCTAATACGTCATTGATTTGCAGACGCCACCTAATTCTCCTTGCACACTGCACCTTCTCCTCTCATTGCGTTTCTGCGTGGGCAGCTTGCAAGTACCTTGGGTTCATATAGCAACTGCCTGTAGTCATGTTTATAATCGGATTACAATAGTTTACTCTAAACTCTGACCTTGTTACAAAGTCATCTCTACATTACCTTATTTCTTGTCAGTTGTTTGAGGACCATTTACAAAATATTTACATAGAAAAATTACATGAATGGACTATTATTACTGTGTGTGTGTGTGTACACACACACACACACACACACACACACACACACACACACACACACACCCAAGGATTTCTATTATTATCTATTTACAATTAATTCTTTTTAGGAGATTTCTTTGCGCTTCAATTAAATCCTGAATGAAATACTCAAAGACAATTTAAGTGTTCATTCCAGATTTAACATAGGTTCCCCCTTCAAAGAAAAAAATTTTTTCACTCTAAAAGTTTTCACAACCTCACTCACTCAATGTTTCTGGAGTAGACCCTCTTATTTTCCCTTGGTCTTAGGTTATATCTAGATTGGACAAATTTATCACTTCCATCACTGGTTATACCTCCTTTTCCATTCTTGTTATTTAATGATCTCTTCCCTGATTTTGACTAGTAGGTGCCCTGTATCTATAATAGATGCAGGTGTCTAAATCATCAGAAATTTCATTTCCTTTTCCTTCTTGATATTTACTCTCCCTTCGCCTGTGTGGCGCTGGCTTCATCTCTTTATTCCTTTTCCAACAGTTCTCTCTGTGTTTAGAAAATATGTGGCCTGTCCTTTGGTAGTTAACAACACTGATCAGATTTATCCCGATTGCTCTTTGATGAATTTCTTCCATGTCTTCCCTTGTACTTTTCAGTTCAGTGTGCAACAGGCCTCAGCAAGTTCTTTTACTTCTGAAGTGGAGGCCTCTTTTGAATCAAGTTGGTCATCGGTCATATTTTCTCTAACTTCTTTCTCTTCTACCGTGCCTCCACATTGTATGCCTATTTAGACACATTTCTCACTTCTGACTGAAGATAGTGACCCTAGAATATTCTTGTTGGTTTTCTTCCTTCTTAGGCGTATTTCACCTTGAGAATAGTCGCATGTAAATCTATTCTTGTTAAGGAAGTCATTTCCAAATATTAGCTTAATGTGTGGGAGAGAAATCCTGGGCAGGATCAAAAACTCATGCCAAACACACAAATTAAACTCAGGCAAAAATACCTTCAGGAACACTGATCTTGTCACATGGATGGTTGATGTAGCCACTCCAGATAACTTTATTGGCCTTCTAAAATAAAAGCTATTATTCCTCCACAAGGGGGTTTCAGTCTCTCAAAATAGTCCCCTGTAATAATAGAGGCCTGGTAACCTGTGTCCACTATGGCATTAGAGTGCTTGCCACAGATAATTCCCTTTATTTTCAATTCTGGGGACTGGTAGCGGTTTCTCTGATCCTTTTCCCAGGCTCTGTTAGCATGCATGTGGGAATTTGATCTCCCATCATAACCTCTGCTGGATCTTCGCTTGCTGTTAAAGCAATTGCGAGCAAAATGCCCAGGCTTGCCGCAACTGAAGCATTTAGGAGGTTCTCTTCTGTCATCTCCTTCATTGTCCTCCTGTCTCACAGGAGAGATTGATGCATTCTGAGTAGTCATTTCAGCCAGTTTCTTCATTACCGTGTCCAACCGGTTAAGCAAGGGTTGTTGCAGTCTTTAAACCTCTAACCTCGCTAATTCAACAGTCCGATCGACTTGAGAGAGATGGGGAGCTCACAGGTTTTTGTGGACACTGCCGCTAGCTGGGTTAAAACAGAATCAAGGCAATCCATGACTGGCTGTTGTAAATGCTACCTCTCTCTGAACCATCGATTGGACCTTCTTTATATCCAACACACCATTTGTTAATCGATTTGTGTTGACGGAATCAGTTCTATCTCCCTCACATCTATCAAATTTCTTATGCTTCAAAATCTTTGAGACGTTGAGGTGGGGCGCGATCCAAAGAACTTTGAGAAACACTGAGTTAGACGCTATTTGAATGGCAAGGGTCTTGAATTTAAAGTGCTTTCAATTCTTGATAATGCACTCCCAGTCGTCCTGCCATAGAACACCCAAATGTGCAATTTTTTTTTTCTGCCACCCAATACTACATCATTGTTACAACCTCTATCAGGGTATAATTGTAACTTTTAAAACATATTATGTTAGACAAACATTTCAGTACATTTTGAATAAGCTAAATGATGATGAAACATTGTCAGTTATGGATGTGTGGAAAGAATTTTAAATTATGGAATGTATTGATCGGGTTCGATTATCGTTATCTGAATTGAGATCTGAAACTATGATTGCATGCTGGAAAGCTATTTGGCCTGCATGTGTTAAAGAGAATGCTCCTGTTCCCTTCAATCATACTGCAGAATTCCCCAATATAATAAGTTTGGCATGTGAAATTGGCAGAGAAGGATTCGATGATCTTACGTTGGCAGATAGCGAAGAATTGCTAATTGATAAACCTCTTAGCAAAGATGAAATAGTGGAGATTGTTTCCAAGACTCCTGAAAGCGAAGAAGTTAATGATAATGATCAAGATAATCCTACTTTTACTGCTGATGTAATTAAAGAAGGTCTTAAACTGGCCAGTAATTTAGGCAATTATTTTGCCCGACATGATCCAAATGAAGAACGTGCTGGGAAGTTTTCACTTGAGCTTAAGTTGTTAATGTCTTCATACAGAGAATTATATCGCGACTTATCTAAAGCATCAACACAGTGATTAATAAGTGAGTTCATGCCTAAAACTACTAAAACAACCAGTGGTACTTTTGTTCAAGACATGACAAGAAGAATTCCACAAGTTGAGGCAGAAGTCGATGACGATAATACCATATCTAGTAGTTCTAGTGATATTACAGTCTAACAAAAGCTTATGCGTTTGTCAGAAACTGATAGTGAATAACATAATTTTTTTATAGAATCCGTAGCAAACAACTGAAATGAATGTTTTTTTTTTTTAAGTTATTAAAATTCATTATAATGTATGCGTGTTCTCCATGAAATGTAAATAAAAATCTTATGATCCTCAACTAATTTAATGTTTATTTTATTTTTCATTATTTTGCTTATATTTCAGGTTTGGAACCAATCTTCACTTTTTCTATGGAATCAGTAGTTCTTTTTTACGCGAATCCTATTTATGCGTAATTTTTAGGAACGTATCTATTGTGTAAAAAGAGGTTTAGGTGTAAATACAGAATAATTTGAATAGACTCGAATGATGGCATTGGAAAATGGTTGTCAGTTCAATGTCAGTAAATGTAAAGTTATGCACTTTGGTATAATGAGATATCCAATGTCATTATATCAGTTGGATTATGCTAGCAGAAACTGATCAGGCTTAAGGATTTTGGAGTTTTAGTATACAGGAAGTTGAAGTTCAAGCGGCATACAACAAAGACTGCAAATACAACTCGGAGGATAATTGCAATGCTGAAAAAAAAAAAAAACATTAACATATAAGGAAGTGATTTTGCCTCTTTACAAGGCTCTGATATGATCTCATTTGGACTACTGTATATAAAATATATATATATATATATATATTTTTTTTTTTCTAATAGTGATTCATGACTAAAATAGATAGCTTTTTAAGATTAATTCAAGTAGTATGAATTGAAGAAAGGGTATGATTGCAGGTGATGCCTCTTTCCTTTGAAGTTCTTTCTTAATAATACATGGAAGAAGAAAAAAAAATTCCAACTGAATTTGAGAAAGTGAGCAAAATTGGGGTTGTGCACATTAGTCACTTAAAATGACTTTGCTGTTAGGACTGCTAAAAAGTTAAGATTTCCAGAAAGAGACCTGAGTGAGTAAAGATAGTGGTGGATAGAGAAAGCAGATTAAATTTCCTTATGTGAAATTGTTCTAAAGAACTAAAAAGATAATTGACATGAAGCAATAACATTTTTGATATCAAAGCACAGATACTGCCTTTAATATCAGAAGCATCTCTTATAGGAAGTAGTTTGGACAAGTAAAATGAATAGTTGGTGAAGAAGGTTGAATTGGGTTTGAACCAGAAAATAAAAATTGAATAAATATAGTTTGCTCTTACACTGAAGTGCTTTCAGTGTGTAGCATTGGAGCTCTGCTCAGGACTTTACAGTAGTCTATAATGGTTTTTGCTATAGTGAATTTACATGAAGAGATGGGTTTCAAAGTAGCAGTTTTCCAAAGAATGGTTTTGGTTTCTCTTCAATTTCTCACTGCAGCCTAGAATCCCTCTGGAATTTTCATCGAGTCTGGTGTGGTTATTTGACAACTAGCCTAACAAAACAATTTTGCTGTTGTACCTTTAAGTGGAGAATGCAGAATTTAGATGTGATAGGACAATTCTTGGAAGGGGGATAGAGCATAGTGCATGTGTAAAACTCCTGAAAGGCATCAAGAAGACGAAGAATAATGTTACATTGGATCCAAACATGCTTTTAGTCACATCAGGCCTTCACTCAAAGAGGCATAACTATGTTTTAGTCTGAAGAGCATTTTCTAGGTCTTTTTAACCTGAGGCTGAGGTTAGTATGTTTCTCAGATAAGGATTCTGGGTTTTTTCTTGTTCTGTGAAATTGACAAATCAGCCAGTGAACACAAACATTTAAAAAATTTGACTGTCTTAGCATTAATTCTAAAGGTGATGTCACACAATTCCTGCAAGTTAATACTGAGTCTGATTTTTTTTTTTTCTTGAATACAGTTAAATATCAGCAAATTTACATAATTGATTTTTTTTTATCCTAATGTGGTGTTGAATTAATACTGTCAAAAATATGAATTACTACTAACATCTGCCTTTCTACATGCTGTAGAAAGGCAGATGTTATTTTGTTGTAGAAAGACAGATCTATTTTTTCTTGGATTAAATATACTAAGGTATGACTTAAGCATTATGAAAGAAACTGGATTTGCTTTGTTTTAATTTTATTTCTGAACATCTAATTAAAACTGTTCAAGTTTATTCTGTTAAAGAATAAAAATAGAAATCTATTTTAAAATAGATTTTCTAAAATAGTCCTATTTTAGAAATCTATAATAGAAAGAAAAATCTTTATGACCTGCTGTATCTGATTCATTGGTTGCAGATTCTACAGATGTTTTTTCTTTCTGCCTGTTCAACAAAAATTATTTTTCTTTTACTTTTACTTTCTAAACTCCTTTAAAGATGTGTAAAGCCACTAGCCCATTCACAGTTCAAATCCTGCATCTTAACTTTTTCTTCTTTCTGTTCCAAGGATGATTTTCTTTGAAACTACTTTACTCGGTAAGAAATCTGATCTATGTTCTACTCAGATATTATCAAGTTTCTTCTTTCTCCATGACACTATATTACTAATGTACAATAACTTAAACACTTTCATAGAAATTGAGTTTAATCAAGGCCATCATTTATCAAGATGCATGTATCAGATTTCAATGTACAATTCTCAGATGCTGCTTTAAATTCTTTTTAATTACCCTTTTAAATGTAATTATTTAAGGGTGATTTAATTTTTATTTATTTTTTCCAATGGATATATAGAACACTGATAGTCGAACACAAAGTTTCATTGATAGTTTTCCTGTCATCGGTTTTCTTTCAGATTAGTCTGTTTTTTTTTGTCTGATCTCCAATATGGTCAGCTCTTATATTTCTGATTTGTCGAATATCTCAACTACATCACCACTTCATTTAGAACTATCTTCCTTTGGGTCTTCCTAACTTCCATTTCTGCTGTAAACAAATGCCTTGTTAATCTTTCATTAAATCTAAATACTATTTTTTTTCTTTTTCATACTAATGCCTAATTCAATTTTTTTTTAATATCTAAATTTTTTATATGGTTCTGCCATTGAAGCCATTTGTTCACTATTTACTTAAGGCCGATATCTGTAGTTACTGATTATGATTGATAATTTTGTTCTAACAAGTCCTCAAGTGTTAAATGGTGTGTAGTAGCACCTTGTGGTTAAAACTTTTGAGATAAACTGTTTCAAATATTCCTTACGGTTTAACTGTTATATTAATCTAATTCTTAGCTCGATATGTTATGTGATTTGACTGCATTCTTATATACTGCTGGTTAGGTATTTTGTAGGATTCTTTTGTTCTATATAATTTCAAACCAATTCTAACCATTACTTATTTCCACATTTAATTTGCTGTATTTTCTAAAAATTGTACCTAAACAGCTGAAATGTTTTATTTATTCTAACAGGTTTGCCACTGAGAAGTTAATTGTTGCTTTCAATTTCCAGCTTATTTTTGTAGCTTGTTTCTTTAATCTTGATTTTCATACCAAATTTATCTCATCTTTAAAATTCAGTTAAAGACTTGAAAATTTTAACATATTATTTACATCAGACTGTTTTGCATGTATATTTTGACTGGCAAGAGCTCACTTGACTATATAACATGGCCTTTTCTCATCAAGTAAAGCATTTTTTATACATTAGTCAATATATAGCTTGCCAGTTTCAAGTTTTTGTAGAATTTTTATTTAAAACTAATTTATGAACTATGGCAGTGCTTCCCCAACTTCTGGATGTCAGGGCCCCTTTGCAAAAATTAAAATATTTACGTCCCCCCCCCTCGAAAAAAAATCGTAATAGAGAGATATATTATTATAACATTTATTGTATTTATATTCAATACAAAACATACACAGCAAATATTGCAAAAATCAAATGCATATATTACATTTTTTGCCTCTTACCGTTTGGTTCTGAAACTGTTCTGCGGGCTGTTCTGGTAAAATATGAAATACTGTCCCTTTTTTTTTAGTCTGTTTCTGCTTCTTCTGATTGTTCACGGAATTTTCTTTTTTATTTTTTATCAGCCACTTATCCATCTCAGGGTTAAATTTTTTAACGTAGAATAGATCAAATAATATCACCACTTACCGATACTGGCACACCACAGACTGATAACATGAAATTAGTGAATATTACCTGAATAAGAGAATCCCTGGACCAGTAACATTTTTCTCTTTTGTGACTTTTCTCCCTTTAAGGAATTAAGCCTAACACGAAACGGACAGCAAAGGCAGGTTATTAAAACGTGCATATGATTGGTGCGGTATTAACAAAAGATCGCGCAACCAAAAGATAAAAGCATAGCTGACAATTGAGTTGAAATGCTAACTCTCTTCAACCGAATTCCATATGTGAAACTGCCATAACATTCATTATATATATTACTTAGTTTTAAAACTTTTACGAATTTTAACACGTTCGGTTGAATTTTATCGCTGCCTTGGGAAATCGAACTCGCACACATCTAATTAATAACAATAGTTTTTAGTTAGATACTGTGTTTGCCCATGCAACATATAGTTTTGTTTCAGTCTATACAGCATAGTTTCTGTATGAGGAGACATGTGATTCATTAATTAGTGTTTTTATCCCAGTTGTCTCTAATTGCACTATTTGTTGAGAAATATATTACACAGACTCCTCATACCTTATTCACTGGCATAATAAAAGTACTTGTTTTTATTGCCTCTGCAGTATAGTGGCTGTTAGGGAGGGCGTGTTGTTTACCACTGCTAGCGAGTTACTATCTCCCCACATGAACTTGTTTAAGCTTTTTTTCATGTGTGAAGTATATGCGAAACTTTTATTGGTAACAGAAAACTAGCTCGGATGATAGTGATAATATAAAACGAGTTTTGATATGTATATAAAGTCAATATCAACAGTCCCTGATTACGAACGCGTGATGAAAGGGACAGGAAGATTTGGAGCTTCCCTGGAGAGCATTTGAAGTAAATACAATTAACCACTGCTTTGAAATGAAACATATGAATACGCAATATTTACTAATATTCATTAAGCGCCGAATATGCAGGAAGCAAAGTTTGTGAACCAACACCAATGTGTGAATTTTTCCATTAAAATATAAAAAATAACAAAAAAGAAATAATAAATAATAAAAGTTAAATACGTTTTTTCTTTTAAAATAAAAAAAATCTACTTAGTCTTAAAACATTTTAAATTTGTTTTCATTATTTCACGGCCACCCCCCTCAACAAAACCTACGGTCCCAAAGGGGCCGTGGCCCACAGTTTGGGAAGTGCTGGTCTATGGTATAGAAAATATCTTAAAGTAACTTTTTCTCACTTAATGTAAAGAAATAAGTAAAGCATAAAAGTTGTGCTTATCTCTTTATATCAAAAATTACAAAAGCAGCATGAACAAGTTCAGAGATAATATAAATATAGTCTCATTTTCAAGGTATGTGTGGATGGATGGAAATTTCTTCACTTGGTTATACTATAAATTGAAGATGCCAAGAATATATTCTTGGTTTAATCCTTTATCTAAGTGTAAGCAAACAAAGTTTGCATGTGAAGTAACTTCACAACTGGGCTACTTGTATATAGAGACTAATGACCACACATTACTTTTCTTAGTATCCCATAATGCAAAGCATGGATCCTTATGGACATGTATAATGCTATGCATTATGCGAAGAGTTACTACCCAGACCAGTTTGGACAAAACCACAAATATAATTTCTTGGCATCTTTAATTTATAGTATAACCAAGTGGAAAAACTTTCAACATCTATCTCTAATCCAGAGTATTTAAATAAGGTGTCACCTTTTGCCTACTAGTATATGAAAATGACTTCCACATTACTTCAACCGTGGTATCACTTCTGAGTCTGGCTCCCACTGAAGGTCGAAACTGGTCTGGGTAGTGACCTGCTTTCAAACCTCATTTGAAGCTGGCTGCTCTCCTAAAGCATCCACTCCCTACCTCTCCTCCCCCTCCCCCCCCCTCTATTCCAGGTGTTCACGAGGTTCCCTGTTCTTGCAGCTTATTGTGGTCAGACTTTCAGATCTGTTCACATCTTCCTAGAAGAACATGGACACAAAAAAATACATCAGGTGTCACAACTATGGTTAGTCAGGTCCAGCAGACCATGCCTTGGGATACCTTGCATAGAATGAAATTGAAATAAAATTAAAAAAAACCATGCTCCATTGTAGCAAATACAAAAACTTGAAAGACTTCTTAAAATCAGTAGCAGACTTAAAAACAGCCTAATCTTAATAAATATGGTTGTATTAAACTTCTCAAAATTTGAGAAACTTTAATTCTTAGGCCTCCCACCCAATGTTGAAGCTAGCTAACCCATAGATGGCATCCCTCATATTACTTTAGTCTTAATTTATCCTAATCTCATTTCTTTCACTTATTTTCAATGTTAACATTGTATTCCGGAAGATGTCTGTGACAGTTGAAATATTGAAATGATTAAGCCTGTTTAATTATTTTTTTGTGCTGTAACTTATTCCAACATGTGACATAAGTAAAATCACACTTAAGCCTAAATGCTTGAAATACTTAAGAAAAATAATTCACTGGTTGGAACACAAAACAAATAAGCAAGTCACATGAATTAAACAATAGAGAAGGTATCATAGATCATTATCAAATTCCTGACATGTACCCTTAAGGGGTGTACAGGATATGATAGTACTACATGAAAAATTTACATCATTACTAACTTCCTATCTACAATTTTCCTCCAAATCAGTCTGTTACTTGTCAAGACTCCAACATTATCAGATCTTATATTTCTATTGTCTAAGGCACTTTGTACCATATCAATCCACCTATATCTTGGTCTTCCTCTGTGTCGTTTTTCCTGCCAACCTGGTAGAGAACACTTGTTTTGCTAATCTTTCCTCGCCCATTCTGTTTAAGTGACCATACCACCTGAGATTAGCTCTGTTAACGCATTCCTGGATGCTGACAATGTCAAGTTCTTTCCTAATATCCTCATTTTTAATATGATATTGCCATCGATGCCATCTGTTCATGCCTCTAATCTTTCTCAGGACTCTCATATCTGCGGTCTCTAGTCTTCGGTCAAGTGTTTTACATCTGAACCAGCTCTCAGATCCATAAGTTAAAACTGGTTTGAACACTGTCTTGTATAGCTAATTTAGTGTTCCAACTAATTTCTCTCTTATTCCATATGAATTTATTCAATTGACTTCCCACCATACCAGCTTTGTTGATTCTGTTGTCTATTTCCATATTTAATTTATCATCTTCAGTAAAAATCATGCCTAAGTAGCTGAGATGTTTTGCTTGTTCCACAGGTTCCCCGTTCACAACACAGTTGACATTTTCAACAATTCTACCTATTTTCATTGTCTTTGTCTTTTTATTGCTGACCTTCATACCATATCTATTACAACAGCTATTCAATTTAGTCATAGAATCTTGCAGACTTGTAGCAGATTTATTTAGAAGTATAACATCATCCGCATAAAGCAAAAAGCTGAAATTAACATCTCCAATTTTGATATCGTGTTTAATACCACTTTCCTTCATAACGTGATCCATATAGATAATGAATAACAGAGGGGATAATGTATATCCTTGTCTCAAATCAGATTCAACATTAAACCATCTTCCTGTACTTCCTTCAATTCTAACTGCTGACTTACAACTCAAATAAAGACTAAGTATTGCTTGATATAATGCCCCATTGACAACATGTAACTGTAGCATATTGAATAGCTTCTCTCTTGGCACCTTGTCATATGCCTTTTCCAAATCGACAAAACTTAAATACAAATCTTTGTTATATTCCCATGCTTTCTCAACTATTTGTCGTAAAGTGAAGATCTGATCCTGACAGCCTCTATTTGGCCTGAATCTAGCTTATTCTTCACCAAGCTTTTCTTCCACAATTCTTCTCAACCGTTTCTCAAGTATACTTGCATAGAAAAAAGTTCTTGCCAGGAACACTCAGTAGGGAAATACCTCTGTAATTCCCACATTTAGTTTTATTTCCTTTTTTATATATGGGTACTATGAGAGCTCTACTCCAATCGGGAATTCGTCCTTCTGGCTAGGCTTTCTGAATTATGCAGTGCAGCCACTGTAAGACTTTTATACCACCATACTTCTGCATTTCTGGTCGAATAACATCTACTTATGCTCCCTTTCCACATTTCAAGCCTTTGATGGCTTTTTCTACTTCAAGTGTGGATATGTATGCCTGTTGAGTGTTTTTTACCACTGTGCTATCACTGCTTGTTTCATTTAGCAATTTTTCAAAATAATTACTCCATACTTCAAGGATATCTTTTTCTCCTGTTTTCATGTCACCTTTATCATCTTTCTCCTTTTACAGCACTCTTTCCTTCCTTTCTAAACTTCTTCAACAACCCCCTAATGTTGGAGGTTTAATGGATTTTTTACAACACTCAAAGGATTAAAAAGAATTTAATACTTCCTATATTTCGTCCTAGTCACTAGGACATCTACGGGGATTACAAAAATAACTAATGTAAACATAACACAAATATCATACAATACTAAGCCCAACCACGTGGGTGACATTAAAGTCCTATCTAGGTGGAGCGCCCTCTAAGGGCGGTTGTAAGTGGCCTGGAATATAAAGTAGGATCTCTGGTGATGGGTGTTTCCCAAATTTTCGGAAGCTTAATGCAACTGTATTTATTAAGATTTGGTTGATTTCTAAGAGCTGCTGCTGCTTCTAAGAATAGTCTCTCTTTCTTGAATTTACTGTGATGGAGCATGGTGGTTTTCTTCCATGATACTCTGTGGGTGGTTTCCAAGACATGGTCAGCCAAGCCTGAATGACCATAGTTGTGTTTACAGATGTAAACAAGCCTGAATGACCATAGTTGTGTTTACAGATGTAATGCCACAGTCGTTCTTAATACCAGTGAATACAATCGCAAAATGAATATTATCCTCCGCGATCGCGCTACCTACATCCCGCTAGAACACGACCCCACAAAAACACAAGTTAAAAAATTAAAAATCTTGCTTAAAAAAGTATCTTCCTGGCCCCCCCGACATCATGAAAAAACTTAAACCTTTCCGCTCCCGTCCCCCCCCCCCCCCAAATTTACGGCTTGCCAAAAATCCACAAACCCAATTCCCCACACAGACCTATAGTAGATGCCACCAATGCACCTTGCTACAGACTGTCTAAACAGCTGGCCAACTCTCTGACACCCCCCCTCACTGGAAGGTCCACTTCCTATATAAAAAACTCGACCCACTTTAAAGCCCTCATAGAAAATTTAACCTTGAATAAAGCAGACATATTGTAAGCTTTGATATCTCCTCTTTGTTTACTAATATTCCCTTAACTGACACCTTATCTCTCTTACAAAAAGTTTTCCCTTCTGACATCTTAGATCTCTTTTCCTTTGCCATTAACTCTGGGTATTTTTCTTGGAAGAACAAAATCTACAAGTAGATGGAGGGAACTGCCATGGGGTTCCCCCCTCTCTCTCCCCTTGCCAATTTCTATGTGGAAGATTTTGAAAAACGAGCCATAGACTCAGCCCCACTCAAACCTTCTATCTGGCTAAGATATGTAGACGATGTGTTCTCTATTTGGCCTCATGGCCCAGACACATTACTCCTTCCTCAGTCATCTCAATAGCCTACATCCAAGAATCCAGTTTACTATGGAAAAGGAAAAGAACAATTGTTTACCCTTCCTAGACACCTTAGTCACACGCCTGCCTAATGATACACTTGCCTTCACTGTATACAGAAAACCCACACACGCAGGCAGATACATTCACAAACTCTCACACCACCAACCCTCTCAACAATATGGCATTATTAAAACTCTTACCAAGATAGCCCACAATCATTGTTCCAATGGAACCGCCCTCACTACTGAGCTTAACTACATACACAACACTTTCCTCTCCAATGGCTACAGCGATCACAGTATCAAAAAAATAATTAGTTCCTCTCCCATTCCCGGTCCTTCTCGTCAACAAGAATTTAAAAATGCCATCACCATACCCTACATCCATGGCACATCCGAAAAAATAGCCAAGATTCTAAAAAAGTACAACCTACACACAGCATATAAACCCCACTGCAAACTTGCTACCCTTATCCGTTCTACAAAAGATCAGCTCCCTCCTCTCTCTCTCTCTGCCTGGAGTTTACAAAGTACCCTGTTCCTGTAAGCTGGCGTACTTCGGACAGACAGGCAGATCAGCATCCATCCGCTTAGAGGAACACAAGTCTTACATCTGTAAACACAACTATGGTCATTCAGGCTTGGCTGACCATGTCTTGGACACCACCCACAGAGTATCATGGAAGAAAACCACCATGCTCCATCACAGCAAATTCAAGAAAGAGAGACTATTCTTAGAAGCAGCAGCTCTTAGAAATCAACCAAATCTTAATAAATACGGTTGCATTAAGCTTCCGAAAATTTGGGAAACGCTCGTCACCAGAGATCCTACTTTATATTCCAGGGCGCTCCACCTAAATAGGACTTTAGTGTCACCCACGTGGTTGGGCTTAGTATTGTATGATATTTGTGTTATGTTACATTAGTTATTTTTGTAATTCCTGTAGATGTCCTAGTGACTAGGACGAAATATAGGAAGTATTAAATTCTTTTTAATCCTTTCTGAGTGTTGTAAAAAAATCCATTAAACCTCCAACATTATGTCTTCACAGCACTTAAGCCTCTATACACGAATTCAACAACCCCCAGAATATCTTATTCTGGAGGTATCATAGATATAATTCTTAAACAGTGATTAAGATGGTTTGGACATTTCTCAGAGAATGTCTTCTCAGAGATTACAAAATATAGCCTTGAAAGGAATCATTGGAGGAAGATGAAGAGGCAGACTAAAAAGAACTTGGTTAGTCTTTGAAGGAAAGGTCACAATTATCAATCCTCAGAGAAGAAATGGCCTGAGATAGAGCTTGATGGGAAAGAATTCTTATTCATAATAGAAAGAAGAGAGAACAAATCTATTTGTGTTGTGCCAGTCATATGCAAATAGTTCATATTTGATTAATGCAGATTGAAATATAATTACCTATAATAACTTGATGTATAAGAAATAAGTTAAATCCATTTTTATATTATTTATAAATTATATCTTATGTATTTTTATTAGTATAAAATTTTTGCCCTAATATTAAGGGCATCTTCAGTATCACTCAAATTAAACTAGAACAGAAACCAGTTGAATATACTGGTTTCTGTTCTTGTTTAATTTGAAAGTCATGTCGCTCTTGAATGTCAAGAGCCACAGCATGTTTCTCCATTGCAGATAATGTAGGCTAAGATCATTATCTAGTGCAGATAATGTAGGCTAAGATCAGCTGTGGAACTAGATTAGTGAAATCCATATTGGTGGTTGCTGATAGGTCTATAGGTATTGGAGAGGTTGACTGACTTTCACCATTATTTTTGGAAAGGATTAAATGATGGCATATTTCTCTTTTCTTTTTTTGAAATGTGTTTGCTTCCATGTTTTGGAATAGGTGCTAGCTAGTTATAAAAGAGCGTAGAAGATATAGGACATATCAGCACTGACACATTTGAGTACAACTGGAGGAATGCCATCAGGACTGGAAGATTTCTATGGTATCTAAGTTTTAGTATTCTTCTGATGTCTTTGCTGAAAAACTACACTGTCTTGACCATGCAGGAATTGGAGAATAACAATGGCAGGAGATCACTTATCTTTAGGTATTGTAACAATTCTGCCATCTGAATGAGAGGTGGAAGTTCAGATGAGCAGAAGTTGCATCTGATGGGCTTTTTTGCAATGGACCCAGAAGGCAATGCTGCCATTTGGACAAGAGGTGCATTTTCTGCTGATCGGATTGGTTATGGTTATTTTGCATTTATTGCATGCTTCAGCATATGCTGAGCACACAGTTGGTGTTCTTCAGGATTATTATTTATTGTATGGGTACAGAGCAGGTTTAATTTAAAGTAAAAACAATCTTAGAGAACAGAATAGATACTTTGTGTAATGGTTTACTCTTCTATATTAAGTCATCATTTGTGTTGTAGATTTGTCCAAATTCATCAGCCACTCATCTGCTTTTGTTGATACTCTTGATAAGTCTGATGGGCTGCCAGGGAAGGCTTGTAACTTCCCTACATAATGTAGGTCATTGTTTGAATCGATGCTCCACAGTTGCAAGTCAGATGAATTGATGTCCCAGGAGTGCAAGCATGCTGCACTCCTGCCTTGTCCAGTTCAAAAACAGCTAAGTGTTTGTCAGGCATGATGAGGGAAATCAAAGCCAGGTGGTTGACTAATTGGATTCTTTAACTTCTTTGTCAGTGTTGGCATATTGTTCCACTCTTCTTTCCAAGCATTGGAAATATTAAATCCCTTGTCAATTAGCTGTTCAGCAGTTTTTATAGAGAGAAGTCTGTATGAGTGTCATGTCCTGTCACTACCAGATCAATGGGAATTGGGGACGAGGGGGTTCATGATTTTTGTATATTCCCTTTGAAGGAAGTCACTATTGCTTACAACTGGGAGCCAGCGTGGTGGAGTCAGTTTGAATTGTTTCTGTCACAGTTCTCATACTGGTGAGTTGGGTATTGATTTTTGAGGCATGTGTGTATGTTATTCAGCCATGCAGATACACAGTATTCAGCATAGACCAAGTTGATAGTTGCAGTCTGGAGCACCTCTGCTGGGGCTCCATGTGATGTGCTGGCAAGCTTCTGGATAATATTGTGGCAGGATGCCAGTTTTAGTGATAAGTGTTGAGATGCTGACAATGTCAGGGTCCTGTCCAGTGTGATCCCCAGATATTTAAGGTTTAGGTTGTACTTTAGTATTTGACCATTCATCTCAATTTTGAGTTTCTCATGGGCCTGTTTATGATAGAGGTGAAAACTAGACACCTCTGTTTTATATTCATGTTTGGTTGTAATCTCCAGTTCCTAAAATAGGTATTTAACATAGCTAGAGCTCTTGTTAATATGTCCTCTGTCACTTAGTCATTGATTTTGTTGCTATTGCCAGGTCGTCAGCATAAGAAAACTTCCTAGAGACAGTAGAGGGCAAATCACTAATATACACACGTTGAAGAGCAGCAGGGACAGAACAAAATCTTGGGGTAGGCCATTATTCAATCTGTAGGGGCTGGCTTACTGCATCCTTTGCGAAAACCTGGAAGGTGCGAGTGGTGCAGCAGTTAAGAAGAGTACAACTTTTTGCATGATTATACAAGGTAACTTAAGAAGTAAGCCCTGCCTCCATACAGTGTCATTCTGTGAGGTCAATAAATGCTACAGATGTTTTCAAGCATTTTTGAAAAGTCTGCTCCTATACAAGGCGTTCAAAATGGACCGAACTTTTTAAATAGCGCGCTGCACCTAGTGGCAGGTTTTTATAACAAACTGCCATTTGCCCGGTTCTGCTATGAGTATTAGTTGTCGAATTACATTTGCTGATGCACAAGCTGTTCATCAAATTAGTGACAATGAAAGAGCTTGAACGTGTGTGTGTGTGTGAGGGATGATGTTTGCAGGAAGAGGACGTTGTACCATGACAATGCGCAATCATCCGTACAGCAAAATATCAGACATCTGTTGTGCCCCATCCACTCTATTCTCTGGACTTAGTGCCTAGCAGACTTTCCTGTTTCCCAAACTTAAAGCCACTTTGAAAAGACATCCTTTCCAAACCACAGAGGGGATTTAAGGAAAATATGATAAGAGAACTGTGCACCATCACACAAAAGTGCATTCCAACAATGGAAGAAACATTGGGAACAGTATATTGCCAGTAGAGAGGACTACTTTGTAGGGGGACAGTGTTTAAAATGTTAAAATGACAGTCTTGATAGCAAGTTCGGTCTATTTTTGAACACATCTTGTATGTTATACATCTTGTATGCTGGGGTTAGACAATAACTCTGCCATTGTCTAACCCCAGCCTTATTTATAGGGATACAATTTTTGACTATTGGGCTTACAGGGTTATGTCTAAAACAGCAAGCAATGCTATCAGGCAATAATTTTCAGGTTTGTCCTCACTCTTGCCAGACTTAAATAAGGCTATTATCTTAGAATGTTTAAAGACACTTTGTAGTTTACTACTAGCAAGGATGTTTGAATAGAAACAGCGAAGTCACTCCTAGCATACTCCAGAAACATGCCATCTGAACCAGTGGCTTGTCCACTCATAGAAGCTTGAATTGTTTTATCAATTTTGGAAGAGGTGAAAGAATGAGAAAATTCTGACTTCATGATGGCTCCATTCCAGTTCTGTTTTAACATTTTTTGTATGCTTCCTGGCTGCAGGTGTTCTGGAAAGATTAATTATATGGTTTGCTATTTGACCTTTTCTTAATGTTCAGAGTTGAAGCACCACCCAGTTTTTGTAGTAGTGTCCAGTTTTACAGCTAGTGTCTGAAATCCACATTCTGTATGATTGACTGCCATCTTTCTCTTCTTGCTCTGTTCAGGTTATCAAGTTCTCCGGTGATATCTTGCGAGTGGTTGGTTTGAAATTCTTCATATGGTCTTTGTTTATCTGTGTTCTAGCAGGGAATATATTCCTTTCAGTATCCTCTTGGAATACAGTGTCAAGCTGTAGAGGACCACTCCACCAAATCTTTCATAGTTGTTCAGCTCAGGCTTAATGAACCATACAATGTCAGAATTTCCTTAAAGATGCTCTAGTTTGCCTTGCAGGAGTTCGATCTTGGAAGGGCATTGATCAGGTTAGTGGGACTCTTAGGCCTGCCTAGAGGATGACTGGGCTACATTGTTTTCCCAAAACTAGGGAGTACTTGTCAGGTTATAAGGACTGGCATCAGTTTGCTGTCGGTAGTCATAAAGTATAAATTGGGGTTGGTGTCAATATTCCACTGTTCAGCTTGGTCTTGGTGGCAAAGACAAGTTGCAGATTATTATCTGCCCAATATGCAAAGGGTTTTCCATTTTTGTCACTATTCTTATTTCCACTTAGTATGATGAATGTTAAAATCACTTGCATATATTGCTGGGTGGCTATATAAGAGTAAAACTGACT
Source organism: Typopeltis vanoorti (assembly GCF_054136105.1). NCBI lineage: Eukaryota > Metazoa > Arthropoda > Arachnida > Uropygi > Thelyphonidae > Typopeltis > Typopeltis vanoorti. The sequence continues at coordinate 59,822,903 of NC_143566.1, forward strand.
GAGGCCAAGATGTACTTGGAGGTTTGTAGACATTTAATATTTTAAGACCACAGGGGAGAAGGATAGTTATTGTTGATATACCATTTGATTTGTTCTTGTTCCTGAGAGGAGTGATATCCCTGTGATAGTGCTTCTTGCATATGTGGCACATTCATAAATTTTGTGGGATGTGACATCAATTATTGTATATCCGGGGATAATATATCTTACGTCAGCTTTTGACAGGTCTTCAATATGCGTTTCTTGTACAATGACTATATCAGTGCTCTCTTTCAGAAGCAGTTTTCCCAAAACTTGACACTTGCTACAGCTTAAACCTTCCATGTTCATCTGTAGTACTCAGGCTATTGGGCCTATATGAACTATTATAGATGTTGATCCCAATGTCTCAGTGGTGATCTTGGAATTGATGGCTAAAGCTACCAGTTCTGCACTTTCAACATGCATCCTGCTCTCGGCTGCCAGGAATCTACTAAGTGATAGTTTGACACCCAATATCCCTAGTCTTCACGATAGCACCTTTGATAAACCAATTCTTGGTAAGTGGATGGGAATCCCTCCCCATGCATGGCATAAATCATTGCCCTGTATGGGAAAGGATTAAGAGAAAAGTAATCTGAATTCTTTTAAAAGAGCTGGAGAGTAGTCTTTGAGGAATATTTCAAATGCATTAGATTTTGTATATCCTTAGGTGGGCAAATTAGTGAAGGATATCTTTAGAAGAGCTGGGACTTTTTAATTTTATGGGTGGTTTGAAGATTTTTTTAATGTTGTATTTTTGGGTTCTGTTTTTTCATATTTTCTTCTAATGCAAAGAATGGCAATGGCATTATTGAAGATTACATTAAGGGAATATCAGAAAATAGAACACTGCAAGAATATATCATACATCATCAAGATGATAATCAAACAACCCACACAATTATAAAGCTTGTTTAACCCCTTCTAACATACTTTTCTTCACCTTGCCCTCCCAGGGGTATATCAAAACCCAGGTTATCTGTAATTTATCCTACATAGGAAAAACATGACGTACAATCCCAATATGAAAATAACAAAATATATTTTCCTTTATTTTCGAAAATCAGACCTTTCCAATCATGAACTTCACACCACAGAATTGATTAGAAATTCTGTGGTGATTGGCTTAAAAATAATAGGACTGTAGAGAATTTAACTGATAGCTACTTTAAATAATGTCTTCATTTTTTTATTTAAATTTTTTAATTATTTAAATTTTGCTCTTTTTCTTTTCCTCACCAGAGGTTAGGCTGGATCAATGGTAAAGAGAGTAATTATGCTGTAATTTGCTAAAGTGTATTGTGAGGTATCTGAGAGCAATTTACTTAAAACTAACTCTGGTGTTTGTATTCAGAATTTCTACACAATAAATGTCCACCATATAACCATGACGGCAAGAGCATTCAATGGTTGGATGGAATTGATTGTATGGTTAACTACCGGGAAGATTTTAATGGACTTTTGGCTTGGATGGATGGTTAAAGGAGAAAACCTAACTTCTTGGATGCTGTAAATTATATATTTAGTTTAATCCTTTATCCAAGTGTTTAATAAGCAAACAAAGTTTGTGCCTGAAGCATCCTCAGGACTGGGGTAACTTGTGGCAAAGGTGGACTGAGTTCTGATCACTTTCCTTAGTATCCCATAATGCAAAGCACATCTCCTTACAGACATTTTGCTTATACTTGGATAAAAGATTAAACTAAATATATAATTTATAGTCTAACCAAGTGAGAAAGACTTCCAACATCTTTCTCTAATCCAGAGTAATTTAATAATGTGTGACACCTTTTGGCAACTGGCATATGGAAATGACTTCTGCATTGCTTCAACCTTGGTATCACCTGGGTCTGGCTCCCACTGAAGAGACCTCAATAGGAGTCGAAACCGGTCTGGGAAGTGACCCTTCCCATAGTGCATGGCATTATACATCTCCTTGCGGAGATATGCTTTGCATTATGGAATACTAAGGAAAGTGATCAGATTTCAGTCCACCTTTGCCACGAGTTGCCCCAGTCCTGAGGATGCTTCAGGTGCAAACTTTGTTTACTTACACTTGGATAAAGGATTAAACTAAATATATAATTTATAGTCTTACCAAGTGGGAAAGACTTCCAACTTCTTGGATGCTGGAGGCAATACTTGTACAGACAGTCCCTGCTTGTAAAGTTTGGAGAATGCAACTCTTATAATCTTGAAGTTTACATAGTATTTATTAATCAAAGTAATATAATACAGTACAAATATTATGAGAAAACAGAAAATCAATGTTTACTTTGCTTTTTCGACCCTTCTTATGGAATTATCAAGAGATGACTGGATGTGGCATGCTTCTTCTCTTCATAAATCTCTCCTCCTCTCTATCTCCCCATAACAGGCTAATATATCATCTGTTTCTCTTTAAACTCTCAAGAAATGGGCACTTAGGATCCATGCAAACACTAAAAATATACAGCACTAAAACAGTAAAAATATTGCGCATTTATGTAGAAAGCAAGACTGAGGAAAATTCTGCAAATGCACCACGTTTGCCTTGCTGAAGACTGTTGTTAGATAGCATGCGAAATTACTATTACGTGGCACCTCCAGGGAGTCCAAAGACTCATCGAGGGAGAGCATCTACTCTACAAATCTGTCTCCACCTTAACAATCTACCAACTACAAGTAACTGCAACTACACCAACTAGTGTTTTCACAGACAATCGCAAACATCCATGCCCACAGCAGGATTCGAACCCTCAGCCTGTTGGCTGGAGAGAGGATACGCTAACCACTCCAACCAGGCTGAAATAACATAGGTTGAGTGAAATTTTTATCGTTCACCATTTTCTAGCTCTTTCACGATAATTTATGAAAGTCAGGTATTGCCTGTAATATGTTTGATAAGATTGGAAGTTAGTTATCCTAAAAAGAAAATTCTTGTTTTTTTCCAGATTGTTCTTTAAAGTAAGACTGAAAGAAAATGATTTCTTTTATGCAAGAAGATGGAATTGAATTTTGCTCACATTGATATTAACAGTGTTATTAGAACCTTATTGAAGAGTTTCAAAATCAGAATTTTAGGTTATAGATATTCTGAAATTTTTGTATTTGGTGCAAGATTTGACAAATGAGAAAGAGCGATATTGTCATCAGCAAACTTATGGATTGGATGTGGTTCACCTGGAAAAAGATTGTCTGGAAGAAAGCAGGTGAAAGTACATAACTTTGAGCAACCTCAGTATTAATTGACAATTTTGAGGATAAAAATCTATCCACCACCATGTGTAATGCACAATAAAGAGAAAGCTTGCATAAATTATCATTAATATGATAGCTTATCTAATAAGCCTTTGTGCTAGACATCGAAATACTCTAGAGATATTAATAAATACCACTCGAGATTCCTTAAACTTTTCAATATTTGTCCAGAGGTGCTTGACAATAAGACATTTTCCTGTTTGACAGTAGCGGAATCCATATTGTCATAATTTTAGTTGAAAGCTTTCCAGGAATTTTTCATTGGTCCTGTACACAAGAGATCAAAGAATCAATAAGCACATCAGTGTTGCTGGTTGGTGCACGGGAGAACTGAGATAGAAGTTTGAGAAGAGTTGTAAGTTGTAGTTGATTGGGAATACTTATTGCCTTAAGCTGTTCCAGAGGATGGAGATAGATGGAATAAAAGACGAAGAGGTTCAGTGTGTTTATAGGTGCACCATAAAGGGACATGAGACAGTTGCTGCGCTTGTATTAACAGGTGAACAAAGTGGATAAATTATGATTTCAAGTTCAGTGAATCTATAGAACAGACAGTGCTGAAACATTCTGTGAGATAGAGGTTGAAATGAATCTGTAATATCTGTGAGCCAAATGTCTCTCCTCTAGACAGTATCAAGAAGTTTTAGGTGCACCCCCAAACATTAGTGTTCTAAGAATGTGCAGATTTGGGAAATATAAAGTTAAGAGTTGGTCGAGTGTAAAATAGCATCTTGAATAAAAGAGGATGCCTAGTTTTTTGGATGCTAAGGAAGCTATTGATATGTGTTTATGCCAAGGAGAGACTGGAGGTAAAATTTGGTCCAAGCAGAGAGATCTAATCTTGTCTGGTGATTTATGTATTACTGAACATAAGGGTAGCTGAGCTGATTTCTCTTTTGGAGAAAAGGCAAGACTATTATGGTGGCATTGAAAGATGGTATGTAGATGTAGATCAGTGTTTAGGGCACTGGTTTTAGATCTTGATGCTTGGGATGGCTGTGCGCTGCATGTTTTGTCAAATGATTAGGATTAATGGAGAGTACTATAGTCTGCAAAGCTGTGGACAGGATTAGTGGTGATTGACAGTGGGTTACTTACATATAGGAGAAAAAGAGTAGGTGATATGTCAGCCCTGAAGTACTCCTGCATTGGTGGTAAATCTCAAAGAGAGGGAGCCATACATCATGACATACAGCAAATGACCAGAGAGGAAGCTGGCAACCCAAAGGTTTGGGTTGCCAGCTTCCTCTTGCCAACCCAATTTGTTTAGCATACCTCGATGCCAGACATAGTTATAAGATCTGGAAATGTCAAGAGCAAAAGAGTTAATTTCTCTGAAATTTTCCATGATATGTACAATGGTGGGTGATTTAAGCTAAGAGGTCAGCTGTGGAGAAGTTGGAGAGGACTGGAGTGATGGTGATTGGTTGGTGGTTTGATGTTAGACTTCTGTCTCCCTTTTCCAGGGATAGGTTGGATGTGTGATTGTTTCTGTGCATTGAGATTAGTACCAGCTATGTATAATAGGGTGTAGAGATAATACAGGATTGGTATTAGTTCTAGAGCACAATGTTTGAGAACAATTGGAGCAATGCCATCAGGACTAGAAGACTTATAGTGTCAAAGTTATTCAGTAATTTTGATGTATTTGTTGAAAAACTTCAGGAGGCATGTGGTGCTCAGATTCTGCTATGATGGGAGGAAATTTCCCTTAGTCATCTATGCAAAAGTTCAAGAAAAAGAGATGCCAGGAGATCAGCCTTATGGGTGAAATAACAGTGGTGCCATTAGTAAGAGAGAGAGATGTGGAAGTGCAGGTGTGCAGAAGTTGCATTCAGTAGCCTTAGTAAGGGTCCAGAAGGCATGGCTTCCATTTGGACAAGAGGCAGATTTTCTGTTGTTGGCTGTCTCTTAATGACTGCTTTGCATTTGTTGAGTGATTTGTGTATGAAGCCGGACTTCTTGTTAAAGCCACCTGCAGATGAGGATTTTGGGTAGAATATGAAATGAAGGCCTTCATGCCAGTGAGGATAATTTCTATGACTTGTTTAAAACAGATGTTAGGGTTGGATGAGTGGAAGCAATAATTAGCCTGAGAAAAGGAGTAGAAAATCCTCAGTAGGAATCACAGTAGAAATCAGTAGGAATCGCAATAAATGGAAAGATTGTTAACAACCTACGATATGCAGATGACACCGTGCTAATTGCAGATAACATTATGGATCTCCAAAAACTCGTTGACAGAGAAAGCCAAAGTACATAGAAAGCCAAAGAATGGGAATAAATATAAACATCAACAAGACAAAATACATGATCATCAGCAAACATCCAGCCTCATCAATGAAACTGACACTCAATGGGGAAAATATTGATCAAGTGCCAAGATATAAATATCTTGGTTGCTGGCTTAATGAACGTTGGGATCCAGAAATAGATATAAAGACAAGGATTGAAGTTGCACGGCAGTCCTTCATGAAAATGAGAACACTATTCTGCAATAAAGACCTAAACATGGAAGTCAGATGCCGAATGCTGAAATGTTACGTGTGGTCTATTCTGCTCTATGGAGTTGAAACATGGACATTGAAGGCGACAACCATCAAGAAAATCGAAGCCTTTGAGATGTGGCTATACAGAAGAATGCTAAAGATATCATGGACAGAAAAAATTACCAATGAAGATGTCTTAAAATCCATTGGCAAAGCTAAGCATCTTGTACAAATAATCAAGAAACGAAAAACATCATATCTTGGACACATCATGAGAAACAGCAAATACCAACTTCTACAAACTATTTTGGTAGGAAGAATTGATGGCAAAGGAACTAGAGGAAGAAAAAGAATATCATGGTTTGACAACATCAAGACGTGGACAGGAAAGAGCAGTGCACAACTGCTCAGATTGGCACAGGAGCGCGGTTTGTTTGCCAAGATGGTCGCTGACCTTCGATAGAAGATAGCACAATAAGAAGATAATAAGATCCAGATGGCGTGAGGGTTACAGATGCAGAAGAGGTTGTTCACTTAATGAGTGCCTATTTCGTTAAAAGCTATCAACCTAGTGAATGCAACATTGAGCTTACTGTTACCTCTTCACTAGATAAAGAAATGCAGGTGTGTGAGGCCGAGGTATTAGAGCTGTTGCACAAACTGAATAAGAATTCAGCAATAGGGACTGATGAAATATCAGCACATGTGCTAAAAGTGTTCAGCTGAACTGGCCATTCCTTTGACCAAAATGTTTAATGAGTCTCAGAACAAGGAAGATTCCTCAGGAATGGAAGGAATGTATGGTAATCCCATTGCACAAGGGTGGTGCAAAGACTGATGTATCCAACTATCGACCAATTAGTATCTCAGCAGGAGTGGTGATGAAGATTTTGGAAAAATTGGTTAGGGCTCGCATTCAGAAATGGGTTTACTAAGGGAAGGTCATGCTTAGCAACTTGCTCACATTCTATAACAATGTTACCATTGAACCAGACAAGGGGAATGGATACACCGTGAGACTTTTGGATTTTGCTAAGGCTTTTGACAGCATACAACAATGATGACTGCATAAATTGGAGAAAATAGGTTTGGGTTATACAATATTAGCATGGATAAGAGGATGGCTGACTCAGATCCCCCATATATCAAAAAGTGGTATATGGGGGATCTGAGTCTGCAAGGTTTAAGGTAACAAGTGGTGTACTACAAGGATCAGTGCTTGGTCCGCTGTTATTCAATCTGTACATTAATGACATTGGGAAGGATTTGACAAGCAACATACAGCTATTTGCTGATGATGCAAAGATAGGTATGGTAATCAGGAATGCTGATGATTTGAACAGGCTGGAATTGTGGGCATGGGAAAATGCATGTCAGTTCAATGTCAGTAAGTTATTCACTTTGGCATGATTAGATATCCAATGTCGTATTATATTGGCGGAATTAGGCTAGAAGAAACTAGATAGGAAGTTGAAGTTCAGGGGGCCATGTGGCAAAGATAACTCAAAAGATAATTGCAATGCTGAAATGAATGTAAAAATAAGGATGTTATTTTGCCTCTTTACAATGTCTTGATAAGACGTCACTCGGACTATTGTGCTCAGGTCAGGTCTCCTGGTTGTGATTCTGATATATTGGAGAGTGTTAAATGATATATCAGGATTGTGGAATACTGATTATGAAGACAGATTGAGAATTTGTAAACTGCAGACACTAGCAAACAGGAGAAAGAGGGATGATATGATTTGAGAATTACAAACTACTGAAAGGGTCATACAGGATTTCAATTGATGGAGGGTGGGAAAAGAATGAGAGGGCATCCTTGGAAGCTGAGAATGTAGGCCACCAAGAAGGGTGCAAGGGCTGAATTTTTCTCTCAGAGTGGTGCGTGATTGGAATGGGTTGCCTTTTGGATGTTGTGAATGCAAGCAGTGTGAATGAATTCAAGAATAAGTATGATAGCTGGTGCATGTAGTATGGGGCCTCCCTCGATAAGTCTCTGACTCCCTGGAAGTCTCCCTTAATAAGTAGAAGAAAAAAGAAGAATCAAAGCAAGAACAATTGGATGGTAATTTGATGGAAAGCATATTTCAGGATTGTATAGATATGCTGTCCCTTTCTCGGGAATGAGTGGAATACAGGCTAATTTGCAAGTTACATGGGTGGAATATGATATCATGAAAAGGTGGTATAGGAATAACTAGAACATAAATCTTCAGGGTAATTGGAAATGTAATAAGTCCAGGAAGCTTCATCCATTTTGATAAATTTTTTTTCTAATCTTTCTGGTAAAAAAAGAAAAAAGAAAAAAAAAGAGCGTTGCAATGGTGGATCATTTATCACCATTAATATTGCTAAAATTGGAAAAAAAAGTTAATCCAGGAAATATAGTGCAAAAGTGTTTAGAAGCAGGGTTGGACAAACAAGGTGTGACCAATAGCTTGGGCAAAAGAATAAACAGCATGAGTGACATTTAAACATGATGTAGGCAGCCTTTTCAAAATGAATTATGGATTGGTTGATAATTGCTTTCTATTTTGAGTTTGATATAAATGGAAAAATGTAGATGGAACTTATGATGAAAGCCAGTTTCTTCTTGTTTAGCCTTGGCACACTTCTTGGAGAACCAAGGTGTAGATAAGGAGTGAGAATTTAAAGTGGAATGGGAAGAAATATTTCCATACCTATAAGAATTTTCAGTGATGTGTTCAGTGCAAATGTTTGCATCAGATGACTGAAAACATTAACCGAATTTCTAGCCATGAAAATGAGGAGGCAAAGAAGTCACAAACATCTTGGCATTCTTATAATGCCTGATACACTAGGATGAGAATAGCTTTGAGTGAAGAGCTATGTTATATTAAGTCTGAATGTTTTGGAGGACAAACTGAGACTGTTTAAGATTTAGTATTGTAGGCATGTAAACAATTTGTATGAGATGATTGGTGATAGTATATCTTGGCATCTCTACCTGCTGGATCAGTTTTTTAAATGTTGGGTCCATATACGAGAGGTTGGCTGGTCAACTTATGGTACTTTAGTATACTGTATATATGGGTAGTGGGATGGGAAAGGAGGAACTTGTTAACATTCGATTTGAAAGCCTGTATATTGTATTCCTTGGGAAATACCTCATGGGGAAGACTGTTCCACAGTACAGTAGTAGGGATGAAGGAGGAGGAAAAGAAACTTGTTCTGTGGGTTTCAAGGTGTACTGTGAAGGGATGTTGGGAGGTGGCTGTACGTGTTCCAATGGGTTTGTACAGAGTGGGGTAATTATTGATGTTGTTTCAGATTAGCATTTTCCATGAAAATATTTGTAGAATATACAAATTGCAGACTAAACGTCTATGTGAAAGTGGGGTGGCGAGTCGGTAAGAGATGGATCATTTATCAGTCTAATTGCTCTCCTCTGTATTGAGTCGAGCATTTTGAGGGAGCTTTTAGGAGCCCATTCCAAATGTGAGAACAGTATTCGATAGCTGGGCGGATTTGCGATTTGTATAAGGTTAACAGCTATTTTGAAGTGAAGTAACATCTTGAGTGAAAGAGAGTCTAATTTTTTAGAAGCTGAGGATGCAATGGGATTTGAGTGTTATCAAAAATAATACTGGGGAAAATGGTTCTTTTTTGTGGGAAATAAGACAGCTGGGTTTTACTAGCATTGAAGTTGATGAGGTTATCTGAGTCCCATCGGAGGATGTTTTGGAGGCTGCGTTAAGGGAAATTGTGGTTGATGTTCTTGGGTTGAAGTGAATTGTGTATGGTAAGGTTTATCAAATGAAAGGGAGGAGTGCAATGTGCTGTCATCTGCAAAACTGTGTATTGGGTTGGAGGTCAACTGAAGTAGGTCATTGATGTATAGAAGGAAGAGGATCGGTGAGAGAACTGAACCTTGTGGGACCCCAGCATTAGTTGGATAGTGAGAGGATAGGGAGTCATCTATCATTAAACATGTAATGATATGGCTCCCTATCCTCCCACATGTAATGATATGGCTCCCTACCCCCCACATGTAATGATAGTGTGCATCCAGATAGGAAGCTGGCAATCCATCTGCAGAAGTCCTGAGACAGCCCAAATGATGGAAGTTTGCTTAGTAAGCCTTTGTGCCAGACCCAGTCAAAGGCTTTAGAGATGTCAAGTGCAACAACTACTTGGGATTTGCCAAATTTTTCCGTGGTATATGTTCAGAGATAGGTGACATATGAGAGCAGGTCACCTGTTGATCGGCATCGGCAGAATCCGTACTGGTTGTCACTTAATTGGGTACTACTTCAAGGTAGAGTAGTAGTTGAGAATTGATGGTTTTCTCCATCACTTTAGATAGGATTGAGGTGAGTGAGATAGGGTGGTAGTTAGATGGCAGCGATTTGTCTCCCTTTTTGCGAATGGGTTGAATATAGGCCAATTTGCAGGCTTTGATATATATATACCAGTGGAGTAAGATAGTGTGTACAGACTATCAAAGAAGGTCAAAGTTGGGCCATTCTAGGTTAGGTGCTCTCTGGCAGGATATGTCAGAGCGGATATATGCGCACACATCACCCTTGGGTCGAAAGGAGTTAAAGAGTGAATAGTTTGGATGGTTGAGATGGATGGTGCCGGGGAAGGTGAAATTTAAGTTTCTGTTAAGAAGAGTAGGTGATAGTGAATGCTATTAAGGTTAGAGTTGAGACCATGGATGTTGGTGTAGTGGATATGCAAGGGTCTGTGGGGCATGGCTTGGACCTCAAGGGCCTTGCACATTTCCTATGCAGTGCCTGCGTACTGGTCTCCTTGGTGGCTACTAGTGCCGTCACAGTTAAACGTGGAAAGCTAGATGGTTATGAACATTAAAATTTCCAAGTATGGTATTTCACTATTAGAAAAGTTAGACTGTAGAAAATCAACATTTAAAGGAAAGAAACTGAAAAGTTCAGTTGGTTGATGATTAGTGATTAAAAACAGAAAATGAATTGGATAGAATGAGACAGTTTTGTCGTAAAGATTCAAAGTTTGACAAAACTTGATAGTGCATCAGATTGAACATGTGTATAAATGCTACCTTTTGAGACTCTCGGTGATTAGTGCTTGAAGCTGAAATTTGATCAAGGTGTGGTTTTGCAGAAAGTCAAAATGAACATCAAGTTTAGGATCGAATCTTCATGTATTTCAAGTGAATATGAAAGATTTTGGTAGGGTTTCCCTTTTCTTTGTGTAATTGCCCTCCCTTTTTTTCATGCTTAACAGAATAGTGGCAACCTTATCTATTAAGTAATTCTTGAAGCTACCAAAAGCATGAAGTGATTTATTCAGTTTGAGTATTCTGTCTAGTGGCCAGTATGTGGAATGACAGCTTTAAAGCTGTTATAGCTGTTTAAATTTTTTTTTTTTTTATTCAGTCAGAGTTTAATGCCTGAAAAAGAAGAAATTTTGGATTCTCCATGATGTCTAACCCTGAAAACATCACTTGGATTGCATGCTGGGAAAAATGGAGAAAATAGGTGAACTGGGTCTTTTTGTTTTGGAGTCCCAAAGTGGTTTTTTGTCAAATCAAACTTCTAGTAAGCAAAATGTGCTTGTAGACCAGACAGTGAAAGTGGTCCACCATCTAGTGATGCTTTGTCCTACCTTTGAGGGGTGCCACATTTTGCTTATGTTAGTTCATTCCTAGCTTTTCTGCATGCTTGAAAAAGCTTTGTTTTAAATATTACACTGGAACTAACCAAGGTTTTAAATCCACTCCTTGCTTATTTCACAGTTTGAGTGAGCATCTATTAGATTGCTGCAGGCAGTTAACATCTGACTTATTACAAAGGAAAGATGGATATTATTTTTAATTTTTTTGCTTTTAAAAGCATTAGGTTTAGAAGTTTGGGGGAACTTTTTTCATATGTTCATCACACACTTTAGACTGGTTATATTGATCTTTCAGTATTTAACTTTACTGTTCTTAGATATTGAAGCCTTTTGAATGGTCAGGCATTGTATTTATTTTTGCAGTCAATACGTGAGCGTAACCTGAGGTACAGCGGAGCCAGATTATGCAATCATTTATCTCAGCACTTGCGTATCTCTACAGACATTGGTGGAAGCTTCAGGCAGTTGTTACTTAAGAGGTAAGTGAATGGATCTTGCATTTATAATAGAGCATATGCTATGATTTAAAAAAGTTCTCAAGACTTGACCTGAGGTAATCCTGTTTTTATCCTGTCTTTCAGATGTCAGCAAGAGCATAATCGACGGGAAGATCTGGCTAATGCTACAGACAATGGAGCATACTTGAGAGGGTTTACTATATTTTTAGCCGAGTTATTCTCACAAATGGAGGTTAGATTTATTTCATAACTATATTTAATCCATTTTTTCATTAAAAATACTTATTATAGTTATATATTTATAATAGTCTTATGTATTTATGATTTTATTAGTTACATATTTATGATCGATTAAGTCATAAATATATAACTAATAAATCTTAGTGGATTACAATGAACCAGGATTCAGTGTACAGCATGCAGTAAATCATGATTAAGCTTGAAGGTCAACTGTAAATTACCAGCTTTGAATTAAACATTTAAATTACATAAACATTTCCACAGTTCTATTTGTTTAGAGAAGAGAATCATCTGGTTAATTTGTCACTTGAAAAGAATCTTGTCTATAAATAGGTATTTTTAAAAATGCATAAGCACCTATTCGATTGGTTTTGCCCATCTATCGTCTGTATGCTAGTTATTTATTTGCTGTGACTGAGTTTTATTGAAATTTAGTATTTGGAATCTGTAAAACTTTCTGAAGTCATTGTAATTTGTCAGACTATTTGCAAGGGCATAAAATAGGCAAAATGTTTGGTAATTATATATAACAATTTTACTGTGGCTGGATGAAAATTTAATAAAATCTAATGTTTATGACATTCAGAAGATAGCTGAAATATGATCAGAATTCTAATTATAATCACTCCCAGTAGACCACTATATAGGAGGTACATACCATCACTGTGTGCTTTCTGATTGTGATGTTTCATTTTTTAATGAAAACTATCACATTTTAGAAGTGAGTTATAAATAAATGAATGAGAATTACACAGGATTTTATTAGTTTTTGCAATTTAAAAACTTTTACCAACTAGTTTTGCTTGCCAAAAAAAAAAAAAAAAAAATGCAATAGAGATAAATCCATCCTAACAGGAGTGCAGAATTGCATTGCATGGCATGTCATCTGTCACCCAGTAAAGATCGGAGATAATTATTATAAAAATTGAAAGCTGACATTTTTTTAAAAGATCTGATAGGAGAATAATAAAATTTAACACTAGTATTTAACTACATGGAACAAATCGGTAGGGAAAAAAAATATCCACAACAATGCAATAAGAAAAAATGAATTATTTCTGTCTTGACATCCCCTCATAAAACATCTAAATGCATGCAGAGAAAAGTGATGCATGTAACACCAAATTCTACATAGCAGAAGAGATGGAGGAGGAAAGGGAGGGATCCATATGAAACTAATTGTGATTAAACTACAAGCCACCTCCTTGTAGCTTGATTTTTTATTCATAGTCTCCTAATGATATGAAATAGCTATTTCAGAAACTAGTTGCGTGTCTGAATAAACATTTCTTATTATCAATTTGTTCTATGTGGTTAAATACTGGCAATACATTTTATTATATCTTCATACATAGAAGCCTTAGAAATGAGATCTGATGAATCATTTTCAGATGTCATTCATTATAAGTTCTTGGTTTCTGTTAAGAGACCCATGTGAATGGATAACTGTTAATGGATACTTTGAGAAATAAAAAAAATAAAAAAATCTCTTAAATAGGGCATAGTGGAATATTCCAGTTTACTGTATGGCTGGTAGTTGAATGATGAGCTAGTTATATGGCAAGCTAGACCAAATCTTTCCTTTATTTTGCTATCTTCAACATAAGTTTTAAAAGAGGTAAACCGTGAGTAGACATATCGGTACACAATAAATAACAGAAAAAACTCGCGTAGAAAGATTATTTATTAGTATAATTTTCGCTTGTGTGTCACAGGCATCTTCAGTACATTAAGCTCAAAATTAAACACTAACTGACAATTCCAAAAAGCGCCACCTAAGTAGCTGGTGTAAGATAACTAAAAAGGTCAATAACTTTCCTTAAAAAAAAAAAATAATAATACAATAAAAAGTTAGGAAAGATTAGCTGATTTGTAAAGTACTATCTCCCATAAAGAGGATAGACGTAAGCCATCGGATCTGTTTAAGTTAGGAGAATGAAGTAGAGTTTCACATTTTTCTTTATAAAAGGCGTTCCATGAGAAACTGACTTTTGTGAAGAACTCATCTTTCTCCAATGAACTCTGTCTAGTGAAGATCAGCTAATCTTTCCTGACTTTTTTTTTTTAAGGAAAGTTGACCTTTTTAGTTATCTTACACCAGCTACTTAGGTGGCGCTTTTTGGAATTGTCAGTTAGTGTTTAATTTTGAGCTTAATGTACTGAAGATGCCTGTGACACACAGGCAAAAATTATACTAATAAATAATCTTTCTACGCGAGTTTTTTCCGTTATTTATTGTGTACCGATATCTTCAACATGTTCCTTCTTTCTTGCCTGAAAATCATAGCTTGTCTGTCTCATTTAGGCCAAGCCATATGAGCATAGTCCTATAAGCCTCCTGGTGTTTGTAAAAGGGGTGCTGGCTCTTTAGATCTAAGAAGGCTGCAAGTAGTTTGAATCAGCTTGAAAGTTGCCTGGATGTTATGATCCTAATAGATATTGTCAATTAAAGAACGTTGATTGAATCTCTTTATCTGGATATTCTGATTATGAAAAGAGGAGAATGGTGTGAAAATAAAAAAATCTTCAGCTGTTTTTTTTTTTTTTTTTCCTGGAATACCCATTAAGAACAAAAATCAAAGGGTTTGGAGTTCTGTATTAAGTTAATCTTCTATTTTATAAAATAGAAACCCACCCCTCAATTCCTGAGGGTGTGGATAATGTCTAGCTTTTGAGAAAGATGAAGGGATAAAGTAGGAAGATAGCATCTAGTGTGATTATAAAACTTATGATATACCTCCAAAGTGACAGCACTGTGAGGTTTCTTTATGGCGAGAACATCTAGGTAAGGGAGTTTGCCATCCTTTTCCAGTTCTTATGTCAAAGTAATTGTAGGTTTAAATAAATTGAGAGAGTGAAGTGGTTGTAGACTTTGAAGGTTATGTTTCAACATAATATATATATCATCCTTAGAAATACAATTTTATTAATACAGACCAGTTTACAATAAAACTTATATTAAAACCTACCAGTTTCGCCAGCAAACTGTCTGGCTTTTTCATGGCATTTACGGAGATATGAAAACTAGTAAATGCAAATTGAAAGGAACATAAAAAATGTTGTAAACCAACTAGTAGCTATGGTTACACGTTTCGCGTGACAGAGAGAACTTATTGTTCTTATTCATTATCACGCATGCGTTGTAGACGTGTAATGTGATTATTGGCTAGCTGTAGTTCAGATTGATTGAGAGAGAGGATCAAGTTTTTCCACGAACTGTTTAGAATTACACCCTGATTTCTGTTGAGGTTTCCGCCGGTTATTGACACTATTGTGGCTTCTTTAAATAAACGATGCCTGTAGTCGTCATCGAAATATGACATGGAGCTGATTGATTGGCAAAACAGCTCCATGCCATATCTCGATGACGACTACAGACATAGTTTATTTAAGGAAGCCACAATAGTATCAATAACGGCGGAAACCTCAACAGAAATCGGGGTGTAATTCTAAACAGTTCGTGGAAAAACTTGATCCTCTCTCTCAATCAATCTGAACTACAGCTAGCCAGTAATCACATTACACGTCTACAACGCATGCGTGGTAATGAATAAGAACAATAAGTCCTCTCTGTCATGCGAAACGTGTAACCTTAGCTACTAGTTGGTTTACAACATTTTTTATGTTCCTTTCAATTTGCATTTACTAGTTTTCATATTTCCGTAAATGCCTTGAAAAAGCCAGACAGTTTGCTGGCGAAACTGGTAGGTTTTAATATAAGTTTTATCGTAAACTGGTCTGTATTAATAAAATTGTATTTCTATCATAAAACGACCAAATATGTATAATTTAAATATATCATCCTTGTATCTCCACTAAGTGGCTTGCTTAGAGATAGTTGGACATAATTTTTTTTTTTTTTTTTTTTTAATTCTCATGAAGAGGTCAGCTGATTGATGGAGAAGATAGGGGTTACCCATCACAGTTTAAAAAAGAAAATGGTTGTTTATAGTTGGTCACGGGCTCCATCTCGATTATAGCATGCTTTGTTGGATGCTAACATGTGAAACTATCTGTACTAATGAAATAGTAAAAGAGCATGGAAAGTAGATGCATTTAGCTCTTTTTATGGATTGACAGGTAATACTTCCTCATTTAATGTCAGGAAATATATCGGAACAATAATCCTCTAAAGAGGAGTTTAATAACTATAGAGGAGTAATATTGTCACTGTGCAAAGATCTATGAAAGCATAATGGCAACAAGAATAAGAGATAAAGGAAGGTCTAAGAGAAGAGCAGTTTGGTTTTAGAAAAGGGCTATCAATGGATCTGATTTTTGCTGTAAGAAAAATGTTGGAATTGATTTAAAAATAGACATAAGTGGAAGAGTTCATTATAACTATTTCATTACAGATGTTCTTTAATACCTTCCCTCTTTCTCCTAATGACAAATATCCTCCTCTTTCTCATCCTGGAGTTAATAGAATCCCTTGCTCTTGAAGCTTATGTTATGGGCAGACTGGTCGTTCTGCACAAATTTGTCTTGAAGAATATCAAGAATATATTTCCCTTAAAGAATCCAACAAATCTGGTTTAGCAAACCACACATTATCTACAAAAAACAGGCTGCAGTGAAAGAAACCTAGAGTGTTACGTAAAAGTTCTTTTCTTCTGGAAAGACTCCAAAGAAAGCTGTTAAGTGCATATTCACAATCGAAACCTTAATTTTAAAAAAAAAAAAAAAAGTCTTTGTTTTCAATTTTGGGAAACGGTGACTAATACTCACCGTTTGTGTGTTCTGTAATTAATTGTTTATATTTTAAAATATTTTATTAACTAATTTATTTTATTGTAATTATATTTGGATATCTATTAATGCAGGCAGAACTATTCTCCTGCAGCCAATAGTGCACATAATATTGCACACTTTCAATTGAATTGATATCTTTTTTTCTGATTATTTCTCCTATAATCATATTGAAAATGGCTATGAAACATAGCCAAAAATTCTACAAATAAAGATTTAAATTAATGTGATTCTGTTATGAATTAGTTATATAAAAAAATGATGGAAAGACTCTTTGAATCTGGAAAAAGCCTATTCATTGCATTTCTTTATTTGGAAAAAGTCTGGGAATTATGGAAAAAGATGGACATGAAAAAGAAATAGTCATGATAAAGAATGTGTGTTAAATCTTAAGAGCTGTGTGAAAACCAAATTTGTAATTTAGAGTGGTTTATATTAAAAATGGACTGACAAGGTGTCATCTCCATTGCTGTTCATTATGGTGATGAATAGTGTCCATGGACAGGTCAGCTGATTGATGGAGAAGATAGGGGTTATCCATCACAGTTTAAAAAGAAAATGGTTGTTTATAGTTGGTCAGGGGCTCCATTTCGATTATAGCATGCTTTGTTGGATGCTAACATGTGAAACTAAAGGAGAAAAGGCCATATTTGCAGATGTGGTGATTTGGGCATCTTCAGAAGAACTACTGAAGAAACTGGACAAACGAGCAGTGTGACACAGAACTATGAGTTACATATTAATATTAGAAAGAGTGACGTGGCTTTAAAAAAACTTGGTGGAAATATAAACATTGATGTTAAACTAATTTGGCAAGATTTAAAGAGCAATGAAAACTTCAGATATCTAGGAAGTATATTTTCTAGTGATGGAATTTTAGACTAGGAGATGTGGATTTCACTGAGCCAAACACTTTTGACAGTGTAAGTAGTCTTTGGGACAGTGAGGTCCCACTAAAGTACAAGCTTTTAATTAACAAAAGTTACTTTTTGTCCATTTTGACTTATGCAGCAGAGATATGAAAACTCACGAAAAGACATGAATAGAATAGAAATGAAAGTTGTGAGGACAGTGTTACTGAAAACAAGAAAAGAATAAGAAATGGGGACATTAGGAATAGTTCAGGACTAAAATATTTGAAAAAATGCTTATGAATGTATTATTTGACACTGAACATGGAGCCAGTTTCAGTGAATTGATATAGGCAGGTAGATATCAAAATGAGGAAATTGAACAATATTTATTTGCACCTACCAACTTTTACTGGAGGTTCCAGTAGGGAAAAAGAGGGATGCGAGTCATGAGAGAGAGCAGATATAAACAATGAGGAAATGTTGATTCTTGTTGAAGACTGCAGTAGGGAATGATATCACATAGAATCACTATCCCATACATTAAAGGCATTTCAGATTGCATTTCTTGTATCTTAATTTTATTTTTACTACTTTCAAGCCTATTAATTCTCTTAGCTCTGATACCATCTCTAAAGATAAAATTCCACCTCTACAGTCTATTCAGTCCCATGCAACTACATATTATTCTACTTTGAGCAAACAGGCTGATCTGTTTCTATATGCCTTCTTCCTACGTTATTTATGATAGAAACATTTAAGTTGCTTAAAGGATTTTATAGGATAGATGCAGGGGAATTGAGGCATTTGGCTAGAGGGACCAGAACAAGGGGGTCATCCTTAGAAGTTGAATAAAGGTGTGGTCAGTAGTGGTGTGAGGACTAGATTTTTTGCTTGGAGAGTTGTAATGAGTCGAATGGGTTGCTAGAGTCAGTTGTTGAATGCTTTGTTAGTTAATGGGTTCAAGGAGAGGTATGATAGATTAGGTCTCCCACAATGAGTCTTCAGACTCCATGGAGTTGCCCATATAATAATCATCTTTAAGAAGTGCAACAAATTAGGTCTACTAGAATATGGGATTACTCTTACTAGTTAAGGATCCTTTGAAACAACACCAAACATACATAATTGTTACCATAAGTACAAGTGTCTCTTTAAAGAAAGTCTTGAAATACTTCTGTATTGCTAAATCCTAACCTTAATGATATTTTCCACACATTGGTTTTTACCTAGCCTGGCTGTCTTGCAACTGTATATAAGGAGATTCCATTCTCCATATACCTTCATTGTGGTTTAATTTTTTTTAATTTCCAACAGTATTACACTGATGATCCACAATATGTGAATCGAACTATTTGTAGTTAATCTATCTTAATTAAATAATTTTTTCAGTTGTATTTGTGCAACTTTAGTAAAATAATGCACAGTTATCCCTTAAAATAAAAATAAAAGCCTTATCGATAACATTTGTAGTGATATCTTCAGATTAGTCCAAGATATACAAGTGTATTGCACATCTAAAATAGGAAGTGACCACCACCACCACCTGACATTAAGCAGAATGAAAATGAATATCACAAAGAAAATGATGTATGAAAGTTTTTAAAATAATTAAAGTTGACTAACTTCTACATTCCAGGCTAGTTATTATTCTCTGCTAGATAGTAGGGGGACTAGTGCTTAGAAACCACCTTGCTTATTAGGGTGTTTGAAGTGGCCGATGCTATGTTTAGTCCCCAGAATACAGGTTCTAACTTCTGTTCTCCTCTCCTCCCATCTTCAGATACAGTGAGTGATTGATAAATGCGCGTAAACACAAGAAAGATATTTAATTAACCAAATATTTCGGTCTGGAAATAGCAGACCATCTTCAGTGGTATTACAAGAAACAGTGAGTGATGCACTTCTTCAAAGGCTTGCCACTCATACTGTGGCAGTCTGGAGCCTCTGTCTTCAAAGGTGGAGCAACCAAGCAATTTCACAGGCTGTCAGATAGTAAATAGGAAAAGACCTAATGCCAGCAGATTTTCATATACACTGTCATATTGTTTCTGGAAGAGTAGTGGTATGTTGAAGGGGATAGGGGGCTGTTGAAGTCATGTCATGGAAACTCCATGTGGGCAACATGTCTAAGAGTATCTTCTACCACTGCACATTTGCTCCTGTTCTTTTTCACTTCATCTCTGAAACACTAATATGACACTCAAATTTTTAAGAACTCGCATCTGTATAAAATCAATTTTAATGATGTCCACTATAATAGATATCCAAATCCGATCTGTGTTTGACAGAACCTCAAATTGCTGCTACAATCACCACAGTCCATCTTAACTGTCCTAACTATATTCTGGATGAGTTTTTAATGGCACTTGCGAACACAGTAAAGATTATTACACACGTGTTCACAAGAATACATATATACAACACATCCATAGTTTCAGTGTCGATGCACTGATAACAGCCCGTTAATTTTTGGCTGAAATATTTGCAGTAATAAAAATTCTTTATACTTGTGAATACATGTCTAATACTCTGTATATTGTGTGTGATTCATACTGTCCCAAGGGTAGTACATTTGCTTCTGTGCAGTCTGACTTCTGTCTCTTTTGACCCTCTGTGGTTTGAGATTTCTTTTGCCCTGTTATGTATTCATCTGATATCTCTACTGCTTCCACAAGTCCAAAAATTATTCTGACTTCTTTGAATTCTAACAGTGAAGTCATCTTCCTTGGTGACTTTAATGTCCACAGCTTCAGCTTACTCCTTTTTGACCAAGGACCAAGCCGGAAGAGAAGTTGAAGTACTTGTTCTAAGCAGCAATCTGAAGCAATTGTTCATCTGCCAACCAGGATACCTGACATTTCTCTCTCCACTCATCCAAAACTAGATCTTTTCTTAATACCAATGTAAATTTCCAAGAGAGGCCACCTCTGGTACACTAAGGTGACCTCTGTTAATTTAGATTATAATCTTGTACCAGCTTAATCTCTAGTGGAATATCCTCTCCTCAGCTATTTGCATCCTTGTATCCTTTGGCATCACAAAAATGTCAAGTAGGGATAGATTTGCACATCTTCCATCAGCAGAGATTACTGGTAACTCTCTCCATATTCTAAATAATTGTAGAAATTGTTAAAGAAATTATCCATGTTCGAATGAGGGCCTTTATTCTCTCCTCTCCAAAATTCCTGCCCAATTTTCAAACTATGGTTTTTAAATATGGATATAGATATGTTGAATGTGAGAACATCACAATAGGTGTTGTAGATATTTGACATGAAATACTGAAATATGCTGTTATAAGTTTTCTGAATAATTTAAAGCTTAGTTGCGAGGTCAAATCCTAAGTGACTTTAACAGAACGATATATTACAAAGAAGGCAAATAATGTGAGAAAATTAAGTTTTTTGTACTAGGAAAGAATTATGCAAACATACTTAAGAAAAGGGTAGGAAAAATTGGTGTAAAACAAGAACATCAGCCAAAAAAGTAGCCAAGATCAGATTTTCCCTTTCGACATATAGTGAGAAATCGCATAGACCTCTATTTAAGCTTTACTGCTCTTGAAAAAGCATATGGTTATTATGGTACCAAATAAAAAAAAAAAAAGTTCAAAATATTAAATCTGTATGGTATAAATGGAACTTAGTAATACATTAACTTAAGTTTCAAAGCAGAAATTATAATTGAAAGACTTACAGGATGTTTTGAGGTATGAATCCCGAGATTCCAATAAGAGAATCCTCACTAAATGAAATTGTAACAAATTTGATGTGAAAATCTGCAATAAAAATGTTTTCACTATCAGTAGATGTGAACGTGTAGGTCAAACCACACATGCTATTAGGCACACTTTTTAGTAAAGATGGCAGTGAAATATGGAAGTAGACTAAGAATAAATAAGGTTGGATGTCAGATGAATAAATTCATATCAATTGAGAGGGAAACCAGCCAAAAGACACAGCTGGCAGTATATAAAATAGATGTTGAAGTCTGTTTATAAAATATGGATCGATGAGTTGGGTTAAACAAAAATAGTTGATGAGAGTTCTTAGGAAAATTAGAGAATGAACATATGGTATCAATTTGTACCATAACATCCTAGCTCTGCTTAACATTATTAAAAATGTAAAAAATAATTACTCATTCTTAAATATTAATAATGTTAAGCAGAGCTAGGATGTTATGGTGACTTAAATAGAATGGGAAATGGAATAATAACAAAATAAGTATTTAAAGCAAAAATGTTAGGAAAGAGATAGGAAGTCCAAGATATGAGTAAGTTATTACAGTTAATGCTTGAAGATTGAAATGCATGACCTGAAAAATATACCAGTTTGGAAGAAAGTAAATGGAAACAAATCGTGAAATCTTATGTCATATGTGCATTCTGATGTGGGTATATATCAGAAAATGTATACCCACAGCAAGTTAATATGATTAAAAAGTGTATATAATGGATAGTATGCGTGTGTGCATGGTCACCTTGCTACACAATAGATTTTATCTATCTTTTTATATGAAATTACTTTATATTTTGGGACTTGAATAGTAAGAAGATGGTGTATTTCATCTTTTGAATATTGCTTAGTATTACTGGTGCTTATTCATTTTAGTTAAATGTATATCACAAATGATACAAATACTCTTAACATAGTTAACCTGTGAGAACTACAGGAATAGTTCATTATACGTATAGGGTTATTTCCTAATGAACTTACTTTATAAGAGCATTGTGGCACTTCTATTGGACTTGGTCATAAGTGTCAGTTATAATGAAAGTCAACCTGTGTTCAAAACATGACGCTGAAGATTCAAAGTTGATTGTGAATATAATTTCTTTTAGATCTTTCTTCATATTCCTTGATGATATCTCTCAAGTACTGATTTCTAGAGTGTTTGCTATGCTGCCATGAAATATCATGGACACTTCATCACTTCCTGTCTTCATTTTTTTTGTGATTTGGCAATATCTTCTGTCATTGCAGGCTGGCATCATGACATCGTTAATGGAAGTATGCAGTTGACTCTCACTATAGCAAACATTTATAACAAAATAGTGAAGTCCCAAACAAAGTCACATGGGTACTTTGCTAAAAGAAATTCATATAAACTATTCCTGTGGTTCTTATGAGTTTGCTGTAGAGAGCTGATTATAGTTTCTTTGCATTTTTAGTTTTTATTTTTATTCTATAAGTTATAAATTAATCCAGAGTATTTTAGTAATAAGGTGTTGACACCTTTTGACTACTTGTATATGGAAATATGACTTTTGCATTACTTCAACCTTGGTATCACTTCTGGGTCTGGCTCTCACTGATGAGACCTCAATAAAGATTGAAACCAGTCTGGGTAGTGGCCCTTCCCATAATGTAGCATTATACCTATCTGAGGATGTGCTTTGCATTATGGCATACTAAGGCAACTAATGTGTTAATCATTAGCTTCTATATACAAGTAGCCCAGTCATGAAGTTGCTTCACATGCAAACTTTGTTTGCTTACACTTGGATAAAGGATGAAACCTAGAATATAATTTTTTTGGCATCTTCAATTTATTTTTGATATTTTATAGGTTGTTAATGGAGACCACAAACAGCGGCTAAATATTATTGCTGATGCATTGCCACAGATGATAGATACTCTCTTGACATATCATTCATCAGACAACTTGAAATGTATCTGTCAAGTTTTAAAGGTAAGGACAGTTTTTAATAAAAAGCTGATTGCAGTAGTTTTTATAGATATCAATCTTTCTTTTATTCTGTATAATACATTTTTAATGACAAGTCCTATGTGTGAAAATTTAAACCTATGCACATTAGCCTTATAGATGGGCTAACAGTGAAAAAATGCAGAAATTTACTTGAGAGATTAAGCATACTTTTCAAACTACTCCAGCTCTCCAGTAAGCATGATGGTGATTTCATTGCCTGAAAATCATTTGCCACCTAAAAATGTTTCCAAAAAATTTATGCTACATTGGGATTTGAGTCCATGGCCTGTATAGTTGGAGAATAGATGAAGTTCACTTGGTCCACCAGACCGGCATGAAAATAAACACTCTTAACACTAGAATACTAATGTTGCTGGCTTGGTTGGCCAAATGGTTAGCGTATCTGCTCAACAGATGCGGATTAGAATTCTGCCATGAGCCTTGATTTTTGTGATTGTTTTATAGGTGAGAGATGAATTTCATTGCCTGGTGTTGAAACCACTAGTCCACTTGCTAATTTAATCAATTAGCAAGTGATTTATCAATTAGTATATATTCTCCATTTGAATCAGTAACACTCTTCCAATGTTGAGAAAGCTTCATAATGCCATTTTTTTAGAATTGGGGAGGTTTGGAGGCAAAGAAGTCGCATAGGCTCAATTTCAGTGCTTCTAATGTATCATATTGTTTTTCATTACTGAAATGTTGCAAACTTTGAAATAATTGGTAATCTGAAGGTGCAAAATCAGAAGAATATTGAGGATGTGGAAGCTTTTCCCAGCCGAGTCCCTCAATCTTGGTACAGGTGATTCTTGCATAACTGCATTATCGTAGTGAAAAACAACACAATTGACCAGAGAACACCTTTTCTTTCAGTTTTTCATTCAATAGATAGTTGTTCACAGCATACTTCAGCTGTGATTGTTTGGTTTTGTGGCAGGAATTCAAAGTATATAATACCAGCCATATCATTGATTACATGACTCAAAAACAGAGATTTAATCTCTCGAGAATGAAGAGTAGTGCAGATGTTGACACACTCTTCAATTGTTGTTCGTCGGTTAGTGGAACCCACCTGCCGAGCTTAAACACTATTCCAAGTTCTTGCAAATGGTGATAGATGGTTGATGATAATGAATTAAGATCTCTTGCCAAATCTTCAACAGTTGCATTGGCATTTCTTGCAATAGAAGCTTCCAGCATATTATTATTGAGAGAGATAGGGTGCCTGGAATGAAGGGAGTCTTTCAAGCTAAAGTCCCCTTGTCAATTTTTGGAACCATCGCTGGCATTTTTGCACATTCAAAACATTATCGCCATACACTTCTGGCACTTTTTTTTTTTTAAAGAACATCATACAATAAGTTATGTATGATGTTCTTGCAAGGTGGAATTCCTTAGAATTGAGACTGCCTCAACTTAGTGGTACTTTTAAAGCTTTAAAAATTCATGTTTAGACAAGCTGAAACATGTTTGAACAAGTATAAAAAATTACATTACTTTTGGGATGACCTGATACATGGCATGACTGCACTTAATGCATTAGGTGGTTGTTACCCATTTCCTTTCAGGAAAGACATTTGGAACTTGCTTTCCTAGTGGAGTTTTTAAAATTTCTTCATTGGCAGATCACACACGTCTGAATAGTGTGGTAGTGGACATAGAACATTAAATGAATGTTGATCAAAATTATTACTATGAAATTTGGTTATAATTTGTATAACATAAAAATTGCATAATTCTCCATTATTTCCCAGTTCATATTATGGTTATAAATCTAAATTGTAATGATTACATTATAACTTGATAGCTATGTACCAATTTGCCAGAGTGCCTCATTTTTCTACTTTGTTATTATCAGTGTTATCTTGAAAACCCAGAACATCTTTAAACTGGAAATAAAAATAGACAAAATAATCATTGATGCTTATAAAAAAAAAAAAAAAAAAAAAAAAAAAAAAAAAAAAAAAAACATAAGTGAAATGATCATTGTAAAGTAAAAACTAATTTTTTTGAAAGGAGTGGCAGCTTAAATTTGTAAACCAAGAAGCAACATAAACCTCACTGGGATTGCAACTTAATTTAGCTTATGTTGTGAGGCTGTATTAATTTAAAATGATATTATCATCTTCAGAAGCAAGTTGAAGATAACATGATTCAAGACAAAGGAAGACAGGGGGAAAAAATATTGATGTTTAGTTTATTTTAAATGTTTAATTATGTAAAGCATGATTTTTTTAAAACTTAAGGTTGGAAGGAATGATGCATCAGAACTGAACTGAAATCAGAACTCCATGGTGGACACAGGAAGTTGAAGAGACAGTGAAGGAAAAGAAGAAAGCATATCAAAAGTTCCTGGCAAATAAGTTAGATTGTGCTCTTAGAGAATACAGAGACAATTGTAAGAAAGCTAAACACTGTAAAACTAGCTAAACAGTAGTCATGGGAAGACTTTAGTAAGAACATAAAAAATAAATATCAAGAAGGTGGCAAAATATTCTGGAGGCTGTTGAAAAAGCTCAGAAAAAGAGGAAAGAGTGCTATAAAAGTAATTAGAGATGATAAAGGTGATATGAAAACTGAAGGAAAAAGATATCCTTGAGGTATGGAGTAATTTGAAAAATTGGTAAATGAAACTAGCAGTGATGACAGCAGAGTAGTAAAAAAAAACTCAACAGACATGCAATCAGGAATACATATTTGTACTTGAAGTAGAAAAAGCCATCAGAAGACTGAAATGTGGAAAGGCAGCAGGAGTAGATGATATTCGACCAGAAATGCTCAAGTATGGAGGTATAAAAGTCTTCCAGTGGTTCACTATAGTTCAGAAGGCCTGGACAGAATTCCAGATGATTGGAGTAGAGCTCTCATAGTACCCATATATAAAAAGGAAATAAAACTGAATGTGAAAATTACAGAGGTATTTCCCTACTGAGTGTTCCTGATAAGATTTATTCAAGTATACTTGAGAAACGGTTGAGAAGGATTATGGAAGGGAAGCTTGGTGAAGAACAAGCTGGATTCGGGCCAAATAGAGGCTGTCAGGATCAAATTTTCATGTTACGACAAATAATTGAGAAATTGTGGGAATATAAAAAAGATCTGTATTTAAGTTCTGTAGATCTGGAAAAGGCCTATGACAGGATGCCAACAAGACAGAAGCTGTTCAAAGTGCTATAGTTGTATGGGGGCAATGGAGCATTATATCAAGCAATACTTAGTCTTTGAGTTGAAGGAAGTACAGGAAGATGGTTTTATGTTAAATCTGGTGTCAGGCAAGGACATACGTTATCCCCCTCTGTTATTTATTATCTACATGGATCACATTATGAAGGAAAGTGGTATTAAACCTAATATCAAAATTGGAGATGTCGATCTCAGCTCTTTATTCTATGCAGATGATGTTATACTTGTAAATAAATCTGCTACAAGTCTGCAAGATTCCCTGACTGAAGTGAATAACTGTTGTAATAGATATGGCATGAAGGTCAGCATTAAATAGATAGACAATGAAAATAAGCAGAAGCATTGAAAATATCAACTGCATTGTGAATGAAGAACCTATAGAACAAGCAAAACATTTCAGCTTCTTTAGCATGATTTTTAGTGAAGACGGTAAATTAAATATGGAAATAGACAACAGAATCAACAAAGCCTACTGGCTTTGTTGATTCTGTTGTGGTAGGAAGTCGACTGAATAAATTTATATGGAATAAGAGAGAAATTAGCTATATACAACAGTATTCATGCCAATTTTAACTTATGAATCTGAGAGCGGGGAGCTTAAGGGTCAAAGCTGTATAACTGAGAGGAGACACCCACATAGCCTTTAAAGGAATGTGGAGGACCGGCCAGGGCTTCTGACCTAATGTCCAATCCTCACCTTCTCGTGGTGCACCCTGTTGGGTATCTACCTGGATACTGAACGAACGAGGATGGGCTGGCAATTTGGGTTTTAGCTGATCAAATTGTATTCTTATTGGCTTAAACCAAAATACAAAATCATGGTACAACATGATTTCATGCCAGCTAGGGCATTGCCCGGTTAAACAAGGCCCCGTTGTTTTCACCAGGGAACCAGGGCAAAAAGCGAAAAGTCAGCTACTGGAACAAATCTGAAAACACACCCCAACTCAACATCACTAGAGTTAAAGATCGGTACTATCAACATAAGAAGCCTGAATGGCAAAGAAATGGAGCTAGCTAAAGAATTAGACAAGTACCAGATTGACATAATGGGGTGACTAAAACAAAAAAGACAAAAACCAGTGAGATCTTTCTGAGCAATAAATACAAAATGTTATATTCAAGCAATGACAATCAAGGAAAAGGAGTAGCCATAGTATTCAACACTAAATACGGGGCTAATCTTCTTGAATGGCAGGCAGTCTCAAGTAGTGATGTGGGCAAATATCAGAATGAGGAACTGGACAATGAGACTTATTTGTGCCTATGGTCCCACAGGAGGTTCTACTAAGGTAGAAGTGGAGGAATTTTTTTGCGGCTTTAGACAAAGCAACTGACACAATGAAAAAGGAAAAGTTGGTCCTTGTTGGAACATTTGGAACAGTTCTTTTGTTGAAACATTGAATCCATTTGGTTCAATAAACAGGATCAGAACTAGTTAGGGCAGATGTGGCTACCTTCTACATAAATGGGGACTGTCAGATCACCCTTATTGTGATTGTTCTCCCGTGGCTCAGAAGATTACTCATATTGTGTACGCCTTGGGCCTGCAGGACATCTACAAAGTGACGGATGAGGCCTTGAATTGGCTTTCCAGCCTGGATTGGTGGTTATGGAGGAAAACAGAAGATCATGGTCTTGTCTCACCACGAAGACGTTATTCTCGTAGTCACTCTCATAGTCCTTTTCATGGTATCAACAGAACTCCTCATGTTAAACGATGAGGTAATGTGAAATGGGCCTCCTCTAATGGATCAAGTTTTCTCACACAACACACAACTGCTCTCTGATTAAACCTAGGATACAGATACATTTATGTTGTGAAGTGTTGTGAGAACATGCAGCCTTTTCATACTTGTTACAGCAGACGATAATTGTCCCTGGCTTGATTATGACAAGTTTCTTTTACTTTATTTAAAAAAAAAGAAAAAGGAAAGACTTGGAAAGTTGGTTATGCCTTTTATGTAATGAACTTTTATATGTTAGGATTTTCATCATTTGTTGCTGGAAATTGTAATTGTTCTTTTCACTTACCAGTTTCATGTAACCATAAGCATAAATAAATAAATTTCGTTCAGTAGTAAAAAACTGATCTGCTGTTTAACTGTTGAAGAACCGATAAAATTAAAGCGATTTTAAAAAAAAAAAAAAAAAAAAAGTAGGAATGTTTTTAATCGAATCATTCTGGTTTTGTGACCACATTTTTATTAAAAAAGACTTTTTTAAAACTAAACAAGTACTAAAAAACAAACCTGACAAGTTTTGTTAGTCGTCAGACTAACATCTTCAGGGGTAAAGATAACTAACAGTTTAAAGCACAAATAAGAAGTTACGAAAAAATGAGTTCATTTATTGGTATTATGAACATCAAAAAAGTTCGTTAAAAAACCGAACAATAGATCTATACAACCGTTAATACTTTTTAGCCTGGAAACAATGCTATTTGATGTCGTATTCTGTGGGTCACTTTCACTATTTCTGAGGTCTGAACTGGCTAAATTTTTAATAAACGCTGACCAAACTTGATTTAAAATTAAGCCTTGATTTTTGTTGCATTGTGTAGTAATTTTAATCATATTTGCTGCCTCTTTGAATTTTCTTGTGAAACAGTTTTTTTTCAATGTAGGACATGTTTGTTCTGTCCCAGAATACATCATGATCAGTTGAAGCTGTGTGAAATGCTAAGCCAGACTTATTTTCTCTATTTTTTTTGTACGTCCTTTTGATGTTCGCTCATGCAGATTTCTCCCGATCTCCCCGTCTGGCCTACATAGCAGATGCCACAGGAACAGTGAATATTATAAACTCCTGGTTTTTTCATTGGGTGATGTGGAGGTTTCGGAGGATGAAGAGATTTTGATATTTTTTCAAAGTGGCAGGAAAGTCACTTTTATATTGTACTTGTAGAGAAGTTTGGCTAATTTCGCTAACGCCATGACAAGTTCCGAAAATTGATACCATAGCCCAAATTGAAAAAGGAATAAGAAATGTACCAGGAGATATAGCAGATCTGATCTGCATTCAAAGCACAGCATTACTATTAAATTGCAAATTACCACCAAAAAACAACCTACAAAAAACAGAATTTGCAGCCCTTAATAAACTCAGATCAGACAAAAACATAGTCATAATAAAAGCAGACAAAGGAAATGCAACAGTAATTTTAAACTCAGAAGATTATAACGAAAAAATGAAAAGCCTTCTTGAAGATTCCAACACCTATACAGCATTAGATAGAGACCCCACTTGGCGAACTCGCAACAGAACCAATGAACTTATCAAGAATATACCAAATTGGTCTGAGGAACTAAAAAGAAATTTACAATCTACCCACTAGTTCCTAGAATATATGGAGTTCCCAAAATTCATAAAAGAGATATACCACTAAGACCGATAGTAGACGGAAGGGACTCTCCTACCTCAAATCTGGCAAAGCACCTTACAAACTTGATTTTACAACATATAGGAAAAACACCATGCAGTCACCCTTCCTTATATCAAAAATCCTTCATTAAGAACAGCACAGACTTCATGGAGAAAGTAAAAGATATACACATCGATCTTTTCAGACATTTTAGTGAGTTTAGATGTGGTCAGCCTTTTTAACAAAGATTCCAAGAAATGAAACAGTAAACATCCTAGAAAATCTCTTCCCACCGGACATTCTCTACAAACATAAAAAACATGTTCTTCCTTTACCAAGACAAACTCTGGGAACAAAAAGGAGGACTAGCAATGGGTTCACCTCTCTCACCAGCTCTAGCAAACCTCTATATGGAAAATTTTGAAAATAATGTTCTACAAAACTGGCACATCAAACCAAAAATTTGGCTCTGCTATGTGGACGATATCTTCATCATTTGGCCAGGAACAGCACTAGAACTGAATGCATTAAAAGGCTATCTTAATAACTTGCATCCTAACATAAAATTTACTCTGGAACTAGAAGAAAATAAAAAAACATCCTTATAGAAATAAATGAAAGAAAAAAACAGATTATTGTTCTCCATTTATAGAAAGCCAACAAACACGGGAAGATTCCTTCATGCTACCTCACATCACCATCCCAAGCAAAAAAAGGCCTCATGAAAACCTTGAGGGATAAAGCATACAGCATCCCCAGTGCAAAAAAAAAGCGGAAAGAAGAAATACAATATTTAACGCAGATTCTACAACTAAATGGTTTCAAAACTAAGACAATTAAGAAAATTCTCAATACAGCACCTACAAGAAACTTAAATAAACAAGACTTCAAGAATGCAGTCACCCTTCCTTATATCAAAAATGTAACAGATAAATTAGCCAAACATCTCTACAAGTACATAAAAGTGACTTTCCTGCCACTTGAAAAAATATCAAAATCTCTTCATCCTCCGAAACCTCCACATCACCCAATGAAAAAACCAGGAGTTTATAATATTCACTGTTCCTGTGGCATCTGCTATGTAGGGGAGATCGGGAGAAATCTGCATGAGCGGACATCAAAAGGACGTACAAAAAAAATAGAGAAAATAAGTCTGGCTTGGCATTTCACACAGCTTCTACTGATCATGATGTATTCTGGGACAGAACAAACATGTCCTACATTGATAAAAACTGTTTCACAAGAAAATTCAAAGAGGCAGCAAATATGATTAAAATTCCTACACAATGCAACAAAAATCAAGGCTTGATTTTAAATCAAGTTTGGTCAGCGTTTATTAAAAATTTACCCAGTTCAGACCTCGGACAGAGTGAAAATGACCCACAGAATGCGACATCAAATAGCATTATTTCCAGGCTAAAAAGTATTAACGGTTGTATAGATTTGTTGTTTGGTCTTTTAACAAACTTTTTTGATGTTCATAATACCAATAAATGAACTCATTTTTTCGTAATTTCTTATAGTTTGTGCTTTAAACTGTTATCTTTACCCCTGAAGATGTTAGTCTGACAACTAATGAAACTTGTCGGGTTTGTTTTTTAGTACTTGTTTAGTTTTAAAAAAGTCTTTTTTTAATAATAATGTGGTCACAAAACCGGAATGATTAGATTGAACTTCTTAACCACAGAAACCTCTCCATGATTATTAGGAATGTTTTCAGTTCTTTATTGGCAATCTTGGTTCAGGTGTGATGATTGTCATACTAAATTGACTAATGGTCGCTTATCAATGAATCTTTATCTTATCATATTCATATCTTTGTTATATTTGAAGCTCATTTGTGCAAGTTACATTACAGTGTCAGTCGACTATCAAAGGTACTATTCCCCACCTTTCTCTCTATCTGACCTTTTAGCCAATCATGGAGATTATTATTATTAAGAGAGACCTCCAGGGAGTGAAGAACTCATCAAGGAAGCCATGTTATTTGCACCAGCTATCATACCTGTTTAATTCATTCAAGCTACTTGCACACGCAACATTCAACAGCAATCCCTTCCAATAAAAAGTCATATCACCTCTATTTCTCCTGCTTACTAGTATCTGTAGTCTACAAATTCTCATCTTCACAATCCTGATATTTTTGACACTCTCCACTGTATCAGAATTACCACGGAAACTAGGAGACCAGACATGTGCACAGTAGTCCAAGTCGTGATGAGGAATAACGTATTTATCAACTTGCAAAGATGTTGTAGTCGCACAGTAGTCTTATTAAGGCTTTGTAAAGAGGCAAAATGACTTCTTCCTTATTGTTATATGTCAAGATTCGTTTCAGCATTGCCATTAATAAGACTACTGTGCTATTACAATTTTTGATATATGACCCTTGAACTTCAACTTCCTGTCTATTAAAACTCCAAAATTCCTAGCCTGATCAGTTTCATACTCGCACCATAATACGATGTTGGATATCATGCACTTTGGTCTGATTAGATATCCAACATCGTATTATGGTGGGAGTATGAAACTGATCAGGCTAGGAATTTTGGAGTTTTAATCAGTCCTTGGTTCGATGCTATTCAATTTGTACATAAATGACAGCCATTTTCACATGCCCACAGTTCCAGCCTATTCAAATCATTCTGAAAGTACTGTATATCAGCAGCACTCCTAATTACCCTACCTGTCTTTGCATCATCACCAAATAGCTGTATGTCACATGTCAAATCCTTCCCAATGTCATTAATGTACAAATTGAATAGCAACGAACCAAGGACTGATCCTTGAGGCGCACCACTGGTTACCTTGAATGTTGCAGATTCACCTCCCCCCCCCCATATACCACTTTTTGATATCTGTCAGTCAGCCATCTTCTTATCCATGCCAATAGTTTATAATCCAATCTCATATTCTCCAATTTATATAACAGTACTCCATGCTGTATTCTGTCGAAAGTCTTAGCAAAATCCAAAAGTCTCATGGTATATCCATTCCCCTCGTTTAGTTCAATGGTAACATTGTTATAGAATGTGAGCAAGTTGCCAAGACATCATCTTCCCTTAGTAAACCCATGTTGTTTATTGCAAAGTAGAGATTCACTGTCAACCAATTTTTCCAAAATCTTCACCACTCCTGAGATACAAATTGGTCGATAGTTGGATACATTGGTCTTTGCACCACCCTTGTGCAATGGGATTACCATACATTCTTTCCACTCCTGTGGAATCTCCCCTATTTTGAGACTCAAATTATATATCCTGGTCAAGGGAATCGGCAGCTCAGCTGAACATTCTTTTTAGCATTCCTGCTGATATCCCGTCAGTTCCTATTGTAGAATTCTTATTAGTTTGTGTAACAGCTCTAGTACTTCCTCCTCATCCACACGAGTTTTCTTATATGGTGAAGAGGTAGCAGTGAGTACAATGTTACATACATCAGGTTGATACCTTTTTAGCAAAATGGCTGGTCATTAGTTGAACAATCACTTCATCAGTCACCTGCATACCATCTGCATTCAATAGAGTTATCCTTTCAAATTCATTCTTTCTTTTACTTGCATCATAACAATAGAATTCAGCTGCAAGGGACCTGGTATACACCAGGTAAGTCTAGAGGAAGTGGTTGGTCTTTGTGGTTGGCCAAAATATTGGAAATATATATTAAAGTTTAATTTAATTTATATTCTAGTGTGCGTTGTGAATTCCTTAAGTTAATTAATAATACTCTATTTATTCTTTGAACTCAAGGGACAAGTTCTGATATAGCATCATTTAAGTATTTTTTAAACACTTGCCATGCACTGTCGATATCCTTCCCATCCAATAATTAATACCATGGCACAGAACCCAGCATACCCCATCAGATCGTCATAATTTCCTGCTTTGTAGTTCAGCATGTAACCTTTTCGGAATGGAACATCCATAAACATCCACTTCCCGAGTGAGTACCACATGATTACTGTCACCAACCAGAGGCAGAATAGTTAAGTCTTTACATGAAACCCCCTCTGATGCTTTAACCAAATCTAACACTCTCTGACCTAGAGTTCCTTCTGTCACATGCTGCTTGAGGAATTTGTCTAGCAACAGCTCAATAAATTCAGTTTCATTCTTTCATTCTTCTCATGCAATTTCATAGTTACCCAATTAATGTTTGGATAATTAAAGTCCCCCATTATGATTACTCTTCTCGCATCCATTGTATTTATTTGTTGATGCATTTCTTCATCACTAGTAACCAATCCACCGTGTCTATAACTACACCCCCACTGTGTATTTAATCTTGTTAGACTCCACTTCACACTAGATGGTTTCAAACCCACTGCCACATGAAAAAATTGTTACTAGTATTGCAGTCTTAGGTCTCAAATCTAACTAGATTCAAGACATTTGATATCATTATCAGCATGCCCCCACCTCATCTCTTATCCTGTCATCTTTCCTAAAAATAATACTGCACTCTTTGTACTTGATACCAGTTAGTAACTCTGCTTCTGATAGCTAGCCAGATCTCACTAATGCCTTTAATATGAGGTGCATATATATTAACCAAGGCAACAAACTACTATTTTGTTTCTGATACTCCAGCATTTGTGTACAGACATAACAAATGAATATGTAATTTTATTTTAGTTGGTTAGAATGTTTCAGATTTGCATTTGCGATGGTACGTTAACTTCAAAATCAGCATGCATTGTTTATCCAAAGAATGAAGCTCAAATATAAAAATGTTATTGTAAACATGTTTGTGTGTAATAGATACAAATTCTGTATATCAAGTAGTTCGCTTGATCTCTCTAAAGAGATCTGACATTCATACTCTTAGTATTATGATCAGTTAATTTCAATTATCGATATTTATTAAATTCTAATTAAATATACACAGGATATGTCTATTCTAAAATTGGATTATATGAGCTCAAAGAAATATTCTTTCACTCTCAGTTGAATTAAAATCTTAAGGATGACATTAAATACTTGAAATTTGCTATCCTCCTTTATTGTTTCTACTCATTCAATCTGTCTTCTCTTAAATTCTTCAAAATACAAAAGTTAAAAGGCTTCATGTAACTAATACTTGCATATGACTTCTTTCAGTAAGCAAGTTTCCTTAAACACCTTTCTGTCTTTTTGCTGAAGTAGGCATGAAGAATAATTGCTCAGACAGTTGGAGTACATTCATTTTAAGCAGTTACAAATGTTCTTCCAATCAGAATAACT
The DNA here is from genome assembly GCF_054136105.1 of Typopeltis vanoorti. Lineage (NCBI taxonomy): Eukaryota > Metazoa > Arthropoda > Arachnida > Uropygi > Thelyphonidae > Typopeltis > Typopeltis vanoorti. Next base: position 59,858,060 of record NC_143566.1, read on the forward strand.
TTACCACAGATTCTATCTTGTTTCTTGGAACATATTACTTCTCATGTACGAAGGCTTGATACGTTATTATTATATGGGCACCTCCATGGAGTCTGAAGACTCATCATGGGAGGCACAATCTATCATATCTTTCCTCGAATCCATTAACAAAGCACTCGCAACTAATTCTGGCAACCTATTCCACCATTTCACACTCTCCAAGCAAAAAAAATCTAGTCTTTGCACCCCCACTAACAACATTTTTATTCAATTTCCAGAGATGACCTCTTGTTCTGGTCCCGCTAACCAAGTGCTGAAATATTTCTCTTGCATCTATCCTATAAAACCCTTTAACCTCCCTACTGACTGAGGTGGATGAAATAGTGAGAACAAATCGCACTTCTTATCCATGTTATTCAATAGCTGTTACAGAATCGTATCCAGATTTAGCTGGACATCTATAGACGTGGCTGGTTGGGGTATTAAGCAACTTAAATGTTTGTCATATTCCATTCCTCTTTTCATCCAATATGGCAGTAGCACTATGCACTGCTTCTGCAATCCACACACCTTCAATTTATCCTCATAGGGAACATTTCACAGGCCTCTCACCATCTTGGTCACTCTCCCTCGAATCATTTCCACCACTTCCTCATCACCCAAGAAACCCAGGCGACCAGACTTGAGCGAAGTAATCCAGATGTGAGTGTATCAAAGCTTTATGGAGAGGAATCACAACTTCCTTATCTCTACCTGTTAATGTGTTCTTCAGTAGCCAAGTAATCTTATGGGCAACCTTAGCAATATGTCCTCTAAACTCTGTTGTTTTTGCCAGGGAACCAGGGCAAACAGCAAGAAGTCAGCAACTGGAACAAATATGAAAACTCACCCCAGCTCAACATCACCAGAGTTAAAGATCGGTACTATCAACATAAGAAACCTGAATGGCAAAGAAATGGAGCTAACTGAGGAATTAGATAAGTACCAGATCGACATAATAGGGTTGACTGAGACAAAAACTAGTGTGTTCTTTATGAGCAATAAATACAAAATGTTATATTCAAGCAATGACAATCAAGGAAAAGGAGTAGCCATGAGGCTAAATTTCTTGAATGGCAGGCAGTCTCAAGTAGAGTGATGTGGGCAAATATCAGAATGAGGAACTGGACAATGAGACTTATTTGTGCCTATGGTCCCACAGAAGGCTCTACTAAGATAGAAGTGGAAGAATTTTTTGAGGCTCTAGAGAAAGCTACTGACACAATGAAAAAGGGAAAGTTGGTCCTTATTGGGGATCTAAATAGCAGAGTAGGAAGTGATTGTCAGACATAGAAAAATATTTTTGGAAAATTTAGAGAAAAGAGCAAAGCTAATAATAATGGCAAATACCTGTTGGATTTCTGCTCAGGACATGGACTGGTTATTACTAACACCATGTTCCAACATAAAAAATGTGCACAAATTCACATGGAGAGAAGAGGCAAGGAATAAGAAAAGTCTCATTGACTATGTTATTGTTGATAGTGATGTTTTCTCCCTGGTGCAGGACACCAGGGTTTACAGAGGATTTGAAATTGAAAGTGTTCATTATTTAGTCTTGAGCAGGATAAAATTGAATTTCATATCGAAAAGAATATCATGTAAGAAAGTTTTAAAGCGAATAAAAGTTGAGCAGCTCTCAGATTTGAACTGTAGACTAAAATACCTAAAGATTATTGAAGACAAAATTAGAGTTTGAGAACAGGAACCAAACTTTAGAGATTCATTGGCAAGTTTTGAAGAAAACCTTAATTGATTCAGGCAGAGAGGCATGTGGTGAGGCTGTCTGCAAGGATAGAAAAATCAGAACTCCATGGTGGACACAGGAAGTTAAAGAGGCAGTGAAGGAAAAGAAGAAATCATATCAAAGGTTCCTGGAAAATAAGTCAGCTTGTGCTCTTAGAGAATAGAGACAAGTGTAAGAAAGCTAAACATTGTGTAAAACTAGCTAAACAAAATTTATGGGAGGACTTTGGCAAGAACATAGAAAATAAATATCAAGAAGCTGGCAAAATATTCTGGAGGTTGTTGAAGCTTAGAAATGGAGGAAAGAGTGCTGTAAAAGGAATTGGAGATGATAAAGGTGACATGAAAACAAGAGAAAAGGATATCCTTTAAGTATGGAGTAATTAATTTGAATTACTTCAAAAAATTGCTAAATGAAACAAGCAGTGATAGCACAGTGGTAAAAAATACACAACAGGCATACAGTCAGGAATACATATCAATACTTGATGTAGAAAAAGCTAAGAAAGGCTTTAAATGTGGAAAGGCAGCAGGAGTAGATGATATTCGACCAGAAATGCTTAAGTATGGTGGTATAAAAGTCTTTCAGTGGCTGCACTTCATAGTTCAGAAGTCCTGGACAGAGAGACGAATTCCCGATGATTGGAGTAGAGTACCCATTATATAAAAAGGGAAATAAAACTGAATGTGAGAGGTATTTCCGTACTGAGTGTTCCTGGTAAGATTTATGCAAGTATGCTTGAGAAACAGTTGAGAAGAATTATGGAAGAAAAGCTTGGTGAAGAACAAGCTGGATTCAACCAAATAGAGGTTGTCAGGATCAGATCTTCGAGTTACGACAAATAGTTGAAAAATCAGGGGAATGTAACAAAGATCTGTATTTAAGTTTTGTCGATCTGGAAAAGGCATATGACAAGGTGCCAAAAGAGAAGCTATTCAATATGCTACAGTTATATGGTGTTAATGGGGCATTATATCAAGCAATACAATACTTAGTCTTTATTTGAGTTGTAAGTCAGCAGTTAGAATTGAAGGAAGTACAGGAAGATGGTTTAATGTTGAATCTGATTTGAGACAAGGATGTACATTATCCCCTCTGTTATTCATTATCTATATGGATCACGTTATGAAGGAAAGTGGTATTAAACATATTAAAGTTGGAGATGTTAATTTAAGCTTTTTGCTTTATGCGGATGATGTTATACTTCTAAATAAATCCGCTACAAGTCTGCAAGATTCTCTGACTAAATTGAATAGCTGTTGTAATAGATATGGTATGAAGGTCAGCAATAAAAAGACAAACACAATGAAAATAGGTAGAATTGCTGAAAATGTCAACTATGTTGTGAATGGAGAACCTATAGAACAAGTAAAACATTTCAGCTACTTAGGCATGATTTTTAGTGAAGATGATAAATTAAATAAGGAAATAGATAACAGAATCAACAAAGCTGGTATGGTAGGAAGTCAATTGAATAAATTCATATGGAATAAGAGAGACATTTGTCGGAACACTAAATTAGCTGTATACAAGACACTGTTCAAACCAGTTTTAACTTATGGGTCAGATGTAAAACACTTGACCGAAGACTAGAGACCGCAGATATGAGAGTGCTGAGAAAGATTATAGTGGTGAACAGATGGCATCAATGGCAATATCATATTAAACACGAGGATATTAGGAAAGAACTTGACATTGTCAGCATCCAGGATTGCATTAGCAGAGCTAATCTCAGGTGGTATGGTCACTTAAACAGAATGGGCGAAGAAACATTAGCAAAACAAGTGTTCTCTGCCAGGTTGGCAGGAAAACGACCCAGAGGAAGACCAAGATATATGTGGATTGATACGGTACAAGTGCCTTAGACGATAGAAATATAAGATCTGATAATGTTGGAGTGTTGACAAGTAACAGGCTGATTTGGAGGAAAATTGTAGATAGGAAGTTAGTAATGATATAAATTTTTCATGTAGTACTATCATATCCTGTACACCCCTTAAGGGTACATGGCAGGAATTTGATGATGATGAACTCTCTGTCTACCACCACCCCTAAATATCTAGCTTCATCTATTTCCTGAAGTACAGTGTGCCATCAATGTGATACACTGCTTGTAATTTATTTATCCCAAAATGCATAACTTTATACATTTTTCAACATTAAACTGACATCCGTTAACTTTTGCCTATACTGACAGCCTATTTAAATTGTCCTGCAAGCTCTCCACATCGCCTTGATTAACTGTTACTCTACCTAATTTCGCATCATCAGCAAACAACTAAATATTTCCTTTCAGGTTATTTCCTATATCATTTATGTACAAAATAAACAGCAATTGTCCTTGGCAACTGAACCATGGGGTATTCTATCAAATGCCTTTGACAGATTTCCCTGCAAAATCATTGTATAGCCATTTCCTTTATCCAACTCAGCTATTACTCCGTTATAAAAAGTTAATAAATTACTACGGTATGACCAACCCTTCACTAAGCCATGTTACCCCTCATACAGTATCATATTTTTATCTACCCATGCTTGAATTCTCTTTTTTACCAATTTTTCTAATACTTTTACCACCATGCCTGAGATACTGATTGGACCATAAATTACTACTGTAGTCTTAGAAACCTCCCTTATGCAAAGGAATTTTTTTGCCCTCTTTCCACTCCCTTGGAACTCAACCAGAGCCGAGACTTAAATTTAACAGCTTAGTCAAAGGCATTGCCGCTTCCCTTGCACATTCTTGCAAAACCCTATCTAACATTCCATCTAATCCCACTGCTGTATTTACATTGAAATTCTGCAATATCCTAAGAACCTCCAATTCATCTATCTCTGTTCCCACATTAATGTCTGTCACAGGTTAAAGCAGTAACTCAACTATTTTATCCACTTCTTTCTCCTCGTAACCATCAACACTAATTAAGGTTAATCTTTCATAGTCATTCTTCCTCTTACTTGCTACATAACAAAAGAACTCTTTGGTGTTTCCTTTGGTCTGCTTGGCACCATTCTTCTCATAATCTGATTTTGCCTTTCTTGCCTGAGCTTTGTAATGTTCTTGAGTTTGCTTGTCACCTTTCTTTTTATATACCCTCCACAGCATTTTCTTCTTATGCAGCTCATGCTTAATGATATTACTCATCTAACTCCTATCCGATTAACCCTCTTTATCCTAGGTATACATACATAGTTTATCTGCAATATGATACAATGTGAAAAGGGAAAAGAGATTTATTGAAAATTAAATATTGCAAATTATAGTCGTCCAAGTCTATCTTGAGCTAACTGGTAGATGTCAGATGGAGTTTTGCAGTTCAGCTTACTGATGGTTTCACATCAGTAGGCTGAACTGCAAAATGTTGATGCCAAAGCCATCTGAGTTGTAATTTTTTGACTATACTGACAAGTGGTTCTTGCTTAGCCAGATTTAGCACAGCAGATGCAGTCCATCTAGGTGTATCCAAGGATCAGTCTGAGACATGTAGTTCCAAAGGAGTTAATTAGATCTGTAGTTTGAGACCCATACAAGAAGATGAATCTACTGGTTGCACGGTATAGTCTTAATTTTGTCTTTAATGATACTAATGATTTCCAAATGGGGCAGAGTTTGTTACGGAAGACTAGAGCCAGCTGTTTATGTTTTCTGATATCATTTTCTGTATTGCTGATGTACGATCCAAGGTATTGAAAGTCCTTTACTCTTTCTCAGGGTTTATTGTTGATATGAAGTATAAAGTTTTCGCAACCTATTGAGAATACTTTGGACTTTTGGATGTTGATCTGCAGACCAATAAGTTTAGCCTGTGCCTCTAGTAGACTAAGATGTTTTTGTGCATTTGTTAGTTCTGTATCAATAAGTACAACATCATCTGCAAAGCTAAGATCAGTTATTTGCATGGTGTGGGTGGATGTTTTAATGTTAAAACCAAGATCTGTGTGGATGGTCCAGAAGATGTAGTCCAAGCATATTAAAAACAAATAAGGTACTAGTACATCACCTTGCAGGACTCCTGTTGTCACCGGAAATGATTCAGATGTTTCTGTTTTAAAGATTACTGTAGCATTGTAATCTTTATAAGGTGCTGAGATTGCTTGTATGAGTTTTGAGGGTAGACCATAGAAGCTGAGTATTTTAAACATTGCTTTTCTATTAATGGAGTCAAAGACTTTTTTGAAGTCTATAAAGGTTAAAATGAGTGGTAAGTTTTTATCACGTGAACCTGCTATGATTCTTTTGATGCAATGTATCTGTTCTATCGTTTTTTTAGAAATCCAGCTTGGTTTTTTCTTAAAAGTGGTGTTAAGTAAAGTTTTATTCTATTGAGTATCATCCTGTTGTAGATTTTAATTGTGGTTGATAGCAAAGTAATACCTTGGTAGTTATCCATTCTATTAAGACTGTCCTTTTTGGGTATAGGGACAATAAGGCCTTGTTTCCATTGTTGAGGTATTATTCCAGTATTTAAAGCTTGATTCATTATGGCAAGGAGATTGGAATATGTATTATACCGAGCATTTTTAAAAGTTTCTGCTCTAATTCCATCATTCCCTGGGGAGGGACTTTCCTGCTTTGGTTTGATCTGTTGCTATTTTTAGTTCCTTTTCAGTGAAGTCTTCACACAATTTATTGGTAGATTCAGGTCTGTTAGCTGACTTGAAACCGAGTGGCATGCAACTCTGCTGTATAATTACAATCAAGTGGGATCTGGTTGGAGATAGTAATGCTAGGAAACACAGCATGACAGCCAACACAAGTATCGGTTCTTGAGCCATCAGTATAGTTAAACAATTGCAGATAGACAGATGGAGTATGAGACATTCTGTAGTTGACAAAATGAGAGGTTGCAGAATGGAGTGCAAACCTGCCATGGAGGGACGCTGTTATGTTTGGGGTAGGCAATGTTGTCAACATTCAGACCAACAGCTTGCATAGTCTCTTTAACATGCATACCAAAAGGACGTCTGGCAGTCTAATGTGTGATATTGAGCTTCCCACTGCAGAGAAAAGAGATTATTCCATGTAGGATGATCTGGAAGAGATTTTATCTTTAAGGCATAATTAAGAGACAATTGTTTCTGTCTCTGGTTCATTTGTTTCAACATAAACTTTGAGTGGGTAATGTGCAAAAGGCACCAGTAGCTATACATATACCCTGATGATGGATGGGATCCAACCATTGCAGGTCATTCTGCCTTGCAGTACCATAGACTTGAGTTCCATAATCCAGCTTTGAACGTGTAAGTGCATGATAAAGATGAAGCAGTGAGATCGATCGGCACCCCATTCAGTAGAGGATAGAGTACAAAGGCGATTCAATGCTCTGCTCTCTTGCCCTTTTCTCTTAGTTGACAGATGTGCACAAGGAATGCAAGTTTTCTGTCAAAGACGAGTCCCAAGAAATTGGTTTCTGTTACTACTGGAATAACAGTTTGTCCCATTCTTAATTCAGGATCTGGGTGAAAAGTGCATTTTTGACACTTTTTCTGTTGAAAATCTGAACCCATTACTAAGAGTCCATAGAGAAACACAATCACTTGCTTGCTTTGATTGTGTGGAAAGTTGTCTTCCAGTTACCCTCATGTTACAAGAGTGACAGTAAATTATGATGTCATCAACACATAAAGCATTTTCTACAGTGGGAGGAAACTGTTCAGTGATTGAGTTAACTTTGATAGCAAAAAGTGTCGCACTTAAGACAGCATGCACCTTGGGAAACCTGATTCTTGATGCTATGACAGAGATAGTGTACTGCTCGCTCTGACTTGGAAATTTTGCCCAGACAAAGTTTTTAATAAATATAGGAAGGTCTCCTCTGAGACTTAGATTATAGAGGTCTTTTAATATGCCATATCTCCAGGCTGTCGTAAGCTTTTTCCATGTAAAAAAAAAAACATCCAGATGTGTTCTTGCTTTAGAAATGTATCTCTTATACAAGTTTCTGAACAAACCAAATGGTTTAAAGTTGAACAATGTCTATGGAAGCCACATTGTATATTGGAGAGAAGATCATTGCTTTCTAAATACCAGAGAAGTCTGGTATTGACTATTTTCTCTTAATATGTTACAAAGACAGTTGGTCAGAGCAATAGGTTGATAATTATTTGCTCGTGCTGAATCTTTTCCTAGTTTTGGGATAGCAATGACAACTGGCTTAATCAAGAAACTCTTCCTCTGCAAGTCTTATTGTATACTAAGAGAAGGAGATCCACAGAAGATGATGGTACATGTTTTATCATTTCATAATAGATGTCATCAGAGCATTAAGATGAGACAGTAAGAGAGCTGTTTTTTTTTAGTTCCTCTTTAAAAATGGCTGATTATATGGTTCAAGCCCATTGGTAGAAAAATTTAGCCTTTGTTTCTTTTGCTGCTCTTTCTATATTGAAAATTCAGGAGAATATGAAGATGTTACTGAGATTCTGGCAAAATTTTCTCAAGTGTCTGCGATAGTTTGGGGATCAGCAATAGCACTTCCATTATGGTCTAAGGTAGGCAAATGTGTCTTATATCTACCTTTCATTATTCTGGATTTTATCCCATACAACTTTTGCTGGTCATTTGATTAATTGAGGTAAATTGGATCGAGGATTGATTTTGATCCTGATGTCACACTTAACATGCTTTGTCACAAACAACATTTAAAAGCTTATTAAATTTGATAGCTATGCTCTGTGTTGATCTTTATGGCTGTCTGGCATTCTGAGTTCTACCAAGGCTTTGGATAGAGTGGAAATCGGGATGTTCTTAGAATGGAGACTGTTGCTGCTTGGACAATGCAGCCTGTTACATACTTTACTGCTTCACTGATAGGTGTTTGAATGTATCAGCATTAAATTTTTCAAGATGGGAAAAAGTGTTCCAGTCAGCCTGGTCCATTTTCCATATGGGCATCTGTGTAGGGGAACATGGATCCTCCTGTGAAGACATTGTGCAAGGAACACAAAGTAATTGCTTCAGCATATGTTCTCTTTGACATCCCATGTGAGCAGTGGAAGAATGGAAAGGGAGCAAATTGTATGACTTATTGCAGAATATGAGTGGGTGGACATGTCAAAAGGGTGATGTCATTGTCAAGGATTCTTTCAATGATTCAACCTTGTGTTTTTTGTATTGGTACTACCCCACTGAGTATCGTGACCATTAAAGTTACCTGTAAGAAGTATGGATTCAGGCAGTTGCAAGATAAGGTTATCAAGATAGATTTCATTTATCTTAGCACTTGGTGATAAATAAATTGAACATGCTGTAATAAGAAATACCACAGATAGGCAAACTACTACTGCTTCCAGAGCAGTATTAAGTTGGACATGATGGAAAGGAGTATGACTGCCCACTAGGATAACTACTTTTCCACGAGCAGGACTACCTCCAGTTCTGTCCTTGCATATAACAGTGAAATTCCTTAAGGTAGGGTCCTCATTGGGTCTTAAATATGTTTCCTGTAGACAGAAACAGAAAGATTCTTGTTTTTGCAATAAGATATTGATATTCTGGCAAAATCCACAACAGTTCCATTGCAAAAAAAATTTCTTATTGTTTTGGCTTTAGACTTGTCTGGTTTTCAGGAGGCTCAGGACTTACTTATGTGAGGTATATATTTATCATTTGGTTTTGGGAAGTATGGATGGCCAGTGTCCATTTCCTTCCTTTGGTAAAATATTCAATGCATCTGATGTGTCAATCAGTTGGCAAGTTTAATTTACTTTCAGTAAATACCAAAGTATCCATTTTTTTTGTGGAGATCTCTTGGTGATATCTTTAAATGATATTTTTGCCATAATTTTTTTGACAAGTGGTTTCTCATCAATGATCATAAAGTTCAGGTATGGTGAAATAGACATAAGAGTTAGTTGCTGTTGGCACTTTCTTAATTGTCACCTTCTCAGCATATGAGGATCTCAGAGAAGGTATGGCAATGGCTAACTTTCTTTTTGCATCCTGATATACGTTTTGTTCTGTTTTAATTTTTTGTATTTCTTTTTCATCTTTTCACCTCTGACATGCATAAGAGTAAGCTGGATGGTCTCTGACAGTTGACACATTTAGCTTTTTTGCAGAGCAAGATTTGTTATCATGCTCTTTATTACCATATTATTCAGGTGGTAGAGCCATGACAGGCAGTTTGGGCATGCCCATGTTTCTGACATTTAAAACATCTTAGTGGATTAGGGATGTGTGCTCTAACAGGACAGTTTAGGTACCCTGCTTTTACAGATGTTGGAGGCTTGGATGTATCAAAAGTAAGGATAATCCAGTTGGAACCATCCCTATCAGGATGCACCTCACAACCTGTCACTCCCTGATCTTTAAGATCTGAACATATCTCATCAGGAACATTGAGGAGATCCCATTCTGATAGTCACTTCTCTATAAGAATTGAGTGTTTTATGAGGTGTTACTGTGATTGCTATTCCACCTCAGTATTTTATTACTTTCATTTCTGGAAATTTTCTCTGTTCCGAGTTACGTGATTTCTTTCTTGCTTCCTTGCAGGGCGTGAGAGCATTCCAGTTACGCAGAGTTCAGTGGGTGCACATGCGCTGTCATTGACAATCACAGCTGTGTTCCTGTTCGTTTAAACTTTCCAGTTGTTGTCACGGTTGTTGTGAACGGTGATAAATTTCTGCCATTTAATTTTCTCTAAATTTCTTGGCAAATTATGGCTGAAAAATGTCAGCATTGCTACAATATTGCATACAAGCTACACGTGATTGCATATGCTAAAGAACATGGAAACAGGGCTGTAGAGAGGCATTTCGGGCCACCCCAACTGAGAAAATGACAAGAACTCGGATAAAGTTTTTTCCTAAAAAATGTGTACAAAAAGGGGGTGCGTCTTATACGCCAGAAAATATGGTAATTTTTTTTTTTTTTTTTTTGTTGAAGTTATTTTTTACTAGAACCTTAATGTATTTAGACCATGAAACTCAACATCATGTACATGCAGTTTATGCATTTACCTTGTTGAATCTACAAAATAAAACTTTCACCTTTGCTTAGTATCAAGAGCATCTTCAGTATGGCTCTCTCTCTAATAGTTTAATTTGAAAGTCATACTAAAGATGCCTTTGATTCTAGGGTGAAAAGAGTTGCCTCAGTCCTGAAAATAGTTCAGGCACAAACTTGTTTGCTTGCTTGGATAAAGGATTAGACCAAGTATGTAATTTCTTAGTATCTTTAATTTATTTGGAATAGATTTATAACAGATTATCTGACCTATTATTGGGTTTTCAGAATGAGCCCACCATTTTATATATTAACTTATCTATGTGATGTTTTTAATTTTAGCTTGTTGGAGCATATTTGGAAGATTTTGAAAGAATGAAAATTTCTAATGAAGGAAGTGCACCTCATCTTGATTCAATTATCAGTTCCATCAAAGAACTGGCTTGCAATAATGAATATTCCAGGTATTTTTTCTTTAGCTGCTTATTATAAAAAATTATAATTTTGATACTCAATCTTTGTATTAAGAAAATTAAGTATAATTGCTGAAAATATCTCTTAAATTGCCTCCTTTTAATCGTTTTTATCCAAAACTTTTATCCTCCTTTCGACAGTTTTTATCTCTATCTTGTATTCTTGATTTTATTCATTTGAACTCAACAAATCTGAAATAGGAAATCTGAACATGTTCAAAGAATGAAAACAGAAAGATTACCAAAATAAGCCTTAAAGTACAAGTCGTTAGGAAAAAGAAAACCAGGACATCCTCTTAATCGATTCAATGATGACGTCTAAGGCCACAACAGGCCATGCTAGGCCTAAATCCTTGATACGCATGATGATGAAATCTGAAATAGGTCATGTCATAAAAATAAAGTATTTATACTCCCTTGTTTATTTTATGAAAATGTTCCTAATCTAAATATCACATCTACAATCTGAAATCTAATACCTATAATATACTGACAAAATATTCATCTTACTGAGTTACCTAGCATTTCCCCTCAAATCCGTAGGCTTAACTCGATGTCGGACATTAGAAGTACGATGATCAATTCTTATTTCTCTCAGAAGAGACAAACAAGTTAGGTCTTTGTGCATCGTAACCATTCAACTGGCCATATGCACAAATATCAAGTTTATGCTGCTTCATGTTATTTCAGCGATATCAGAACCTTTTTTTTTTTTTTTTTTCAATAGACTCCTCAGTCTTGTTTTTATTTATGTGTAAGCATGTCATTGCTGGCATGGTGGTTAAAATAAGTAAATACATCCAGTCCTTTTTAACATTTTTTTTTCCTTTTTTCTAAAATGTTTAAAATAAAGCTTTGACTGGAATTTTTCAGTAATTATAGGGAGTAAATTGCTGTATAGCCTACATACTTTTGATATTAAACACATCCACAGTATTATGTTAGTACTGTGGATGTGTTATTATTCCCTAGCAGCCCAAAGTGAATGTTTACAATCCTTCATATTTGGGACTCACATACATAAAATGTATAGCAACATTTTTGAAATTGTTATAATTCTTGACCACAGATTAATGAATAACTAACTCTTAGAAGTATTGGTCAAGTGGTAATAAACTATTTAATAACCAACTAGTTTTGCCGGCTATTGCTGTCGGCATCTTCAGGGTACAAATAAGGTAGGCAAAGTAAATTACAAGCTACATGTTAACTGACAATTCTAATTCATTAACAAAATAGTACTGAACGTGAAACAATACACGTGTCGCGGATACATGATTTACTTGTTGAGAAACATTTTGTAGTTGGCGCTGAAGTTCATTTCATGTGTGCTTAGTGATCTGATTAAGGTCTTCCATATATCAGGTAGGATTAAACCTTGATTCCTGTTGAAGTTTTTTGTGGAATGGGCGACTGTAGCTGCTTCTTTGAAGATTCTGGAACGGTAGTTTTCTTCCGTTCAATAATTATTCCATTCAATAATGTGGTTGGTTGTAGAGAAGTGGAAAGAAAGGCCAGATATATCTTGTCTGTTATTTCTTACATAACCGATGTCTCATTTCGAAGCTTCTAGACGTCTGACCAGTGTAACTAAGACCACAGGAACAAGGAATGTTGTAAACTCCAGCATACTTGTAGAAAAGATGGAAGTCTTTCGGTGATCTTAGAAATTTCTGAATAGTTTCAATTGGCTTGAAGGTCACTCTAATATTGTGTGGTTTTAGGAGGAGAGCCAGTTTTTTGGAAATGGTACCAACGTATGGAATAGTTATAGTGGTGATATATTGGGTGACATTATGTTGTCTTTGTAGTATGTCAGAGAAGAGAATCTTGTTGATGAGTCTTCTAGGATAGCCATTTAAGGGTAGGTCGTTGGATATTGTAGATCATTTTGGTCCGTAGTAAACTGTATAGCTCTTTTCTTTAGCATATGAATAATGCTAAGTTTTTGGCAGATGTGATGTGATGAGCTGAAGTGTAGTTTTTGTACGTTTTTGTATTTGTATGAAAACCTACAAATATCAAGTATTTGTAGGTTTTCTATAAACAGATAAGTTGACGCTGTTATTTTCTTGTTTCTTTATTATTATGTCCAGGAATGGTAGTTTTTTTGTCCTTTTCAAGTTCTAGTGTGAATTTGATAGTATGGTGGAATGAATTGATTTTGTTTAGGTAATCCAATAGCTCTTCTCTTCCTTTTTGTGGCTCCATATGATAAAGATGTCATCTACATATCTAAACCATGCTGTAGGTTTTGGGTTAATCTGATATAAGATTTTAGTTTCAAGATCTTCCATAAATAGGTCAGCACAAGAGGGTGAGAGCGGACTACCCATAGCCAATCCGGTTAATTGTTTGTAAATGGTTTTCTTCCATACAAAATAGAAGTTAAACAGTGACTAAACAATGAAGTGATGTCTTGTGGGAACAAATTGTCTAAGATGTTGATGACTTCAACTACTGGAATGTTGATAAACAGGGAAGTAACATCAAGGCTAGCAAGTATATTATCTTCAGAGATAGGGACGTTTTTTAATTTTCAATAAAATGTTGAGAGTTTTTAATATAAGTATCTGAGTTATGGATGTGTTGTTGTAGAATTTTGGCTCGATGTTTAGACAGTAAATAAGTTAGAGAATTGATTCCATCTACAATGGGGCGTAATGGGGAGCGATTATGCCCCATTGTAGATAGGGAACTTTTGGAACGCCGTACAGTCTAGGAGTTAGAGGATGCATAGATTTTAACTTTTTAATTAAATCTGTAGGCCAGTTTGTCATTCAACGTAATAGTTCATTGGTGTCGTTATGATTTTTTAACGTTGGATCTGTATTAAGGACATTATAGACGGATGTATCTGATAACAGATTGTTAAGTTTATCTTCATAGTCTTTTGTGTTTAAGATGACAGTACTATTTCCCTTGTCTGCTTTAAATATGTCTTTGTTATTCTTTAAGTTGAGCAGGGTTCTTTTTTCCATAGGGGTGAAATTTGTATGTGGAGATCTGGAAGGAGACGATAGGATTATGCTGCTTTTCAATCTAAGGTCATTAGCTGTAAGTTGTGGTACTAATGAAATAGCTTTCTCTAAATTGCAGATGAAATCTACTTTGGGTATTACAACAGGTGTTAAGGCAAAATTGAAGCCTTCTTTGAGAATAGCGATCTCAGGTTTTGTTAGTATGTGCTTTGATTGATTAACAATCACTTGGTTATCTGGTGGAGAAGGTTTAGACTCACTATGATTAGTACAGATAATTGAATTTCTTTATTTGCGTCTGTTTGCTATTTCTGAAGGTTTTATCATAACTTGTGTAAATCATATTATCTAGAAGTCGCCAAATATCTTCGTCAACAGTATTAGAGATGTCTGTAAAGAACTCATAACATTTTGAGTCTATTTGGCTTAGTGTGAATCTTGTATGACGTATTCTTTCACGTAGAAGGGAGAGTGGTGTTACATTTTAAAAAGTTCAAGATGGCATACCTTCCGTTTAGTAATCTCATAGATTCTGTTCATATTTGAAATTGTTAATTCTTGACCATGGATTAATGAATAACTAACTCTTATTTAGAAGTATTGGTCAAGTGGTAATAAACTATTTTTTATTTGGATTTTGGTTCACCAAATATAGGAGCAATATTATTTGGCTGGGCAGATTTGGGCTTTGTATAGAGTTAGCAGGTGTGAAGTAGTGTCTTGTGCAAAAAAGTACACCAAGTTTTTTGGCTTCTGCAGAAGCTATAGTTGAAATGTGGTTGTTCCAGGAAAGATCGGAGGTGTAGGTCAGTCCAAGAAGAGAAATCTGGATGATGACCTGGGCAAAGTTCTCTCCACACTACCAAGAACGGCTCCCTTCATGTCGCCCACAGTCTTCTGACAAAAACAAATCCAAAGAATCCTCAATAACCTGAACACAAACAAAGCATCTGGTCCTGGTGGTATCTCACCTATTGTGTTAAGATCCCTTACCATCAAGGCTGGAGGTAAGGGATCTTTCTTGAGAGATTAGACAGGACTGAGTTTTGGTGGCATTGAAGTTTATAAGGTTGTCCATGTTCCATAGGAATATTGCTAGATCTGAGTTCAGATCATTGGTTGTGGTAGATTTTGAGGATTTTAATACTTGAGCACTACAAGGTTTGTCGAATGAAAAGCAGAAATGGAGTGTACTATCATCAGCAAAGCTATGGATAGGATTGGAAGTCTGAGAGAGTGAGCAGGCATTTGTATACAAGAGGAAAAGGGTGGATGTCATGGTGGACGGTTTATTCTCCTCAGATTTCTCCACTCCTACATTGGTGGAGAAATCTGAGGAGAATAAACCGTCCACTATGACACAGCAAGAAACCAGTGAGTAAGGCAGACCATGGCCCCTGTGCCAAATCCAAACAACACAATACAGGATATTGTGATAGTACTAAATTAAAAAGTTACATCATTATTAACTTCCTGTTGACAATTTTCTTCAATTAATCTTATCTATCCAAGATTCCAATCTGATCTTATATTTCTTCTTCTAAGACACTATTATTATTATTAACTTCCTGTTGACAATTTTCTTCAATTAATCTTATCTATCAAGATTCCAATCTGATCTTATATTTCTCTCTTCTGAGACACTTACTGTATCAATTCACTTAGATCTTGATCTTCCTCTGTCTTTTTCCTGCCATCCTGGCAAAGAACACTTGTTTTGTTAACTCTTCTCCTCTCATTCTGTTTAAGTGACCAATACCACCTGAAATTAGATCTACTAACAATGTCAAGATCTTTCCTAATGTCTTCGATTTTAATATGATACTGCTACTGATGCCATCTGTGATCTCCAGTCTTTGACCAAGTATCTTAGTTCTAACCTTGTTCTCAAATCTAAGTTAAAATAGATTTGAATACCGTCTTGTATTCAAATCGAAAGAAACAACAAATTATCCTTTCTACACTTTCTTCTCATCTACTCGCCATTTAATGACATCAGTGAATCGAAAGCCCACTTTCACTGGACTACATTCTTCAGCAATCTGCACACCATCATTCTCAAAAGACAGGAATTATAAAATCTTTATTTCGATGTGTTAATACTATTTGTTAGACTCATCCAAATGACTTCTCAGAAAGGACCCATCTGTTTGACTCCTCCAAACCTAACCTAAATAACAAGGAAACAATGTCTAGTTCCAATCCCATAGATTTCAGACATTACAGAACCAATTTCCAGAATTTCTTCATGCCATGGTACTGCTTTGAGCTGCCTCAAGTGTATCGTAATCACCCACCTTGTCATTCCACATATATTCATTAAAAGGGATTTCCGCATTTAATGACATCAGTGAATCGAAAGCCCATTTTCACTGAACTCTACATTCTTCAGCAATCTGCACACCATCCTTCTCAAAAGACAGGAATTATAAAATCTTTATTTTGATGTTAGACTCATCAAATGACTTCTCAGAAAGGAATTCATCTGCTTGACTCCTCCTAACCTAAATAACAAGGAAGCAATATGTCTTGTTCCAATCCCATAGATTTTAGACATTTCAGAACCGATTTCCAGAATTCTGAAGTAAATTTAGTGACTACTTTTATACCTATCAATAAACTATCAACTTGTTCTCCTCTTCAAGAGATAAATGCTCACTGATGTCTCTCCCTGATGTATACCAAGTTTCTCATGACTCCCATCTATCCTACTTCAGACAAACTGGATGTTTATAGAGAATACAAGAACATCAATCATATGTTTACCACAGGAAATCTGATAAATCTGACTTGACTCAACATGGAATAGACACTATATTCTTTGGTCTGAAACGTGCCTACTACATTGTCGGAACAGATTTTAGCATTTGTTTAAAGAGCGACAAGTCCTTGTTTCATTGCCTGAACTTGAATCAGAACAACTGCCTATCTTTCTGTAAAATATGGCAACCTCTTAGAACAACACTTTTTAAAGTTATGTTTCCTTGGTTATAACATTATGCTGTTGTAAGTATAACATCACGTGGCTCTTTCTGTTTCAAACAATCCATTGTTTAACATCTATTTTATAATCAACTGTCACTGCCACCGAAGATGGTAGGTAAGTTTCAGACAGAAATATCTGGCTTCTAAACAAATAAATAGTATTACCTATCTTATGTTTTCATGTAAATAAATATAACTATGCCACAAGTTTCTGTAAAAGAAAGAGTACAATTCAAACAATATGCCCAAGTGACTGATTTGATCAACTGTTATTCTACTGGCCTGACCTCTAGTGGGGACAAAACCTCGTACATCAAAGTTATATCCTATTTTTATATAACATGGGCAGAGAACAAATTCATATTTTCTTTTAATATAGCAAAGTGAAGGAATTCAAAAGAAGTGTTTGTTATATTAAGGCTAAGATCATGGAGTACTACAGTCCTAATTCTAATATCCTCTTCGAAAAAAAAAGTTGTATGGGTAGAATCTGGTGTGAGATTGAGGCCAATAGGACAAAATGTAAAATTGATTGCTGCCATAGGCCTAGGAGGGGGGGGTGCTAGGGATGATGTGGAAGACATGCATCATCAGATAAACACAATGAGTGCAAGTAGAGTAATTATTATAGGGGACTTCAACTTCAGAGACATACATTGGAAGGAGGAAAGACAACATGGCAGGAAGGAAATCGAATTTATACGCTTACTGAGATATAATTGCTTCAAGCAGCATCTGACTGAGGGGGGACTCAGGTACAAGAGTGTTGGATCTGGTTATAGGATCAGAAGACCAAGCAGAATCTGACTGAGGTGGACTTGGGTGCAAGAGTGTTGGATCTGGTTATAGGATCAGAAGACCTGTCCATAACTAAGGTTATGGACAGGTCTTCAGGCATAACTACATTGCTTCCAACTGGGGAAAGTGATGATGTGGTCTTGACTTGGGAAGTAGCAAAACATGTGGAAATCCCTTTTAAGGAGTATATGTGGAATGACAAGGTGAGTGATTATGATACACTTGTATATTCTATTGTACGTTGTAATTTCCTTAAGCTATTTAGTAAGAAGTGAAGATGTTATCATGGCAGAGGTGACAGGTACTGATGTGAGAACAGAGGTTGATGAATTAGAGGTGTTTAAGATATTGCAGAATCTCAATGCAAATACAGCTGTGGGATTGGATGGGATATTGACTCCCATTTTAAGAAAATGTGCAGGGGAACTGGCGATGCCTTTGACTCATCATCATCCAATTCTTGATATGTACTCTTAGTGGGTGTGCAGGATAATTATGATAGTACTACATAAAAAAGTTACACCATTACTAACTTCTGATTAGCAATTTTCTCTAAATTAATCTGTTATGTATCAAGATTCCAGTATTATCAAAGCTTATATTTGTCTTTTAAGTCTCTTTTTACTGTATTATCAACCCATCTACATCTTGGTTTTCCTCTGGATCTTTTCCCTGCCAACCTGGCAATTCTACAAAATTGCCATGTAATATTCCCCCTTATGTGGGTTTATTTTTTTCTTACTCGTCTCTACAGGTTAGCTATTTCTGTTACTGGGAGAACTCTGAAAATTATATTTAGAGTTAATGACTGTCCCACCAGGGTTCTCTTTGTGGTATTAGATATATTCAAAACTTCCTATAGAGTTTACTTTGAGATTATCCAAAATGCTTAATTTATCAGTTGTGGCTAATCTTCACTGCTTTCATTCACAGATCCGTAATTTTTTTTTTTTTTTTTTGGAAACAGTGCATTGCATAAAGATTAGGCAGTATGATTCTTTAACAAAACAAGCATGTTTATTTCAAATTAAAAGGCAAAATACAAGATCATACACTTTTAAAAGTGTTCCCTCTTAGCTCAATTCTAAAACTATAATTGTAACATTTCAACATTTGAATTTACACTGAGTAATGCAATAATATTACACACAAAGAAAACTGTGGACTCTTCTCAAAACTAAAATAATCATACTTTATAAATTCTAAGGCAAGATATCACCTATTCTATTTTTTTTTGTAGAATTGATCTTTAGTTTACTTTTCAATCTGGAACTAAATTTAAACAAAAAAAATTGTCTTGTGGACTTTCAGTCAATTTTCCATATCTTAGATAAACATAACAAATTGTACTCGCTGATCTTCGTTAACACACATCACTATACCAGTTCCTAGCTCCTTTGCAGGTTCTGTTGGTTGCTTATCCATCTCAGGCTCTAGCTTCCGTACAGGGATTCTGTCTTTACCGCTGTCTCATGTAGATGACTCCGGGGGGCTCGAAGCACATTTTACCGATGTTTCTGAGTCGTCTGATGCATGTTGCAGGTTCTCTCACTGGCAAGGTATGCTGGTTCGTCTTTCTTGCTCCTTCGATGGCTTCATGCCGCCCACAGCTATGCTCTCCCGACTTCAGATGGGCCGACTAACACGGCGAGAGGAGAGGGTCCAGAGTTCTCTACATCTTTTGTAACTTATAGGACCTCCTATATACAGCTCTTCAGGTCCCTGGACTCAGGATTGAGCCCCCCCCCCCCCAAATATTCTAGCGCAAAATGGTCTTGACCTTCAATGTTAATGTTCACTTCTAATTCTCATGGAACACACACAATCTTGTTTACAAAAAGTAGAACTGCTTAAGATCTGAACCACCTTTTATGCCACTGTCCTTGAAACTTGCATCTGGCTGACTCAGAGTGTAATAAAAAGCACTTACTTTATATATACAATTCCTACATTGTTTCTTTCAAAACTGAATTACATCAATACTTTGTCGATTTCTATGTTTTTAACCTTGAATCATACAACTTAAAAATTTTTTTGATATTTACTATTTCTGTCCAAACTTGAATGTTGCTTCTTAGAGTTAGCTACATGGGTTTTCACAAAATTTACAATGTTAATACAGAAATATATACCTTGTTTACAAGTTGTGACCTACGTAAAATTCGATGGCGGGGGGGTCTTACTGCATCGAATTTTACAAAGGCCCACTCCTTTTATTAAAAAAAAATTTTAGACGCGAATGTGAATAATTTTTTTTTTTTAAAAAAAAAAACATCCTTTATTTCTCAATCTTAAATTATACCGCATCTACAACCTCAGTAATTCCCTCCCTGGGGATCTCTTTGCATTCACTTACATTCTTCTCCTGAATATCCTGGTTTATGAACCTAGGTACTTGCCCGCTTCCTCCTCTAGTGTAGTGTTACCCCTTCTTCCCAGGTTATTACATTCTCTTGCATTCCTCTTCTGATGATCAGAGGCTCTTTTCTCAAAAATTTATTCTAAGGAATCACCCAAATACGCAAGTCTGTTATTTCTTTTGTTGTACACTTTTGATTCTGTCAGTGCACTATTATGACCTTTCCAGGGTCCTTTACATTCTGACTCTTGTAGTTCACTGGGGAAAGTTTTTCCAGGATCTCGTAAGGACCTAGTGCACTACTTCCAAACTTTCCCCTTTCTTCTGGATTGACTTGTTCAAGAAGAACCAGGTTTCCAGGATTTAAATCTTTATATTTTCTGAGCTTGTTCACATACATCCTTGTTCTCTGCGAGCTACATCTGCTGGATTCTGCTATGATTTCATGAGTCAGCTTGTTATACTCGACTAGGTTGTTTAAGTATTCATCAATGTCCGAGTATCCAGTGTTGATGTTAGAGTACTTATATCACAGGGGAAATTCTGCTCAAACCCATAAAGGACAACTGCAGGGCTTTCTCTGATTGCAGAATGAATGGCAGTCCTGCAAGCAAATAATGTTTGCTTGCAGGACTGCCATGGCTGTCGCTTCAGGAAATCTCGTGAACATGTCTATGGCAACAAGTATGTACCTATTTCCCTTTTGTGTAGTGGGCAGGGGCTCTATTATATCTATGGCCACTGCCTGGACAGAGATGGGAAAACTGCACTGGGGCCTTTCCCCTGAAGCGGATTTTTTTCTGGCATATATGACAAGAGGACACATGTGAGCACGTCCCCTCTCATACCCTTCCAAAGATATCTATCACTTATTCTTTGCCATGTTCGATCAAAGCCCTGATGCCCTGCTATGTCAGAATCATGGAATGTATAGAGCACCCACGGTATCATGACTGCTGGGATCAGTATCTCTCCATCTTCTCGTCACTTCCTGCTTGGAGAGCAGAAGCCCGTCATCATCCATATGTAGGGTCTTCAGAAACAAAAACTCGTCAGGAAGAGACTCTCCTTTCTCTATTCTGTCATATACTCCTCTCCACATTGGATCTCTCCGTTGGGCTTCAATAATGAGGGGCTTTTCCCAAGATTAAAGGTGGGGAGGTTTATTTTTGTTTGCTTCTAATTTCTCGATTTTATAGATGGAGGTAGAACTGTCGTCTCTCTCTCAATAGACTGATTTTCTTCATTGTCTGTGTTTAATGACCTCAATAAGTAGTCAGCTACTACGTTCCTTTTTTCCTGGGATGTATTGGATATCAATGTTATACTCTTGGAGTTCCAGGGTCCACCTAATTATTCTCAGATTTTTATCCTTCATGGAAGACAAGAAGGAATAGCAGCTGGTGTTCTGACCTCGGGATTATGTGTTGTCCCAATAACAGATATCAGAGTTTTCTAAAGGAGAACACAATTGCTAGGGCCTCCTTTTCTATAATTGAATAGTTCAGCTTGGAGGATGATGAGCTTTCTGCTAATGAAGGCTATTGGGCAGAAATCGTTCCCGTGTTTTTGCTCCAACACAGAGGCTATGGTATCACGGGAGGCATCTGCCGAGAGAAAAAAATGTTTAGGATAAGTGAGAGCAGGGGATCTCATCAGGGCCAAATTTAGAGAATCATAGACACTTTTTTGTTCATTTTCCTTAAACTTTATTTCTTTCTTTGTTAGTCTGACAATAGTTTCCATTAACATAGAGCAGTTGGGAATAAATTTTCTATAGAAATTAACCATCCCAATGTATCATCGGACTTGCTTCACAGTTTTTTGGAATCTTTGCTTCAAGAATAGCACTTATGTTTGTTTGAGTGGGGATTATTCCATTCTCACTAACCTGATGACCTAAATACTCAACTTCTCTCAAAAAAACTGACATTTTGAGTATTTTAATGAAAGCTTGGCTTGGCTCAATCTCATCAATACAGCTATTAAGATCTCTTTGTGTTCATGCAAATCTTGTGAATATATTAGTCTTGGAAACAAATGATCCCTTTACCTAGAATGTCAGCAAGAACTGTGTTCATCAGAGACTGAAAGGATATGGCAGAGTTTCTTGCACCTTGTGGAAGCCTACAAAGTTGGTTGCCACCTAGTTGTAAAGGCAAAATATTTCCTGTCCTCCTTCCTTAAAGGGATTTGAAAGTAGCCCGAGTTCAAGTTTAGTTTCAAGAAGTATTTGCCATTTTCCAATCCTTTCAATAACTCTTCTATCTTACATAATGAGTTTTGGTAAACCTTATTTACTTCCCTTAAGTCCAATACAAATCTCAGACTACCATTAGGCTTTTCCACTATGTATGTATGGGCTGTTTCACTGAGAGTTAGTTTTCTCAATGATCCCTGCCATTTCGTATTCTTGTAACAATGCTTGCAATCTCTCCATTTGTTTTATGGGAGTCTGGTATTGCTTAACATGGATGGAAGTAGTTGTGGTGATTTGAACAGTATGCTCTACTAAATCCATACAGGACAACGAGATTATTTCCTCTGTAAAAACCCCCCTTGAACCTTTGGAACACTGTGTGGAAGTATTTATCTATCCCTTTCCTTTCCTCAACTGAAGTAGTTAGGCTAGTGGCATTGTTTATCAATTCCTCCTTCCAGTTGGAACTTTTCTCAGTTGAGTTTGCCACTCTAATCTCTAACATCTCACCTGTCTTGCCTCCCATCTGATATCCTTGCTCCTAGATCCGTGGCTGGGTTTGTGCTCTATCCCACAGAGAGAGAGATACAGTGCCTTTAGCGAAATTACATGCGAATTGATATCTTTTCAGAAAGTCAAGGTCGAGGATTCACTTGATCGGTTGTGCCCGTTGTCTCAGGGAGGACAATCAACTCATGTGATAGGTTCTCTGTCTTGTTAATTGCCTAATTGTTTTAAATTAATTTATTAATGAATTTATTTTTTAATTAATTAGGGGACTTGCTAATAATAAATTTAAGGGTACGCAGATATCTGAAGCTTGAGAAACACTGACCTATGATAAGGCAAAAGGGACCCGTGCAGTAAACCCAAGGCTATATAAAATGCTAAGTGTTGCTGGGGGTGACTAGGGAGCAAGAAAATTCCTCAACAACCGTGCAAGGCACGATAAAGGGTACACCCTGTGATGTTCTCCTAGACACAGGAGCTCATGTCTCCTTTATCTCTTGGCTGCTATTTTTAAAATTAAAGAGCCTAGATCCCAACGATGTTATTGAACTAACATGCCCAATCAAACTCACGGGGGTAGCAAAAACGGAGCTCTGCACCACTACAAAGATAAATCCAATCTTTAACCAATGATCCATACGTAAGAATTTGAAAGCTAAAAAAAAAAAATACTGTATTTACTCTAATATAACTAACTTTTTTCCCAAAATTAAAGCTAAAAAATCGTGTTGCGCGATATGTGTGGGAATTTTCAGAAACTAAAGTTTTCAGGAAAAAAATCTGAAAATGGTGCAACTTACCAAGAAGCTCCTACTTGCTATCACTACTTTTGGCATCGAGAACAGTTTCTTTGTGTGCATCGTCAAAGTCATCTACCCAAATAGCGTCATCTTCTTTCCTGTTATTTCAAGCAAAAATTACCAGTAATTTACAAGACTTGAGATACGTAGAGCAGCAAAGAACTGCATATGATTGGTGCTGTATTAAGAAAAGATCGTGCGAACCAAAGACAAATTAGCATTTCAACAGTTGAGTTGAAATGCTAATTCTCTTCAACCAAATTCCATAATCTGAAACACATTCGCTATATATTTCTTAGTTTTAACACGTTAACGACGGGGTGGTGTCGAGCAAAACCATATGTTCTACCGGCAACATATGGTTTTGCTCGTCTATACAGCAGTTTCTGTTGGAGAGGGGATGTGATTCATTAGTTAGTGCCATTTTATCCCTGTTGTCTCTAATTGCACTGTTTGTTGAAAAATATAATTTTAAATACTACTTTAATTATGCATAGCCGAAAATTGCCACGTACCCCTAACGACCTTTCGCGTACCACACTTTGAGAAACTGCCATAGGTAATCCGGTTAACAAGTTTCTGCTTCTTCTTTGAATCAGTTTCAACTCTTTCTTTTACAAGCTTCCCCCCACCTTTTTTTCATACTTCCTTAATAGCTCAGTCACCTGTTCTGATCTCTCCAACACTTCGTCCTTATGAGGTTTAATTTCCATTTTTATCAGGCTCTTCACATGCTCAAGGCTGACTAATCTTCCTGATTTTAGTTCAGGATCTTCTGTTATGAAATCTGAAACTCCTCGAACTTTCTCATGCTCAAATTCCGTTTGTGTAGTTTTGTATCCAATGCCTAAGACTGTTTGAGACTCTGACTGGAACATTACAATTATCCTCGGAGTAGTATTTTCAACTTTTGCTATGTGACCTTTGAACTTCAAATTCCTATCTACCAATATGCCAAGATCCCTTGCCTCTTCAGTTTCTTGTGGCTAACCCACTAATATAATATGCTGCTGGAACTCTAATCATGCCAAAGTGCATAACTTTACACATACTTACATTAAATTGACAGCCATTTTTGTTTGCCCAAATTTCCAGCCTATTCAAATCATTGTAAGTGCTGAATATCAGTAGCATCCCTAGTTGCCCTGTCTGATGTCCTTAATGTACAGATTGAACAATAACAGCCCAAGGACTGAACCCTGAGGTTCAGCACTGATCACCTTTAATCTGGCAGATTCACACCCACTGCATACCACTTTTTTGATATCAGTCTGTCAACCATCCCCTTATCCAAGTCAAGAGTTTATATTCCATTCCCATATTCTCCAGTTTATGCAAAAACCTGTATGGTATCCTATCAAATGCTTTAGAAAAATCCAACATGATCATAGTGCAGGGGGTGTTCAACCCGTCGATCGCGGAGCGATTTTTGGTCGATCTCTTTTAAAACTGAAAACATAATATTTTATTTATCATTATTTTGTATTATTTTTGATTCGGTTTAAGTGTATTGCTATTGTTTATTTATTTTTCGTTAAAATTGTCAAATCAGTAATTTTCTTAAGTCCGGGTAAATGAATTAATTTGGATCAGTGGAAGTCGAACAGTGAGCCGAGTGAATATGATTATAAGCAAAGTGTAAAAACTCGATTGTAGCTTAAATATTAAATATTCCAAAGCACATTACATAGATTTCTTAGGTTAAGTCCCATGTGAATATTGTAAAAAAAAAACTTTGTTTGTCTCGGTATAGTTTGTATTAGATGTTTCTGTAAATAACTCTTTTGAAGCTAACTGTATATACTGCTTTAATAAAAATATGTTAGAATGTTAAAAACAAAGGCAATGTTCTTGTACAAAGCTGTACGTGGTGGTATTAGAAAGATTGTTATTGAAACTTGTATGTATGAGAAAGGCTTGCAGGCTCTAAGTGTAAACATCTCCAAAGTCAGTCAGAAAGAGTTCAACCAACTTTCCAATGGCTGGCAACTTACAACTTACAATCAAAAGAAAGCGGAGGAGAACAAAAGGCATGCTGAACTTGAAACTTAAGATGAAAGACTCGCCAAATCTTTGGGGTTGCCAAACTTCATGCGAGGTCTCAGAGGAGGCCTAATAAAAAGGGACTGAAGCAAGCAGAAGGGGTCCCAGAATTGCTGTCAAAGAAGAGGCCGCCTGGTCCAGAGTCACCATCAGAGATATTGCCCGGATCCGCATTGCTTGAGAGAGGAGTTTCCCACTTCCAGAAAGGAGCTTCTCAGTTCGAGATCTCGCTAGAGAGAGACTTCTTGTAGGCTGCAGACAAGGTTTCAAATTGCCGAAAAGAAGAGTTCCAATTGCCGGAGAAAAGTTTTCAGGCCAGGTTAATGTCAGACATTCACCAGTGTGTTACGTTTTCATTACAATGTTTAATTAAAATTTAATTATAATTTTTTAATTATAATTAAAATTTTAATAATTAAAATTCTTACCAACTTCTCTAAAATCTTCATTACCACAGAGATATTGATAGGTTGGTAGTTACACATCAATTTTTGCACCACCCTTGTACAATGGTACTATCATACATTCCTTCCATTCCTGTGGTATCATTCCTGAGCTGTGGCTCAAGTTATACAAACAGGCTAAAGGCATAGCCAATTTGGCTGAACATTCCTTTAGCAAATGGGCTGATATTCCATCTGTCCCTATAGACAAATTCTTATCCAGGTTATGCAACATCTCTTCAACCTTATTTTCATGAACCTCTAACTCTTCATCCAATGTAGCAGTAGCATGTGCACAATGTTACATACACCTGGTTGATATATCTTTAGCAAAGTGAGCACTCATTAGCTTCCAACACTTGAGTACCATCTGCATTCAATAAAGTTATTCTTTCTTTTGCTTGCAGCATAATGACAAAATTCTTTCGGATTGCCTTTAGCTTGCAAGGCCAATGGCCAATTTCTTTTCATACTCCAATTTAGCTTTCCACAACAATACTCATTTTTTCTGGCCTGAGCTTTGTTTCATAACTCCTCTTGCTGTTATTCTTATGATATTTTTTCCACATCGTCTTGTGGATCTCTTGCTTAATAAGGTTTCACATCCATTTCACTCCCAACTTATTTATTCTTCAAACATTAGGGATACATTCAGATACCACCTCATTTAAGCACTTTTTCCCATTCAGTAACTGATACCATGGGACCAAAGATGGTATTCTCCTAAGTTGATCATAATTTCCAACTTTGTAGTTCACCATGTAACCTGTTTTAATCGAAGCATCGATACAATTAGATACTTCCTAAGAAAGCACATCATGATCACTGTCACCAATTGGTAGTAAAATAGCCATATTTTTAACAGAGACCCCTTCTGACACTGAGCAAATCCAACACTCTTTGACCATGAGTTCATTCTTTCACATACTGCTTGAGCAAGTTGTCTTGCAACAATTCAATAAATTCCTCTTATTTCTCTTCTCCCCAATCAATGTTTAGAAAATTAGTCACCCATAATGATCATTTGTTTGGTACCCATAAGGCTAAATTGGCTATGCATTTCATCCCCTGCGACTGAGCTGCCAGGTCTGTAGCAACACCCCAACATATATTTCATTCTGTTAACTTCCACTTCACACCAGATACTCAAACTCACTGCTACATGAGACATTGTTACCGTCATTATTTTCTTGTTTCTTCCCTAACTGGACTTAAGTCATCTGATATCATCAGTAATACTCCTCTTCCTCCTCTCTCTTCTGTCATTCTTAAAAATAGTATACCCATTACACTCGATCCCACTTACCATATGTGATTCTGATAGCCAGGTTTCACTAATGTCAACAATCTTAGGCCACATCATATTCAGTAAAGTAATGAACTTGACCCCTTTTGTTTCTATTGCTCCTGGCATTTGTGTATAGACATAAATCCACCTAGCCTATTCTTATAATTAGGTATGCAATCTATTTGATCTTGTTCTAGAATTTTCTCTTTTCCCTTCCCAGACATACTTAAAAAGTCCGAACCTAAAGCATATTCTTCCACCCTTTCGCCACATAGCCATGTTCAAGGACATTCGTATCTTTATCACATTTGCATACCATAGCTGAACTTTCACATACATTTTTCTGATTCCTTCCTTGATGATCTAGAAATTCATCAAGGGAGGAATAACTGTACTTTAGGTCTCATATCAAGAAATAATTTCTCCAGGCTCCTGATGCCAAATGAATTCAAATGCAGTCCATCCTTATATGCAAGTGGTTGTCTTATACTTATGATTTTTTATCTGGGTAGAAATTGTGCATCCAGTTTTTCACCTATATGAGACAAGTTACAGGTGCATTGATTGATGGGGTGCCCTCATTTCAGTTTTTTTATCAGTACAGATATTTGAATCAGAAGGATGAGAAAACAGTAATTAGACCAATTACCAGGTTAGGGAGGTAATCCTAGTTGGTACTACTACTGCTGTGATGCCATTCATGTTCCATAGTAAAGGAAACATGGATGGGGGTTATTGTCTCCAAGAGTAGACTTATGGTGGGAGTGTGGGGAAGAGAATATAAATTTACCCACTAGATGAGTGTTGTCTAGTGGGTAGTTTTTATATTGTTATCTCGTCGTTCTTTTATTTCTTTGTGCCTACTGAGATATAACTTCTAAACTGACCTTCATGTTTCCTGTATTGAGCTCTGACAAAATTTATTTGTTTATGCTGTGCCAGTCAGAGCTCTAGGATAGAAATTCTTATCCAGAGAAAGCTTCCCAGAAATCAAGTAATACTTTATCTAGTCTAAGTAGGTAAGTAAATTTCTTCGCTCTCTTCAGGGAACGCGAATTTCGAGCGCCTTCCATGAATGCCTACTTATCGTTCGTTGCGTCATCTTTGGTGGTCAAACTGTAACCTTTGAACTTTCATTTGCACGACAATACACGATTTTATACATGGCATAGTTTAATATTGATGTTTTTGAAAGTTTAAGATTTCCATCTATTTTAGACAATACTTTAAACATAGTACAATCTAATACTTATTTCCTTCTTCGGTTTCATTTTAATTTAGGATTCAATTTCTTCCTTTATATTTTAATTCCTTTCTTAAGCAAAGTTAACGTGTGCATTTTCACATATTATGTCTGTTTTGCCAAGAGCAAAAGTGTGCTTTTGCTTGATATTGTTGTTTTTAAGATATATTTTGATGATTACACCACATTTTTTATTATTCAGTTATACAAAATACTGAAATAATAGTTCCCGACAAGTTTCGTAAATTGTAGGATTTACATCTTCAGGGGGTAAATAGTATAACTTAAAGTTTAAACAAGAGAATTAATAAATACAAATCATAACCGTCTGGCTATTCATAAACTCAAATAACAGAATGCAGATATAAAACGTTATTGATGTTGAACAATACTGGATGATGCCACGTGTTCTCGTTCATACAGTCCGAGCTCAGATTGAGGTAGATTTTTTATTAGAGCTGACCACACTTGATGGAGAATTAAACCTTGATTTTTATTGTATTGGGTTGGGTTTTTTAGCATATTAGCAGCTTCTTTAAATTTTCTTATATAACTGTTGTTTTCTATGTATGACATCGTCGTTTTTTGCCAGAGTACATCGTGTCCAGTGGAAGTGGTATGGAAAGCAAGACCCGTTTTTTGTTCTCTTTTGTATTGTACATCTTTTTGGTGTTCAGCCATGCGTATTTCTCTAGATCTTCTTGTCTGTCCTACATAGCAAATCCTGCAAGAACAATGGATTTTGTAGACTCCTGGTTTTTTAAGAGGATGATGAGGTGGTTTTGGTGGATGTAGGAATCTTGAAATGTTTTCCATAGGAAGGAAGGCTACCTTTATGTTGTGTTTGTTCATTAATTTGGCTAGCTTATCTGTAACATTTTTGATATAAGGAAGTGAGATTGCAATTTTGTAATCCTGTTTTATTGTGTTAGTTGGAGGCATTTTAATTCTCTTGATGGTTTTTGTTTCATATCCATTCTGTTGGAGGATTTGTGTTAAGTATTTTAGTTCTTCGTTACATCTTTCTTGTGTGCTGGAGATATTGTATGCTCTGTCTCGAAGAGTTTTAATTAAGCTTATTTTTTGTGAAGGATGGTGGTGTAAGGTTGCATTTAGAAATCTTCCAGTGTTTGTCGGCTTCCTATATACTGAGGAGTTTACTTCATTAACTTCTAATAGAATATCCATAAAAGGAAGTTTTTTATTTTCTTCTTGTTCTAAAGTGAATTTTATGGTGGTGTGCAAATTGTTGAGGTAATCTTTGAAATTGATAAGTTCATCGGTTGTTGCATTGAATATGATGAAAATACCAGCGCACAAGAAAGATGTAATGAAGAACTAAAATACTTAACACAAATCCTCCAACAGAATGGATATGAAACAAAAACCATGAAAAAGCATTTGATTTCAGTTAAAACATTTGCAATTAAGCTCTTGAAACTTAGGGAACTGAGAAACCATATATTGAAACACTAAAACATATTACAATAATGAGACTTCTGTAATTAAATTATATAATAACAGTGAAAAGTTTCCAATACAAAAAGGCATCTGGCAAGGCGATACTATATCTCCCAAAGTATTTGCAGCTGCATTGGGAAACAAAAGGAATAAACATAAATGGAGAAAGGCTTCATTATCTGAAATTTGCAGATGATATCCTAATAGCAGATAATCTTGAAGATCTGGAAGAAAGACTAAATCAGCTAAATGAAGCCTTCAGAGTAATTGGATTAAAAATAAATAGAGAAAAAACAAAAATAATAATGAATAAAGACATAAACCAAAGAACTGTCAAAGTTGAAATCCATGAAATAGAACAAGTTACCTCATATGTATATTTGAGCCAGTTATCTTTGAGAATTGCCAAAGAAAAGAGATCGAACGAAGAATTCACCTTGGATTGATGGCTTATGGGGAAAAATGAGACATATTCAGAAGTGATTTCCCTAAGAGTCTAAAAAGGAAAGCTGTCAACCAGAGCATACTTCCTGTCCTAACATGCAGGGGAGAAACATGTTCAACAGAACCCTAAACAAAAAGCTGAGAACAACACGGTGCATGGAGAGAAGTATGCTAAAAATAACATTAAAGACGGGAAGACAAATACCTGGATAAGATCTCAAACAGGTGTCACAGATATCGTAAAATACATTACCCCCCCCCCCCCCAAAAAAAAAAAAAAAAAAAAACTGGCTGATGTGGATGAAATAGTCAGCTCTCCCTACCTTTTTTCATGGATCAAATCTTCGTCGGCATTCTACCTTTTATCATGCCATTACCTTCCTCTACTGTTAACCTCGTTACAGCTATTCTATAGCCATTAGTGAATTAACTGTTGCTGAGTGACCTTTGTGTCCCCCATGTCTTGACATCTATTGTGTTGCTTAGAATTGATATTTTAGCAGTGCTTCTTCGCCTTCGTCTTTTATTTATTTGTATTATGCACATTACGATAATGTCCAGTGCATATATCCTCATAGATATGTTGAAAATATAATATGAAAAATATCATATACGGGATGATTCAAAATTTTTGCTCATTTTGAAGATTTTCTAATGCTTTCCCCCCCCCCCCCCATCCTCTCCTGGAACTCAGTTGCATAACTACTCTAAATTTCTACAGGTTTGAAAGCTTTTCTACATAGTATTCAAAATCTATTACTTCATTTTACCGTTTTGACAAAAGATATACGGCAATCAGATTGTACCGTGAAGCTTCTAATTCTGTAGTATTTATTTGCAATCTAAAATCAGCTGTTGTACTGTCTGCTGAAATTATTTGAAATTTTAGAAATAATATGCTATATTTTCACCATGCAAAATTGTTTATATGCCTACCACACAAAAGTTCAGTAGTATTCTTTTTGTTTGTTTTCTTTAAAAAAAATCTAAATATTACTACTTCTACTGCTGCTGCTGGTTGCTATTTCTGAAATAATCTACGTCTTAGAAATACTTGGTAATATCCTCTTAGCTGGAGGAAAAGCTAAATTGAGAAAGAAAAGAGAGACATTAAAGTCACACTAAAGTGCCTCAAGCTGTAGTGCAGAATACATCAAGAATGTCTTGTTTCCTTTTTGATTGTTGATTACAGATATCCTAACAGAAATACTGATATTTCTTTTACATGCTGATACATTATTTATGCCAAAATAATTTCTTAATTTATAATCATCAGTTTCACTTTTATTATCGAAAAATTAGAGATTTCATACAATTATCTTGAAAAAGAGGATTTGAATTATTTTAAAAGAAAAGATGCATATGTGTTTCATAATCTTCTTTTTTTTGGGGGGGGGGGATATAGACCTATTCAATCTGCAGATATTTCAGAATTTATTTCATAAATTGTTCGCAAGAGAACTGTTACAAACGTAAATCGCTTGGGGAACATGCCCATTCATTTTAGTGTAAAATAGCAAAGGTTTGGTTACTTTAGATATCTAATCTAGAAGAAAATGTTATGTCTGCTGATATTAGAATCTTACGTGAATAATTTTTCTGACATGATTTCTCTATTCGTTATAATGTAATCAATTTCCAAGAGAAAAAAATCGGATAACAGAAGAAAAATATGTTGCATTTTCTTTTTTCATTGGCTGAATTTACAATGTTCTTTCTTTGTGTTTTGAAGAGAGTGCATATGATTTTTTTCTTACTATTTTTCCCAGTATAACATCTGATATAATTATAAGAGTGACATTTTACCATTTTTCTCCCACACGAGAAACAGAAATAAGCTAGTAGTAATATTGTTGATTCTGTCAAACTTCATTGTAGCAGAAATTTTTATTACAAAACTTTGTAATATATATATCTCCGAAACAAGAAATTTGGAACCCATATCACATCAATATCGAGTGTTGGCAAGGTGAAAATGTTCACATTAGTATTTATATATTTTATTTGTTTTTATTTTTTTGGTGAAATACTTTACATGGAATACTCTTTCCAGTTCAAGAGGAACTGGAAAGAGTATTCCAGTTCCTCTTATGTTATATTCCTTCGAAAATACGAAAATATCATTCTGTGTTATAAAAAGAACTTAAAAATTTGCCTTCAAGATGAAAAGGAAACAGTACATTCAGATATCCCTCTATCAATATTTGTAGTTCTGAAAAGGACTGTTTTGATGGCCCTGAAAAGAAACATTTTTTATTTCATACTGTTCAGAATTTAAAATTCTTGACCAGTGTGGAACACCCTGAAGCAAGGGTAAACACACAAAGCAGTTTTACGTTCAGGGCACCAGATTTTTGTTTCCTTTCTGATATTTTTTTTTATTACATACATAACATTTGCGTGCAGGTTTTTTTTTTATTAGCAGTCGGTGGTAGATTTTCGGGATAATGGTTGGAGTTAGCAGCATTCAACCTCAGATGTCTGGCAGGATTGCCTGTTTTTCTGCTTGCTGAAGAACGTGCATGCAGCGATGCTTTCGCAATTTCTATTCTGTATTCTAGATATATTATGGTAGACAAACATTTTTTCTTGTGCAGGAGGAAATTGTTCCAAATAACAAAACCCAATATATGTCCAAACACTTTTTGTAATATTTTTTATGCTGTTTCCTCATTACAGAGTAGAATGATAGCTGATGATCGCACCTGTCAACTCCACCCATAGTATCATTGTATGCACACACAGCAATGGGTTTTTCTTTCTTCAAACCATGCTTCTCCATGGATTCCTTTGATGGATTGTGCAGGGAAGACAGCAGAAAAACATCTTTTTTTTTTTTTTTTTCCAATGTAGTGCAGACTTTCCCTCACTGATAAGCTCGGATTTCCCCCTTCGATAGCTTTCCTGAAGCCAGATCTGGAGGAATGTCTTGCCTTTTTGCATTTACAGTACCATAACTATTTGTACGATGCTGTAAAAGCAAATCAGCAAGTTCAGGACACATATAGTAATTATCCATTGTAATGCAGTAACCTTTCCCCAGTAAAGGGTCTAGTAACTGCATTACTGCATGCATCGACAAGGGGAGATCCGAATATTTATCATGCTCAATTACAGTTTGCTTTCCCGTATAAGGTTTGAAATTCCATCCAAAGATATCCACTTTCCGAGCTTTCATCGATACTCAAGTCTCTATTAGAAATGTAGAGTGATCTACATTTCTGACGGATTTTCATCAGAAAATCATAAATTTTGTTGAAGACTGGGCAAGGATGTGTTGCCTGATTGTATTCCTCGTTATTCTGAAAATGCAAATACTTCATGATGAGACTGAATTATTTTTCAGTCATAATATTACGAAACATTGGCGTGTTCAGAATTCAGTCTGTAGACCAATACATTTCGAGAGCGGGCTTTTTCACGATACCTTGCACAATCAAGAGTGCTATAAATGTAAGGAGCATGTTGATATCTATTGGGCTCCAAAGTTTACTGCGAGAATGCAGACTGTACTCAACTTGCTGATGTTGTTGGCAAGCATAAAGGTAAGTCTGTTCCACTATGAAGGAAAGAATATCATCATCTAAAAATAGACAGAAAGAGCTTAAAATGTTGCTGGAGTCAGTTCTTCATTAATTCCTGGCTTACCTATGAAGGGAAACCATGGACAAGCTGGTGTACATTCAGTGGCGATCATCCATTTTCTGCACAAAGACATATCTAAAGTACAGGCAGAATCGCTATCTTCAGGGCTAGGAAGATTTCTCTTCTCATCGGTAGAACAAGAGCTGCTCGAAAGGCGAAGGCTCCAACTTTTCTGCTTCTCACGAAGTTTCCTTTTCTTACCCTGAATGCTACTGCTGCTTGCCATCTCGTAAATAAATTGTGTCTTGGGTATACTTACTAATTATGCCTTTCTGCCCAGCTCTAAGCTAACGGAGATTACTAACCCCCACTGAGAAATAGAACATGCAGCGCACTAAAGAACTTCAAGCAATATCTGAGTATTTTATAGGCAGAAATGTCATGTTTGGTTTTTCCATCTTTCTTTATTCTGATATTGCATTTGAAGGAGATGACAGTAATTTTAAATATTAATTTCACCTATTACCGAATATCACATAATTTATAATTTGAATCTGATTTATAATAATCACCACGTAGTTTCTGTATCGAAAAATTAAAGTTATGTGGAACAATTACTAGTGAAAAATAACAAATTAAATAAAAACTTATGTTTCATAACAGTTTTCAGGTGTGTGATAGTGATGCAACAGGGGGGAGGGTTAAACTATCGAAGGCAAAATAAAGTTCAATTCTATTGTAAAAATATGGAAATGAAATTTCACATTTGATGCATTTGATATACATATTTTGAATGATAAAAATAAGCAAATGTATCGCTTACTTTAAAAATTGGAGAATAAAATATTTTAATTATGCAGAAAATATATACATATAAATTTAAATCATAACTGTTAATTTCATTTTGTGATGACCAATTATACAAGAAAGTGAAAGTACAAAGAACAGTAGATTACTATATAAAGAAAAAATTTAGTGGTGATATGATTAAAGAATTTCATGTTATTCTCTATAAAGCAAAGTGGCTCAAGTGTGTCCTAAAGGAAATCTGTGAAGTATTCATCATCATCATCAAATTCCTGCCATGTACCCTCAAGGGGTGTACAGGATATGACAGTACTACATGAAAAATTTACATCATTACTAACTTCCTTTTTTTAAAAGAATATTTCAAATAATTATCGTGAATTAATTTCTTCGAGAACAAAGAAAAATGTTTTTTCGAGTAAGTGATTAGAAAAAAATTAGCGCAAAAAAATTAAAAGTGAAATTGGTTCTCCAAGGTAAGGCAATATTTAAGCGAAGAAATTATGCAAGGATCTTTATTTTGTCCAGACATTAAAATTGTATTGTACAATAAAAAGAGAAAACAAAAATATAAATAATTTCCATATTTTAGTCTATCCAATGTAACTAAGATCCAGTTACCCAGCATAGAACAAGGAAGTGTGTTTCTTGTTATAGGCAACTGAGAGGCAGCTATGAGCGTGAGATAATCCGATTAACTGTTCTCTTCAGCGTGAGGGTTTATCACACTTTCTAATGGACATGACCATCAAATTGCACTTCTTATCCCTGTTCTTTCAATAGGTGGCTGAATCATATCCAGATGTAGCTGGACGTTTGAGAGGTGAAACAGGCTAAGCAGAGATGGGCTGGCCATATTGCCAGGTGCAATAATGGAGATGGACTAGAAACACAACAGAGTAAAGACCAATGGATGGAGGAAGACCGAGAAGAAGGTGGAAGGATGAACTGGAATAAGTTGCAGGAGTGAGATGAATGGGAGAGGTAGAAAACAGTGGTCTAGAAAACCATGGGGGGAGACCTTCATCCAGCAGTGGACAGAACCAAAAGGTTGAAGAAGAAACAAAAAAAAAAAAAAAAATTTACTTGATAGGTACTTATTTTCTTCATTTTCAAAAGGCTTGAAAGGATGAAAATAACAGAATAGGAAGAGTTTGGGTTTATAGCTACCTACTAAGAGTTTCTCTCCTTAAAAAGTTATGGGGGGGGGAGCAAATTCATATGAACTCGTAACTTTCTTTTTTTTTTTTACTTAAGCCAGCTGCTTTTAATTTTTTGCAAACTTTGAGAACATTATTTTCATAGAAAAAAGGCTTCAGTCAAGATGATGTTGGGCGACCATACTCCATTACATGTATAAATGAAACACACAAAAAATCAGACTTGTGGAATCCTAGGCCTTGTGTTTATATTCCAGTGGATTCTATGACAGCTATTCAAGGCATGATCTGCAAGTCCTGAGCTACCATAGTGGTAGTGCGTTGTGTTCCATCAAGTCGTTTTCAACTCCTGGTGATTCTATGAACATACACTCTCCATTCAGATTTGTCCCTGGCCATATCTTTCAGAATTTCCAATCTCATTCCAGTTGTTGCTTTAACTCCATTCACCCCTCTAATTCATGGTCTTCCTCTTCTCCTGTTTCCATCAACTTTAACAAGCATCGCCTTCTCCAAACTGTCATTTGCTCGCATATGTCCAAAGTATGACAGTTTTTGTTTGATGATCATAGCTTCGACAGAGCAATCTAGCTTTGTCTGTCACTGATTTATTGGTTTGCTTTGCAGTCCATGGTATTCTTGGTAAGTGTCTTCAAATGCATCTATCTTCTTTCTTTCACTCTTTCTCAGGGTCCAACTTTCACATCCATACAGTACTACACGGAATACCATGCTTTCACGATTCTGATTTTGTTGCGAAGCTAATATCTTTTATTTAAAGATCTTACTTAAATTTGTGATCTTTCTTTCCGAATAATAATCTTCTAACTTCTTCAGTACAATAACCATCTTTATCAATTCGGGATCTTAGGAGCACAAAATTGTTAACTACTTCCATTTTCTCCCTATCTATTTCAAAATCGTTAAGTTCACATGTTGTCATAACTTTTGTCTTTTTAAGGTTAAGTTTAAGGCCATATTTAGCACTTTCTTCTTTAACTTTCATAATAAGTTCATCCAAATCTTCTTTTCATTCTGTTAGCAAGGTGTATCATCTGCATACCTCAAATTAATATTTCTTCCACCAATTTTAATACCAGCTGAAGACTCCTCCAGTCTTGCCATTCTTAAAATGTATTCACTGTACTATTGTGAAATATTCAGTTTCTCCAAGGTCTATTTGGATAGTAGCTTCTTCTTCATAATAAAGATTCTTCAGAAGGATAACGAAATGCTCTGGTACTCCCATTGTTCTTAACACATTCCACAGTTTCACATGATCTACAGAGTCAAAAGCCTTACTGTAGTCAAGGAAATAAAAGTAGACATTCTTTTGATATTCCTGTGCTCTTTCTATTATCCATCTCACATTGAAGATCTGATCTCTTGTTCCTCTGCCTTTTCGAAATCCTACCTATTCATCTAGCATTTCTCTCTTCATGAATGGTTCCAGTCTTTTCTGAATGATCTTAAGACTTTACTTGCATGAGAAATCAGCGCTATAGTTCTGTATTTGCACTCTTGCATTGCCTTTCTTCAATAAAGGTATATAAACTGATTTTTTTCCATTCCTTAGGCCATGCAGTTGTGATCCAAATTTGCTGACATTGAGCTGTTAAAATTTTAACTGCCTCTTCTCCCAGGGCTTTGAGCAGCTCAATAGGTATTCCATTCTTACTGGATAGCTGTTGCAGTGCACATCTCACTTCACTCTCCAGTGGTACTGGCTCCTGTATATAATCCTGCTCTTCAAATTTCTTAGTAATTTTGGAGTCCTTTTTGTAAAGGTCTTCTGTATACTCTTTCCATCTTTTTTCGATGTCTGCAGCTTCTGTAAAATATCCTTTGTGTTTGGTGGTAGTTCTAGATGTTAATCTGTGCTCAGAAATTCACATAAAATGTGAATTTCTGATGTGAGACAGCCAACATGTGATTTGCATCACATGTTGGCTGTCTTGCCTGTTTGAAAATGGAAGTACAGCTGTAAGTGCTGCTTAGTATGTACCAGCCAAATTTAAGGATTATGGCTGGTCTTGAGGATAGAAGATAAGGAATGCCAATTTTTTTGTGTGATTTGAAGGTGATAATCACGTTGCATTTCTTCAGAATTTTTGCTAACTCCTGAAATGTACCATTAATCAAAATATATTTTATCTCATGCTTGTACCCTCCCAAAAGTAAACTGCAATAAAACCATTGCCATATCAGATATTTATGGCATGTCCCCAGTTTTATGGCTGGTCATTTTTGTGGGAATTCAATACTAGAATTCAACTATATTTCACTGCAGTACTCAGAAATTGAAATTTGGTTTGAGATTATGTTGTGATATATTTAGTTTCACTAAGCAGAACAACCTGTAAGCAGTGCCATAGGTGGAAATTAGTCAGGGTTAAGATATGGTTTCAAGTTAGCTCAGTGAAAAGCAAATAATAAGGTACCTCCAGGTAGTTAGGGATTAAGGGAGATCACATATTACCTGCAGCAGGTGTTATTAAATTCAGCCACACTACCAGCACTTGCCACTTCCAATGGCAATCCATGCCAATCACACACCACTATTAGAGAAAGAAAAATCAAGATCCTACCCCCCTTCTGGGGATGCCCTCTTATCCTTTACCCACAATCTGTGAAATGAAAAATTCCATCTACTGATATTCTGTATAACATTTTGAGAAATTTGTCAGTCATATCATCTTTCTTTCTCCTGTTTGCTAGTGGCTGCAGTCTATAAATTCTCAATCGGTCTTCATAATCTGTATTCTCCAATCCTGATATCATTTTAACAATCCTTTACACTCTTGTCCATTATCAGAATTGCCATGGAAACCAGTAGACCAGACCTGTACATAATAGTCCAAGTGAGGTCTTATAAAGACTCTGATAAGACCTCAGAGTCTTGTAAAGAGGCAAAATAACTTCCTTAGCTTTAAATGCTATGGTTTGTTTCAGAATTGCAATTATCCTCTGGGTTCTATTTGCAATTTTTGCTATATGACCCTTGAACTTCAACTTCCTGTCTGCTAAAACTCTGAGAGCCCTAGCCTGATCAGTTTTTCTGTCATAATTCTACCAATAATGACATTGTATATCTCATCACACCTAAGTGCATGAGTTTACTTTTATTAACATTGAACTGACAGCCATTTTTACATGCAAACAATTCCAGCCTATTCAAATCATTCTGCAAGTACTATATATCAGCTGCACTCCTGATTACCCTTTCTATTTTTGAAAAAAGAAAATACCTTTTGTCTCTTGTCAAATTCTTCCCAATTAGATTGAATAACAGTGGACCAAGGAATGGTCCTTATGATACACTACTGGTTATCTTAAATCTTGCAGATGCACATTCTCCGTATACCACTTCTTGATTATGTCAGCTGTCCTCTTATCCATGTTAGTATTTTATTATCCAATCTCATATTCTCCAATTGCAACAGTCTTTCATTATGTATCCATTATCCGTCCTTGTCTAACTCAACTAACATTATGGAATGCGATTCTCATAGACAAGCTTATACGTTGGTTATGCATTACTAAATCACTTAAGGAATTGACAACGTAGATAAGAATATAAATTAAATTGCACTTTAATGAATATTTCCGATATTTCTGCAACGTCACGTTGCCATCTTCAAAAGGAACTTACAAAAAAGGCACATGCACGTAGGCACTACAACACAGTAACTGAGAACTGTCGTACTTTGGCCAAACAGGCAGGACAGCGAATATCAGAATTTTGGAACACAAGGACTTCATCTGGTTTCACAAGTACAGCCATTCTGGTCTTGCAGACCATGCTCTGGATACACGCCACAGAATACGGTGGAAGAAAGCTACAGTAATACACCGTAGCAAATACAAATTCAAAAGACTATTCATGGAATCAGCCTTAGCCATAAACTCTCTAAACCTCAACAAATTTGGTTGTATGAGACTGCCTCAAATTTGGGAGGCTTACATCAGCAGACCTTCAGCCCAATCACCCAAGAATACCAATATTGCCCACTAGGGGGCACCATCAAGACTTTTAGGAAAACAATATCTTCATCACTTAATTCTCAGTTACCGTGTTGTAGTGGCTGCGTGCACATGCCTTTTTTGTAAGTTCCTTTTGAAGATGGCAACGTAACGTTGCCGAAATATCGGAAATATTCATTAAAGTGTAATTTAATTTATATTCTTATCTACGTTGTCAATTCCTTAAATGATTTAGTAATTATAGAATGTGAGCAAGTTGCACAAATGTGACCTTCTCTTGGTAAACCTGTACTGTTCATTGCAAAGTATAATTCTCTTACAACTCATTTT
The DNA here is from genome assembly GCF_054136105.1 of Typopeltis vanoorti. Classification (NCBI taxonomy): domain Eukaryota; kingdom Metazoa; phylum Arthropoda; class Arachnida; order Uropygi; family Thelyphonidae; genus Typopeltis; species Typopeltis vanoorti. The sequence goes on from NC_143566.1 coordinate 59,898,669, forward strand.
TGTATGTGATCCATAACCAATTTTTCCAGAATCTTCACTGTTTCAGAGATACTGATAGTTGGATACGTCAGTCTTTGCACCACCCTTATACAAAGGGATTACTTTATTCCACTCCTGTGGAATCTTCCATGTTCTGAGACTCAAATTATATAGTCTGGTCACAGTTCTGCTGAATTCTTGTTCAGTTTGTACAACAGCTCTGATACCTCTTCACACAACTAACTTTCTTCGTCCATTGAAGAGATAGCGGTGAGCTCAATGTTGCATACACCAGGCAATTGATAGTTGAACAATCTTCTGTGTCTCACTTACTTGTAGAGCTAGTTTCTTTTCATACTCAGACTTGGTTTTCTGTACAACAGTTGTAGATCTTCTGACTTGCTCTTTATAGTTTTCATAACTGACATCATCCTTATGCACACGATATTCCTTCCACATCATCTTGTGAATCTTGTTTAATAAGATTACATATCCATTTCGTTCCTACTCTATTTATTCTTTGAACTCTAGGAACACAACTCATATATTGCTGTATTAAGTACATCCCATGCACTGTCAATATCCTTCCCATCCAATAACCCAGTATGTTGGCAACGAACCCAGAATACTTCTCAGTTGGTCATAATTTCTTGTTTTATAGTTTAGCATATAACCTTATCAGAATGGAAAATTCAGAAAAGGTTACATGGTTAATTCAGTATATTGCATGATCACTGTCACCAACCAGGGGTAGCATAGTCTTTAACTGAATCCCCCTCCCTCTCTAACACTATAATCAGCTTTAACACTGTTTGATCTCAAGTTTCTTCTGTCACATGCTGTTCGATATCTTTCCCATTCAACAACTAATACCTTGGCACAGAACTCGGCATACTTCTCAGTTGGTCCTAATTTCTTGCTTTGTAGTTTAGCATGTAACCTTTTCTGAATGGAACATTCAAAAAAGGTTGTCTTGCAACAGCTCAATAAATTCATTTTAATTCTTCTCATGAGATTTCAATCCCATATTATGATTACTTATTTTGCATCCATCATCTTTATTTGGTGTATTTTATTTATTTGAATTGGTATTTATTTGAATTTTTTTCACTACCAACTAATAAAGTAGGTCTAACAATGTCCCATTATGTATCTGCTCTTCTTAGACTTCACCTCACACCAGATGTCTTCAAATCCACATGACTAACTGGATTCAAATCATCCATCATTAGTAGCATATCCCCCCCATCTACTATCCTGTCTATCCTTCCTAAAAATACTGTACCCTCTACACTTGATAATACCAATTAGTATGTCTGCCTCTGATAGTAAAGTTTCACCAAAGCAAACTCTACCCCTAATATTTGTGAACTCTAAGTTAAAAGTATGCTTTTTTTTGCATACTCTTCTCTCTGTAATCTGCATGACAGTTGGATAACTTTGCAGATATCTTCTTATCTAGTGCCTTACTTGTGCAGACATCCTTGCACTTGCTTGAGAAGTGTCCAAACCGAATGAACACAAAATCATTCTTTCCTCAATCATTTCCATGATAAGGCATCACAAATATCACCACAAAAAAAGCTTAATGTTTGAAATGCACATTAAAATATAATTGGACACTGCTTAGAAAGAAGTCAGTGGACACCATAGTGTATGAGGAACAAACAGCCATGGCACCCACCTTAATAAGATATAGAACCACCTTTTGCTGTGATGACTACCAGGCATATACTTTACACAAGTGTAAGATAGCAATCAATGGGGATTTTGGACATTTCTTCCTGTAGGCATGTAATGAGGTCTTGGACTGTTATGGGGGTAGATGTCCCTTGACCTCACCCAATGCTGCACTTCATCCCACAGAATTTCACTAGGGTTGAGATCAGTGCTCTGTGGAGGCCAGTCAAATATGATGTTCATGCCCACAAATCACGCAGTTATAGTAGCAGCCTTATGACATGTTGCATTGTCTTGCTGAAAGAAACAATGATCAGTTCTGTAGAAACACCACAAAGCAGGAAGCATTGCATTGTCCAGAATGTTCGGACACCTCTCGGAGTTCATAGCACCACAGGTCTGAAGCCAAACCAAGATAAGACCATACCATGATGCCGCCACGTTTGAATTTCATATTTGGGTTTGTACACTCTGGTAAGAGACATGATTCGTGGCTCCATAACAGCTTTCTAAGCTTCCATGTCCCACTGTACATCTTCTTTGCACCCCTGAAGATGACAATGCATATTGGTTTGGGTAATGCGGGGCTTGCATATTGCAGTCCTACCATTGAAATCAATGTTGTTGAGCCTTGGTTCTGAATATTTTTGTGCAGATTCGTGTTCCAGTCAATGTCTGGAACTCTGCATTCAACATGCAGGTTTGTACATATTATCCTTTGTAGCACACCTTATGGTCACTTTTGGTGAGTGTGGTGGGTTGTCTGCTGCAGGTAGCACTTGCAGTTGACCTGGGGTGGCCCAATTTCTCAACCTGGCATCCTATCACAATGCCTCTTTCAAACTCCATCAGTTCCCTTCTCACAGCCATTTCATCCAGACATTGTTGCACTCTCTTGGGAGCATCATATTCCTTCAGTTTATACTGGCTACAAACATGTGGCTTGTTACATGGCATGATTCACTTTGCCCATGTATCTGTTGATTTTTTCCAGTGTATTATGATATTGGAAGTGTCATATGGAGTATTGTTTGAATGCAGAACAAAGTGAAGGCTCTATATGGCTACATGTAAGATACTCCTTGCAGCTACTGCACATCTCAAACATTGATGTGTAAGTCAGCCACGAGTGTTGTACTTGACCACCACTTAAAATTAGTTCCATGATATTCACATGAAACTACTTTGTTGACCTTGTGTAGCTTGTAGAATTTAGTTCTTGAAAGAATATTGTAACATTGGATTGCACATGATGATTACTAATGTTTGGACTTAAGTTGCTAACTGATAATTATTTTCTGTATGATTTCTAATATTTGCTATGCTGCAGAATTTATAATAGAATGTTATTCTATTATAAATATGTAATTATTACATACATATTCTCTGTTAACCACATTCCATTTTCAGTTTTATATGAAAGAATGAATTGATAGCTTTTGAAACTCACAGTCAAAATATTTATTGCTTTTCTAGGGATGTTAAGAATATGATCATGAATGTTGCTGAATTAAGAGCTAGTAATTGGGGTAGAGCACCATCATCTCCTGTTGTCCTAAGTGATCCAGTTATGGCTGAAGTTTCTCTAGTAAGTTTTATTCCTTTGAAATGTTACTGAATATTTCTATAGTTCAAATACCCACCAGAAGACCAGATTATAATCCTCATTACCCCCAAATGTTTTAACCAGCTGTCCTTCCAAATATGTTGGTAATGATAACATCTCAACTCAAACCATAACCTCATCCAAGTTGCCTTTACTATGGAAATCATTCATCCAGCTGTTCTCAATATCATATCCTTTGGCATTACAATGCTACCAAATGGAATTAACTTTCACATCAAAGCTTTGTGGGAAGGCTTTGACAGGGAGAAGATTAACTTATTCGTACAGTTTAGTGTTCTCTTCAGTATTGAAGTTATCCAATGTGATGACAAACCACATTGGCATTGTGGTCCATGAACTTGAACTCTACTATCACTTCAGGTCTGTAGCTTCATTGACCATTAGTAACAAATTATCGTTAATATAGTACTCTGCCTGTAATTGTCCTCAGTCCAGCATTCGCTTCGTGACATTGAACTGACATTTATAATTAACTGGTTATAGAACCCGTTTGTTCAGATCAGCTAAGGATTTTGTATCGGAAATGTTCCTTTTCACCTAATCTTTGTATCTTCACCAAATAATTGTATATTGCTATCCAGAACAACTCTAGTATCATTAATGTACAAGTTAAACAATAATGTTTCATGAACAAAAATGTAATATCCAATTGGTCTCCCACCTGTTAGACATCAACACCTCCATATGTTACTCTCAGAAGCCTGTCAGTCAGCAGTTTTCCTATTTGTTAGTCTATTTTGCATATATTCATCCCTTTTGGCTTTGTATAACCAAATGTTTTCCAGTGTGGAATCATATTTTAGCTGCAGTTTTACCTAGAGGAAAACAAAAATTCACACATGCACTGTTCCTTATGATCAGCCATCACAAAATTTCCCAACTTGCTTGCAAGCACTAACAAAAAAAAAAAAAAAAGTAGTCAGAACAACAAACCAGCTCACACAGGATGGTGCCACTTACCAGGCTGGCACAGAAAACTGCTGTACATTCACGATGTCTAGCAGTATCATCTGTAACTAGAAAATGTGCATGCGCCAAGTTCAGATTCTGGTTATTTTTGGGAACCCCCTCATTGTTGCATAATTGACACCTACATACATCTGCATAAGGGTTTCTAATTCAGTGCCTGGTATGTGTACTTTTAAAAATAAGTATCAAAAAAAAAAAAAAAATTGAAACTGGCATGTCATTATTTAACAGCTTGTAAAAATGTAAGTCTTGTAGAAAGGCTTAAACGTTGGTTATACATGCTTACTAAATAACTTAAGGAAATTACAACATACAATAGAATATACATTAAATTAAACTTTAATATATTTCCAATATTCCGGCAACATCACGTTGCCATCTTCAAAGGAACTTACAATAAAGATACGTGCACACAAGCACTAAACACAGTAAATGAGAAACAAAGCGAGGAAGCTATGGTTTTCCTAAAAGTTCTGGTGGTGCCCCTAGCCGGCTATGTAGGTATTCTTGTCCGTTGGGCTGAAGGTCTCCTGATGTAGCGCATTCTCCTGGCTGACACTAACGCAGCTATTCAGGCACTTGAAGGAGAGCTTTCCAGCACGTTAAATCACGAGCTTTGGTCAATTTTATGACTTTTTTTGTGCACTGCTGCGGATAAAGAATTCGAGAAAATACGGAGTCGACATATCGAGAAATTTGAGAAATTAAAAAAAAAGAACTCGACCTCTGAACCAAAATTTTCAACCAACACTAGTCAACCTTTCTTCAGTTACTCTGAAGCACTCAACACGCTTTCAAGTGGCCACAACTTCACCATTGCTCCCAGAAAAATACTGGCCGAGGATATTAGGATCCAAATTGAACGCAGGATCCGCCACCTTCCAAACCACACAGCCAACAATATGAGACTGGATGTAGCTTGTGTTCTCTCCAAAGCAAGACCACCAAAAACCAACATATCCAATAAGGAATATAAAGCACTGCAGGAAATGAGGAAAACAAAGAAATAGTAAGCAGATAAAGGAAATGCCACCATAGTACTCAACCAAACGGACTGCACAGGTAAGCTCTATTATTAGATCGGACTACTTACCTCCCCATTGAATACAATCCTACCAACTCACAAATTAGAAAACTCCACAGGCTCTTTAAGAATGTCACTTCTTGGCCTGTACAAGTTACTAACAAATTAAAATCATATAACTCTATATCCCACCGATGTATATGTATGTGGACTCCCAAAAATACATAAAGAAAATGTGCCATTACGTCCCATAGTGTATGCCATTGATTCCTCCACAGCCAAATTAGCTCATTTGGCCAAAGTGCTCGCACACTATACTGGCAACACACCACACATATAAAAAAAAAAAAAAAAAAAAAAACTCAGCCCAGCATAGAAAACCTTACACTCCAACATACTGACATAATGGTCAGTTTTGACGTCTCCTCCTTATTCACAAATGTCCCACTCAAGGACCTTAGAGCTAATCCAAGCTAAATTTCCTCCTGAATATTTCAGCCCTATTTCAGTTCACAATGAACTCTGGCTATTTCGTTTGGCAGGGAAAATTCTACATACAAATAGAGGGGACAGGCATGGGTTCACCACTCTCCTCACCCTTGGCCAATTTCTTTATAGAGACCTTTGAAGAGAAAGCCTTAAACTCTGCCCCACAAAAACCAAACATGGCTTCGCTACGTTGATGATGATGTTCGCTATTTGGCCACATGTCTCTGATATACTCCTTCTTAACACACTTAAACAACCAACACCCCAGAATCAAGTTCACCCTGAAAAAAGAGGAAAACAACGGCCTCCCTTTCCTAGATACACTAGTCAGCCTGATGGAACCTTGGTTTTCTCAGTTTATAGAAAACCCACCCATACAGGTAGATACATTCACCAACAATCCCACCATCCCCCCCCCTCGCAACAATATCGCGTTGTTAAGACACTATACAACAGGGCTGAACTAAATCACATCCTCAACAGTTTCTCAGCCAATGACTACCCCTTCCCCCCCCCCCAAAAAAATCCAAAAGATATTGAAACCAGTAAACCACAATCCCCCATCCTCCTCACAACAAGGATTACTCTAAATCCCTCACCATTCCCTACATCCAAGGCACCTCAGAAAAAATTACCAAAATCGAAAAAAAAACATGACTTGACCTCTTGTTACAGACCATATAGAAAATTGGCATCCCTTATCCGCTCCACTAAACACCAACACTCCCCCTAGACCTACCTGGTGTATACCAGGTCCATTGTAGCTGTAAGTTGTCCTACTTTGGCCCAAACAAGCAGGATAGCGATTATCAGAATTTCAGAACACAAGGACTACATCTGGTTTCACCAGTACAGTGCTCTGGTCTTGCAGACCATGCTATGGATATATGCCACAGAATACGTGGAAGAAAGCCACAGTAATACACCTTAGCAAGTTCAAATTTGAAAGACTATTCATGGAATCAACCTCAGCCCTAAGAAACATGCCAAACCTCAACAAATTTGATTGCATGAGACTGCCCCAAATTTGGGAGGCTTGCATCAGGAGACCTTCAGCATAACGGCTAAGAATACCTACATAGCCCTCTAGTGGGCACCATCAGGACTTTTAGGAAAACCATAGCTTCCTCGCTTCGTTTCTCATTTACTGTGTTTAGTGCCTGCATGCACGTGTCTTTATTGTAAGTTCCTTTGAAGATGGCAACGTGACATTGCCGAAATATTGGAAATATATTAAAGTTTAATTTAATGTATATTCTATTGTATGTTGTAATTTCCTTAAGTTATTTAGTAAGCTTGTGAAAATGTGTCCCCTGACATGAATATATTAATTCATAAACATGAAAGTAATTTAAAATTCACAAAAATTATTCTCTATGTTCACTGGTCATCTACAGATGCCATATAGTCATTCCAATGCTCAGTGATGTACCACACCAGGCCTCGCCATGTAGTCCTGTTTGCTTTTCTGGCGGCCTCAACTCTCTAAAGATCAGTAAACACACACACCATCCATCCATCCATCTCATTGATGGTCTACCCCTTCCTCTTTTTCCAGGAACTATACCTTCTATTACTGTTCTGAGAAGTTCCCCTTCCATCCTTTCTTTGTGTCCAAAATATTTTAACATTCTTCTGTCGATATCCTTAAGGAGCCTTAAAGTTCTATTGATCTTTTCCTAACACTCATTCATTTGTATGCCTTTCAGTATATGATATCCTCAACAGCCTTCTGTAATACCACATCTCAAAAGCAGATATCCGTTTCTTATCTGACTTCTTTAGGTTCCAAGTCTCACATCCATAAGTCGCTGTTGGAAAAACAACTGAATCCAAAATCCTCAACTTTGTTCCCATGGAGATAGATCCATCCTTCCAGATTTTAGACAGGTCTCAGACTGTTGTTTTAGCCATTCCTAACCCTTTTCTGTTGTCTTCTGAACAGCAATTCTTCACATTAATAATGGATCCCAGGTACTCAAACTTGCTGACTTCCCCAATTCTTTCTCCATTAAGATACACTTGTTTCTCGAGAGCTTCTCTGTTTGCATTTTCTTTGAGAACCATAATCTTTGTCTTGCTAGGATTGAGATGAAGTCCTCTGTTATTACTGATCTTGTTAACTTTGTCAAGAATTAGTCCTATTTCTTCCATGTCATTACAAAGGAGTACTGTATCATCAGCATACCTCAGATTACTGATCAATCTACCTCCTATTCTAATTCCTGTCCTGAGCTCATCCAATGCGTCACGCATGATGTCCCCTGCATATATACTAAACAAGTGAGGAGAAAGTAAACATCCTTGCCTAACTAATTTTCCAACTTGAAGACAATCAGTCAATCCAACACCTGTTCTTACTGTGACTTCTTGCTCCCTGTACAGGTTGGCTATCAACCTGATAGTGTGTTGAGGAAAGCCCATTCTTTTCATTACTTCCCACAGTTTCACATGCTCAACACAGTCAAAAGCTTTAAAGTAGTCTAAGGAACACATTACCAGAGGGAGTCTGAATTCTTTATATTTTTCTATGATCTGTAAGGCAAAGGATCTGATCTCTGGTGCCCTTACCTTTCCTAAAACCTGCTTGTTCCTCAGGCATCTGCTTCAACTTTGGCCTCAATCCTATTTAGCATGATCTTCAATAAAATTTTGCTTGCATGAGATATTAAATTAATAGTTCTATAATTCTTGCATGCCTTCATATCACCTTTCTTATGTAGTGGTATGAAAACAGACTTCTTCCAGTCTCTAGGCCATGCTGCTGTCTCCCATATCCTTGCAATCGATCTATGAAACACTCTTATCCCTTCATCCCCTGATATTTTATATAGCAGATATCTTGACAGTTAAAATATGAAAATTGCACATTTTGTTAAATAACTCAGCTTATTTGAATACTAGGTAAACATTAAAAAAAAAAAATGACAATGTTACACATTTCTGAATGTAGATCATCTGTGTGTGTGTGTGTGTCAGTACGCTGTACCGATGTATATTATCTTTTAAAAGGGGGGGGGAACCATATCATTCTCATGAGAAAATTCTCTTTCCCTTGTCTAGCAATTAGTATTCCATTAATTGAAATTACTCATAATGATAGTTAAATCCTTAAGATTTAACTGTAGAGCTTGGTCCTCTTCAAAAGAGGCTGGTCTGTAGTGGCATCCAACTATTTATCTTAGTCTGTTAATTCCAACTTCATACTACTTTCAAACCATCATTCAGGATCTGTACTCTTATTGGATTTAATCTATAATATTGAACAATACTTCCTTTCTCTCCTGTCTGTACTTTCTGAAAACACTATTGCATTTTGTAGTGGTATGAAAACAGACTTCTTCCAGTCTCTAGGCCATGCTGCTGTCTCCCATATCCTTGCAATCGATCTATGAAACACTCTTATCCCTTCATCCCCTGATATTTTATATTGCAGATATCTTGACAGTTAAAATATGAAAATTGCACATTTTGTTAAATAACTCAGCTTATTTGAATACTAGGTAAACATTTAAAAAAAAAAATGACAATGTTACACATTTCTAAATGTAGATCATCTGTGTGTGTGTGTCAGTACGCTGTACCGATGCATATTATCTTTTAAAAGGGGGGGGGAACCATATCATTCTCATGAGAAAATTCTTTCCCTTGTCTGGCAATTAGTATTCCATTAATTGAAATTACTCATAATGATAGTTAAATCCTTAAGATTTAACTGTAGAGCTTGGTCCTCTTCAAAAGAGGCTGGTCTGTAGTGGCATCCAACTATTTATCTTAGTCTGTTAATTCCAACTTCATACTACTTTCAAACCATCATTCAGGATCTGTACTCTTATTGGATTTAATCTATAATATTGAACAATACTTCCCCATCCTTTCTCTCCTGTCTGTACTTTCTGAAAACACTATTGCATTTTATTCTTGAGGATAACCTCTTTTGTCATCAAGGTCTCACTAACGATGATAATCTTTGGCCTCAGTTACCACTGCTAAGAATTAGTCTTTATTCCTGATGTTTTTGGTACTAGTTGACATGTGCGATAATCATCTACAAGACTGATGTGTATTCAAATAACTCTTAAAACTTGACTAGTTCAAATAAGCAGCCTGAGATGATTCAACCAAATTCCTTGCCTCATTGCTTTCTTGTCTGACAAAAAAGTATCACTATTTTCATGGTCCATGTTATCCTTTTCTGTAATAACAATCTCTCACCTAAGTGCATGTGTCTAAGCTCTCACCTGAAGTAATCTAACTCATTATTTCAACAGTGAAATAATACACAGAACAACACAATGCTTGACACATTATGATAGCTTGTGTTGTCCATTATTAACATGGATTTCCCCATTTTCGAATTTTCATCTAGCTTATGTTCATTCTTTTAGAGGACAGTCATTATGCCAGTAAGTACATAAATATTTTTTAATTTCTTCTAACAATCAAAAATGATTAATTGTAAATTTTATAATTTGTCAGTGATGTTTCCTTCAAGCTGTGCATGTGTGTACATAATTTTTCTTTCAGAATTTCTAATTTACAGTCAATTTTGAACATTCTATAAAAACAAATTATGTGATAAATCATGTTTGTCACTTATTTTATTTAGTAACTTATCCAATATCTCTACTCCAATATTACTCTAACCCATTTCAACTTAATACACTCTTGACTGACCTTCCTTAAGAGATGTCAGGACACAAATACCATTCCAAACTGTCTAAGATTCAGACAGAAGTTTAATTCCACAAAATCTAAGGGTATTTATATGCAGGCAAGCATAGCGATAATTCATGAACAGATCAGTGACACTCGCATCCAGTTGACAAAAAGCAGCACTGCCATCCCTACATTACACGAAGAGCTTTCAGAAATACTCACTCTAGAACTGTGGTCTATTCTAATCTCCATCTCAGAAAATGCTGTTAGTAAAGAATTTGAAAAAGTTAAGAATTGTCATCTGAAAAAATTTTGCAGCTCTTCAACAGCAGAGCTTCTCCTGACTTATTGCATGGTTGTAAATCTATCATCACAGACACTTTCAGAGGGTGCAATCAGTGAACTTAGTCGTGGGCATAATTTTGCTATCACACCCAAAAAAAAGTGACATTTTTTAAAATTACAACCAGCATAGAAAATATATCTGTGAACTTGCACACTTACAACATTCAGTTGGATGTGGTTAGTATTCTAAGTAAATCCATGCCTTCCAAGGATAACATTCCATCAAAAGAAACATCAGTACTTTGAAAAGCTATGTAAGAATAAACAAGTTATTGTAACTAAAGCTGATAAGGGTAATACCACTGTCATTATGACCCAAGCAGCATACAACAGAAAATGAATCAACTTCTCAAAGACTCCTCCACTTTCAGATCATAGATTGGGATCCTACATAATCTCAAAAAAAAAGTTAAAAAAAAAAAATTACATCCTGGCCTAAAGAAATTACCAAAAAACTTAAACTTATGTCCAACCAACTTTGGATATATGGGATCTCTAAAATTCACAAACCCAATATCCCCCTTTGTCCAATAGTAGATGGCATAGACTTCCCCACCTACAAACTGGCTAAACATTCATCCAAATCACTTTCCTTCCTTACAGGCAACTCTCCTTCATCTATTAAAAATTCTTTATACTTTAAAACATTACTAGAAAATTTAACTCTGATATATTCTTACATAATGGTCAGTTTTAATATCACCTCACTTTTCACTAATGTATCTTTGACAGAGACTCTTGACCTTATCAATCTGCATCTTTTCCCCTGACATAATTGAATTATTTGGATTCACCATACATGCATGCATACATACATACAGATTATTTCCTGTGGAAAGGAAAAACATACAAGCTAGATGGGACTACTGAAGTCCCCCCACCACCACCAAGCAAACTTCTATGTGAAGCATTTTGAAAACTAAGCTCTTAACACAGCCACATAAAAGCCAACATGTTGGCTGCTCTATGTTGATGTGTTTGCTGTTTGGCCTCGTGTTCCAGACACATTAGATATATTTTAGTGCATCTTAACAGCCAACATCCTAAAAGAAAATAACAATAGTCTTTCCTTTTTACATACACTAGTGACATAACTTCCTAATGGCTCATTATTGTTTTCCATCTACAGAAAACCCATACACACATACTGGTAAGTATTTACATAAACAATAATACTGCCACCCTTCCCAACAGTATGGCATCCTCAAAACTCTTACTCACAGAGCCAGGGTTATTTGTTCATATGACACAGCCCTTGAAACTGAGCTTAGGGACCTTTGCAACACCTTCTTAGCCAGTGGCTACAGCCCATGTAAAATAGATAAAATATTACATGCACCATCCCATATGTTAAGGATACATCAGAAAAAATAGCCAAAGTTCTTTGCATATATGATCTCTATACCACTTTCAAACCTTTCATTTAGCTATTTACTTTTATATACACTCTCCTAAAGATATCGACTACATCCTCGTGAACAACCGGGAGTGTGTAAAGTTCCCTGTGTCTGTAAGTTAGTCTACTTCGGACAGACTGGTAGATCAGTTAGCATATGCCTTGAAGAACATAAAAATTACATCCAAGATCATCTGTATGGCAAGCAATGATTGGCAAACCATGCTCTGGACACTCCTTCGAATAGGATCAGATGAAGAAAAACATCTTTATCACATAGAAGTCCTTAAAGGTCTGAGAGGCTATTCTCAGAATCAGCATCAGCTCTGAAGCACTCTCTCCCAAACTTAACAAGCATAGTTGCATTAATTTACCAAAAATCTGGGAGACTATCATTTTAAGACCTAATAGCTTGACTTCTCTGAATTAAATTTGTAGTTATCTGACCCATAGAGGGTGCCACGTAAGGACATTAGGTGTCAGTTACAATTCAAATTGTTTCTACAATTCCTTCATTTAGTGCTGTGTGTCTATCACAGTTTCATTGTGCTTTGATGCTGGGTAGAAAACCAGCAAAATATTAGTGAGTTTCATAAATGTATTTTTTTCTCTTGGTGTTAGTTATATTGTTAAGCTTCATTATGGTTAATACACTCTAATTAGTTACTTTTGTCCTGTGTCATATGGGTGAACTGATGCTGATGTCGGCAAGTTGCAGCGGTATATTTGTTTAGTGTCTGTCTATACCTTTCAGTCACTTGAACTCGGTCAATTTTTTTTTTTTTTTTGTAGCTACACAGATTTAAGTGAATTAATTTAGTGTAATCAATTTTGCAAGTTAGACCAAAAAAAAAAAAAAGCAACATTAATATGAGGAATGTTACATTAGTGGTTTAAGGCTTAGAAATTCTATGATTAGTTGTTTTTAAGAAAAATTAGATTTCAAATTTTAACATTATTTTATTTACCTCCCTTTTACAACATATTTTTGTCACATATGAATATAAAATACCATTAAAAATAAAAAATGAATAAAAAAAGAATATTCGTGTTAATAATTAGCATGTATCTGTCAGATCAGATGCGAGCACCTTGCTTTATCAATCATAATGGCAAATGTATTTGTTTATTATGCAATAATAGTGTGGCTATTTCTTAAGAAGTAATATAGAAAGACATTTCAAAACCATTCATGCCAATTGTAATTTTAAGTTTAATTATTTAAATCAGGAGGAGTCGGCAACGTAACGCCCGTGAGCGTCATGGCGCCTGCAGTATTGCGCCGTTCATATTAAAAAGGTTGCTGACCACTGCTGTAGTACTTCAATACCATGGATGAGCTAAGGATTTTTTTTAACATAATCTCAAAATCCTACCCTAGAGACCAAATAAAACCTTGAACTTTTTCAAAACCATCTTCAGGCCTCCAATAAGTGTTTAGTGGTCTCTCATCTCCCACCTCAAGATAATTTCAAATATCCATGCCTATGGCAGGATTCAAACCCACAGCCTGTTGGTTGAAGAGCAGGTATGTTGAGCCACTTGCCAACCTGGCAGTTTGTTTTTCTTGAAGCACCACTTTTATTCAAGTTTATGAATCTTTGTTTATATTTGTAACTTTAAATGACATTGTGTATAACAATGAACTGGGAGTTGGATCATTCCAGATTTTTATAATTTGGATACAGCATTTCCTCTTATCAAGAGTTCTGTTTATTGCTGAGAACATTATTTTGAGGAAGATAAGGTAATGTAAGCCTTGCCATCGTTTTTCATCTGGTGACTCACTTTTGAAATTGTAAGGTTTAGTTTAGTCACAGTAAGAGAAAGGCTTTCCCCCTTAACGCAAATGGCTAAATGGTTATCTAAACTTTTGCATGAATATTTGTGCAAGTCTTTAGGTAAGTTTTTTCTTTAGTTATGTAGATTTCATAATTATATTAATAGGTGAGATTGTCATAATTATTTTAATATCAATTTATTTGATGGAAATAAAATAGAACATTAGAGCTCTTTGATCATACTTTCTGGTTGGATCATTCCTTTTTAAAAGTTGAACCAAATCCCAATTTAATGTCTTTTAAGAATAGGCTCACAAGTACAGCAATCATTGCTCATTTTTTTAAAAAAGCTTCAATTCATGTCTTATTCCTGACTACCTCAGTATTTTTCACTGAGTCGGAAAAGTCATAATCAGAAATCCTGGTGTTTAGGCTCATTATACGTTGAACTTCCATACATCATAATCAGAAATATTTATTTAGAATAACTTTATATATATATATTTTTTTTTAATTATATAGAATGAAGCTGTTTTATATGGCCCTGATGGTAGGCCATTAACTGCAGAAGAAGCTATGTTCATGCAGAGCCATTACTCAGATATAGTGGATGGAGATGATTATGAGTAAGTGTTTTTTTTAATACTCTCAACTGTCTTTAACTAGCATTATATCTACTCTTTCTTTTTAACATTTTCTACCATTTGAAACTATAAGTTTTAAAAGAGGTATACCGTGAGTAGACATATCGATACAAAATTAATAATGGAAAACTCGCGTACAAAGATTATTTAATAGCACAATTTCACCTGTGTGTCACAGGCATCTTCAGTACATTTTAAGCTCAAGATATTAAACAATAACTGACAATTTCCAAAAGCGCCACCTAAGTAGCTGGTGTAAGATAATTAAAAAGGTCAATAAATTTCCTAACAAAAAAAAATGTATACAATAAAAGGTTAGGAAAGATTAACTGATTTATAAAGTACTATCTCCCATAAAGGGGATAGACATAAGCCGTCTGATCTGTTTAAGTTAGGAGAATGAAGTAAAGTTTCACAAGGTTTTTGTTACCTATAACTTGAATCTTTGGTATTACTACATGGTTTGGAAACCACTAGACTATGAAAAACTTGAATAGGTTTGCAATTGCAATCCAGCATACAAATCTCGCCTTCTTGCTCTGCATCCTATCAGTATTTCATCCTTCTGCCTTCTTTTAAATCATCCCATACAAAAATATTGAAACACAAATAGCATATTAGTACTCTGGGGTTGACTAAGTTACAGTCTGGGAACCCTTCTTTAGAGAGTAAACATGGTATCAAGCCTATAATAAGTGAAATAGTGGTCTTGTGACAAATTTATGGTGCATGATTTCATACAGATACAAGACTATTATTATTATTCTTGTTGGAAGCCTGAAGCGGATTTAAAAATTGTTTGGTCTCTAGAGCAGATACTACTTGATTATCTAATTCTTAACCTATACTATTAACATTATTTATCCCATCCATGACAGATTTATAGACAGATTTACAGCCTGTTGTGAGTAATTCTCAAAAAAAAAAAAAAAAGTTGGAACAAATCCCAACTGAAAGCTGAATTGCAGCTGAAATTAAGCACCACCAATTATGAAAGGAATAAAACTAACAGAACTAAAAAAAAAAAAAAAAGTTACATTTCTAAGAGACAATGATTGAAAAACAGATCTTTCTAAGTATGATGTTTTATCCAGATAGAATGATTTGCAAACCTTGATGGGAAAAAGTTTTTTATGCTGCTGCTTGATTGTGCCTATAATTCATTAGAAAAGTGCAGTAATAGATATCATGAGCTAATAGAAAGGAAAACTGACACTTAAAGAAATAAATGGGAAAAAAAAATAAATAAATCCCATGCTAATGGAGGAAATATTTTGAGAAAAATCAAAGATATAATGCTAAATGCATGATGGATTAATTATTATTGATGCTTTGCATTTAAATTAGATCATAACACCCTTTTGTTTGCAGATGACCAAATAATCATAGCAAGAAGTGAAGGACAACATATACCAAAAGAAATGATGGATCAAACATATTGGAAGAAAAAAATGGATGGTTCAAGAGAGTATCCAAAAAAAAGATACTCTGATACCACCCAGCTGGAGGACATAGAAGTCAGGACAGCCTGGAACAAGCCATTGGTTCTAAATTCCTGGAAGGATGATGTGTCTGTTAATTTGTGTCATGCATCTACTTTATGAGATGACAAAACACTTTCTGATTGTGTATGAAACTAGTTAATTTCACCAGTTCAAAAGCTAGGTTCCTTTTATCCTAGATCGGATAAATAAGAATTGAGGGCTTTTTCAAGTGAAAGGCAATACCATCCGAGCAAAACATTGACTTAGCATGATCAATGAAAAAATCTTTTTTTTTTAAAGAAATCATATAAAAAGCTCTTGAAATGTTTTAATCAAGGCAAACTTATGACACTCACCTATGAGTTGCCAGTGTTTCAGCACATTATTGTTGGTGGGCTAATGGTAAATCTAGAAATAGTGCTCTAGAGATCAAACATAGCACTTTTTCTTTTCAATGTTGATTGAAAAGAATTCAAAGTGTTTATAAACCATGTTAATATATGCCTCAGGATATGTTTACGCTTGAACTAAGTCAATAGAAATTGTCTGCAGATTCATCTAAGATAGGAAAGCTTATACAAGGGAGTTGAAACCCATATTTGAGTAGGATAAAAATGAATATCACTTCACAAAAAGTAAAATATATAGTTAAGCTTTGAATTAGTTGGATAACTCTTAGGTGTAAAATGGATTCAGATATATTATTTGTGAGAGTATGAAACCATGAGCCAAAACCTGAGGCATTGGCTGGCAGAATATGAAGAAAACATTGATTTGCAGATGCAAAAAAATAAATATTTTGCATCAGACACAGAAGTTAAAGAAGCAGTCCATGAAAAAATGGTATACAAAGTTTCTGGGTAGTAAATCAGAATGTGGGTGTACAATTGTAGAGAAAAGTGGAGGGGAATCTTATGTCTGAACTTCACTATGGTATTGTCATTTTGTCATTTCTGTTCTTTTAAAGCATTTCTGTCAGTTCCCACCTAGACTTGGTATTTTTCCTTTGCAATCAGAAACACCTTTGCTAACCTTTTCCATTCTGTATACAGTGACCATTCCATTCCTGGGTGTTCAAAGTGTCAAGTTCATAACTTCATTTTTCATATAAATCTTACATTTATGCCATCTGTTCACTCCCTTAATTTTTCTCAGAACTGTCATATTGGTCTCTAGTTTTTGATCAACTGTTTTAACTTTGTCTTAGATCTGTGAGTTAAAATTGGTTTGAACACTTGCTGTTTTGACTAATTTCTCTTATTCCATATGTGGTTGAGTAGGGCCTTGTCATATCAGCTTTGTTCTATTTTGTCTGTTTACATATTTAATTGCCTTTTTCACTAAAAAATTGTGCTTAAATTAGCTGAAATGTTTTACTTGTTCTATAGGTTCTCCATTCAGGATCCAGTTGATGTTTTCAGTGTTCTTGCCTATTTTCGGTTGGTCTTTTTATTGCTGATTTTCATACCAAATTTGTTATAGTAATTACTTAAATTTACTTAAATCTAGTATCTTGCAGGATTCTTTAAGAGTATAACATGTTGAGTTAAGTAGTTAATCTCAGATTTTGGTACTGGGTTTATAATGCCACTTTCTTTCATTATGTGATCTATACAGGTGATGAATATTATTGAAGATAGTGTCTGCATCCTTGTCTCATGCCAGATTTTACATTAAACTATCTTCATGTGCCTTTTCTGGAGGGGGGAGGAGGAATAGACACACATACACACTATCTGCCAATAATTGTCCAGACACTTTAGCAATCTACAATTGATACCAGCAGGTGAACTCTAATATCAGGTATGTCCACCTTTTGGCTTTGATCACCTCTTGCACACTTTAAGGGAGACTTTCCACCAATGTGCAGTAGACATCAGGTGGAATTTATCTCCATTCCTCCATCAAAGCAGCACTGAGTTCAGCAACAAATCGAGTATGTGCTGCTCTGGACCTCAATCACCACTCCAATTTGTTCCACAGGTGTTAGATGAGGTTGAAGTCAGGACTTTGAGCAGGGCAGTCATTTGACACCCAGTAACATGGGTCCATTCCATAAAAACTCCACAGTGTAGGCAGCCTGATTATCCAGAATATCAAGGTATTGACCTGTCTTCATGCAACCATCGACAACCACCAGTGGTCCCACTCCAAACCACTGGTGGTTGTCCATGGTTGTAACCCCACACCATTACTCCTCCACCAAACTTTACTTTGGGTACAACACACTGTGGTAACAAGCATTCACCAGGCTGTCTCCACACCCTGCCATCAGACTGGAAACAGGTGAACCTTGATTCATCACTCAAGAGTGCCAGTTTTCCACTGGTCAGTTGTCCGGTTCACATGCTCTTTGCACCAGGGCAGATGAGCCACTATGTTCATTGTTGTGATGTTCAGTTTGTATGCAGCTGCTCTTCCGTGGAAAACACAGTAAATGGAGTTCTTTTCGTACAGTATTAGTGCTCGCCATGGTGTTACTGGCACTCTGGAACTCATCATGGATGGTCTGTGCTGATTGTAGCCAGTTTTTGTGTGCCACTCATTTTAACCCTCCTATCGCTGTCAGTCATTTTTTGCAGCCACCTGGGTGTTTTCTTGCACTAGTTGTTCACATCACCAACCGTTGATTTTGGATGTTCCAGGTGAGCAGCAATGACACGTATGGACGTGCTGCCCATGATGACACCTCTCTTGAAGTCACAACAAAAACCTGTTAACAATTAATTACACACATTAGATATTTTTGATAACTGCACAACTGTAACATATAATTGATAAACCAGAATACAAATGGTAAATTCTTTACTGTATGCTTGTTGGAACATGCATATATCATGCATGTTCCAACAAGCATGATGATATAATAGACCTAGGATATAATATAACATGCATGATGGTATCATGCATGTTATATTATATCCTAGGTCTGTGTTCTATCTCAAGTACTGATTTCCTCCTGACTGCATTCCCCAAGAATATTTTTATTGCCATTCTTCGTCAGTGCTTATCTAATTTAATAATCTTTCAACATAATTATTCCAGACATTCAGAATATCTTCAGTTTTTGTCTTTTATAATCTCTAATTCATTTTACACCACTCTTCTCCATTTTTTTAGCAGATTCCAGAATATATTGTCAGCATCATTGTATTTTTTTTCTGTATTCTTACTAGTCTTCCCTTGACTTTTGTTTAGCTACTTTTACATGAAACTTAGTTTTTTGTATTCTTGTTGACTTACTTGCTAGGAAATTTTGATATGCTCTTTTCCATGACTTCCTTTAACTTTAGCTTTAATGTGAAGCTTGGGTTTTGTTTTTGGACTTGTTTTCTCAAGAAATATACAAGATTTATCAAATGACATATAAGTAGGAGAAAATTTAGGTATCTTAAACTTGGCAGGTGTGATAGGGTTGGAGGTAGGTATCTCTCTCTCTCTCTCTCTTAGTAGTAAATGGATATTCAGATAATCAATCCATTTTGATTGTAACTTAACTCCACATGGAGTAGGCGAGAAGATAGCTATATGGAGCGCAAATTGCATATATAGTATTTCAACCATCAACATCAGAGCATTGTACAAACCTGGCAAATTAAAACTGATAGAGAGAGAATTTGAACTGTTTAAATGGGAGATAGTAGGAGTTGCAGACACCCATATACAGGCAAGGGAAAAATCTACATAAAAAACGTAAGCATATTTTACTCAGGAAGGTAGCACTAGCCATTAAAAAATGGCTCCTAAACTCAATAGTTGATGTAAGACCAATTTCCTCTAGAATTATTATTATTGTTATTATTTGACACCTCCAGGGAGTCCATTGACTCATCGAGGGAGCGCACCTACTCTACAGCTTTCTCCACTACTCAATCCACCAACGCCATCTACTGCCAACCACCACCACCACTAGTTTTTCCACAGGCAATCACGAATTATCTCAGTAAGATTCAAAGCAAAAGAAAAAGGAATATATATAATAATAATAATAGAAGTTTATGCCTCAGACCAGTCACATGAAGAGGAGTCAATTTCTTGAACAGCTGCAAGAAGAAATCAGCCGAACAAGTACAAGGGATATCCTGATTATTATTATGGGAGATTTTAATGCAAAGATCAGTCAGTACACAGGCCACATCACAAATACACCTGGACATCACCAAACAATGAAATCAAAAACTGTATAGCCTATATAATCATTAATAAGAAATGGAAACATTCCTTCCAAAATGTCAAAACATTAAAAAAGATTGACACGGATACAGACCATGAACTACTATCAGCCAAACTAAAAATCACTTTCAAAAGAAAGAGAATAAACCACCAAAAACAAAAGAAGCTAGACATCTCAAAACTCAATGATAGCTTGACAAGATCTAACTATCAGAGAACATTTTAAAAAAAATTAAATAATCTTGCTTTAGGTATACAGTCTTGGAAAAAAGGTAAAGAAACAGCAATGAAACACCAGGGCTACCAGATGAGTAAATAAAGATTGGCTTTCACCATAGATTTTGGACTTATGAGAGAAAAAAAGAATATCCAGAGCTAACCTCTCAAAGAAGATAATGAAGAAAATAGAATATTATACAAAAATTTGAAAAAAAGAAATAGACAAGAAATGTAGATTAGCAAAAATCACATATTTAGACGAAAAAGCAGGAATATGTGAATACAAAAAAAAAAAAAAAACATGACTCTAAGACCATTTATGAAATAGTTAAAGAGATAATTAGAACATACTCACCCAACCCAGTTTCAATATTGCAAAAAGATGGAACCACAACAAGTAGCTGTGAAACAAAAGAAATATGGGCTAATCATTTTAAAGAAACGTATGCAACTGAAGAAAACATAGATCAAGATGCCTTCAACAATAAAACACCAGGCATAGACAACAATCAAAAAGAACTTCTAGAAAAAGGGAGAGAAAGTAATAAATTACTAAGGAAACTGTTTGGGGTGCTTAAGGGTCAAAGCTGTATAACTGAGAGGAGACCTCCACATAGCCTTTAAAGGAATGCGGAGAACCGACCAGGGCTTCTGACCTAATGTCCAATCCTCATCTTCCCGTGGTGCACCCTGTTGGGTATCTACTTGGATACTGAACGAACGAGGATGGGCTGGCAATTTGGGATTTAGCCGACCAAATTGTATTCTTATTGGTTAAACCAAAATAAAAATGATGGTACGACATGACAAAATTTCATGCTGGTTGGGGCGTCGCCCTGTTAAATAAGCTCCCCCCCTTTGTTTTCACCAGGGAACCAGGGTTAACAGCGAAAAGTCAGCTACTGGAACAAATCTGAAAACAAACCCCAAATTCAACATCATCAGAGTTAAAGATCGGTACTATCAACATAAGAAGCCTGAATGACAAAGAAATGGAGCTAGCTGATGAATTAGATAAGTACCAGATCGACATAATAGGGGTGACTGAAACAAAAAAGACAAAAACTGGTGAGATCTTTCTGAGCAATAAATGCAAAATGTTATATTCAGTCAATGACAAGGAAAAGAAGGATTGGCCATAGTATTCAACACAAAATACGAGGCTAATCTTCTTGAATGGCAGTTAGTCTCAAGTAGAGTAATGTGGGCAAATATGAGAATGGGGAACTGGACAATGAGACTTATTTGTGCCTATGGTCCCACAAAAGGTTCAACTAAGGTAGAAGTGGAGGAATTTTTTGAGGCTTTAGAAAAAGCAACTGACACAATGAAAAAGGAAAAAGTTGGTCCTTGTAGGTGATCTAAATAGCAGAGTAGGAAATGATTGTGAGACATACAAAAATATTTTGGGAAATTTTGAAAAAAAGAGCAAAGCTAATAATGGCAAATATCTGTTGGATTTCTGCTCAGGACATGGACTGGTTATTACTTACACCATGTTGCAACATAAAAATGTGCACAAATTCACATAGAGAGAAGAGGCAAGGAATAAGAAAAGTCTCATTGACTATGTTATTGTTGATAGTGATGTTTTCTCCCTGGTGCAGGACACCAGAGTGTACAGAGGATTTGAAATTGGATTCAAATTGAATTTCATATTGAAATTCAATTTGAATTTCATATTGAAAAAGAATATCATGTAAGAAAGTTTTAAAGTGAATAAAAGTTGAGCAGCTCTCAGATGCGAACTGTAGACTAAAATACACAAAGATTATTGAAGAAAAAATGAAAGAGTTTGAGAACAGGAATCAAACCTTAGAGATTCAGTGGCAAACTCTGAAGAAAACATTGATTGATTCTGCCAGAGAGACGTGGTGAGGTTGTCTGCAAGGATAAAAGAAATCAGAATTCCCTGGTGGACACAGGAAGTTAAAGGCAGTGAAGGAATAGAAGAAAGCATATCAAACGTTCCTGTCAAATAAGTCAGCTTGTGCTCTTAGAGAATATAGAGACAAATGCAAGAATGCTAAACACTGTGTAAAACTAGCTAAACAAATGTCATGGGAGGACTTTGGCAAGAATATAGAAAATAAATATCAAGAAGGTGGCAAAATATTCTGGAGGCTGTTGAAGATGCTTAGGAATGGAGGAAAGAGTGCTGTAAAAGGAGTTAGAGATGATAAAGGTGACATGAAAACAGGAGAAAAAGATATCCTTGAAGTATGGAGTAATTACTTTGAAAAACTGCTAAATGAAACAAGCAGTGATGACAGAACAGTGGTAAAAAAACACTGACCAGGCATGCAGTCAGGAATACATATCCATACTTGAAGTAGAAAAGCCATCAAAGGCTTGAAATGTGGAAAGGCAGCAGGAGTAGATGATATTCGACCAGAAATGCTGAAGTATGGTGGTATAAAAGTCTTACAGTGGCTGCACTGCATAGTTCAGAAAGCCTGGACAGAAGGACGAATTCCCGATGATTGGAGTAGAGCTCTCATAGTACCCATATATAAAAGGGGAAATAAAACTGAATGTGAGAATTACAGAGGTATTTTCCTACTGAGTTCCTGGCAAGTATACTTGAGAAATGGTTGAGAAGAATTGTGGAAGAAAAACTTGAAGAACAAGCTGGATTCAGGCCAAATAGAGGCTGTCAGGATCAGATCTTCACTTTACGACAAATAGTCGAGAAAGCATGGGAATATAACATTGATCTGTATTTAAGTTTTGTCGATTTGGAAAAGGCATATGACAAGGTGCCAAGAGAGAAGCTATTCAATACGCTACAGTTATATGGTGTCAATGGGGCATTATATCAAGCAATACTTAGTCTTTATTTGAGTTGTAAGTCAGCAGTTAGAATTGAAGGAAGTACAGGAAGATGGTTTAATGTTGAATCTGATTTGAGACAAGGATGTACATTATCCCCTCTGTTATTCATTATCTATATGGATCACATTATGAAGAAAAGTGGTATTAAACATGATATCAAAATTGGAGATGTTAATTTCAGCTCTTTGCTTTATGCAGATGTTATATTTCTAAATAAATCCACTACAAGTCTGCAAGATTCTCTGACTAAATTGAATAGCTGTTGTAATAGATATGGTATGAAGGTCAGCAATACAAAGACAATGAAAATAGGCAGAATCATTGAAAATGTCAACTGTGTTATAAATGGAGAACCTGTGGAACAAGTAAAACATTTCAGCTACTTAGGCACGATTTTTATTGAAGATGGTAAATTAAATAGGGAAATAGACAACAGAATCAGCAAAGCTGATATGGTGGGAAGTCAATTGAACAAATTCATATGGAATAAGAGAGAAATTAGTCGGAACACTAAATTAGCTGTATACAAGACAGTGTTCAAACCAGTTTTAACTTATGGATCTGAGAGCTGGGTCAGAAGTAAAACACTTGACCAAAGACTAGAGACCGCAGATATGAGAGTGCTGAGAAAGATTATAGTGGTGAACAGATGGCATCAATGGCAATATCATATTAAACACGAGGATATTAGGAAAGAACTTGACATTGTCAGCATCCAGGAATGCGTTAGCAGAGCTAATCTCAGGTGGTATGGTCACTTAAACAGATTGGGCGAAGAAAGATTAGCAAAACAAGTGTTCTCTGCCAGGTTGGCAGCAAAACGACCCAGAGGAATTCCAAGATATAGGTGGATTGATACGGTACAAAGTGCCTTAGAAGATAGAAATATAAGATCTGGTAATGTTGGAGTCTTGACAAGTAACAGACTGATTTGGAAGAAAATTGTAGATAGGAAGTTAATAATAATGTAATTTTTTTCATATAGTACTATCATATCCTGTACACCCCTTGTGGGTACATGGCAGGAATTTGATGATGATGAGGAAACTGTTCAACAAAATGCTAAAGAAAGGAAATTCTCCAACAGAATGGAGAACAGGCCAGAATATATTCATCCACAAAAAAAAAGATGTCAGATCCTGTACAACTATAGACCTATCACCCTTTTAAGCCACTGGTATAAAATATTCATCAGATTCTTCAAAACAGAGTTAAATATTCCTTTGAAGAAGAAATGGAAGAAGAGTAAATGGGATTTAGAAATAGCAAAAGCACAATAGATGCAATTTTTACATTAAACAGATTAGCAGATCTTATGAGAGACAAAAATTAAAAGCCTACTCTGCTGTTTTATCAACTTCAATCAAGCTTTTGAAGTTGATAAACAGAAGCGAACTCATTAAAATTCTAGAAAACTGAGGGTTCCACAAATACCTATAAATTCTATCAAGAATTACTATTCAGAAACACAAGCAATGATGAATTACAAAAACATTGAAATATTTATTCAACCTATACCTAAAAGAAGTAGTAGACAAAGGAGTATGGATGTGTGAAGGCATAACTAAATGGAAGAAATATAACACATTTAAAGTATGCTGACGACATAGTTATCACTATAGACAGCTAAGAAAAATTAGAAAATATCCTGATCAAGCTGCATCAAACAAGTAACAAATATGATATGTGATATGAAAATCAATTTTAGTAAAACAAAACTAATGGTAATAAGAAAAAGGGAAGCAATCCAAATGAAAATAGGAAACGAATATATAGAACAAGTAAAGCAGTTCAGTTACCTAGGATCAATGATCACTGAAGATGTTGACTATTTCAAAACCATCAAACACAGAATCAATAATGGATAGATAACAATTGGCAGACTGCAAAAAATATGGAACAATAAAAGATTAAGCAAAGAACTCAAAGATATATAAAACAGTGATAATTCCCACAGTACTCTATGGCTCAGAATGCTGGATCTTAAAAAAAAAAAAGAAATGGATAAACTCAATGCTTTTGAAATGGTATGCCTAAGAAAAATAAAGGAAAAAGTCAGAGAAGAATTTAACTTTGAAGAAACAATAATCACAGCACTAAAAAAGAGCCAACTAAGCTTGTTTGTTCAGGAATGAATGCAGAAAGACTACCAAACATATTATTAAATCGTAGAATTGAAGGAAAGCCCAGCAGAGGAAGACCAAGAAAGAAATGGATTGACAGCATTAAAGAAAGCACCCACTTAAACTTTATAATAGAACTTTATAAAAAGACAGCTGACAGAAAGAAATGGTAAAAATTTGTCTTTGAGAAACTCAACCCGCCATGAGTGGAAGAGAAGATTGTATTCAGTATGTCTCCGGGATTGGGAGTAGTTCCTTCTGGGTTTTACTCCAGTTCAAATTACTCTTCTCAGTTTTGTCTTCAGCAGCTTAATGGACCATTAGGTCTAATGCTACCATCACTAGAGTTCTCCATCTGTCTGTCATAAGCTGCATCTGTTATAAAGTGTTCATCAGGCTGTTTTAGGTGTTCCTGAGGATCTGTTCTTGTCAGTTTTATTTGTAACTACTTGTTTCATTAACTGTTCATCGGTTATCCATACATAACAAAACCACCCGGTTATCTTACTACTTATAAATGGTGGAATGTTAGAGTCTTTTAATGGGTATCATAGTTCTTATGTTTTTGTTCATACAGTTCAGTATTTTGATGGTAGGATGGTCTATAAATTTTTTTTTCAGTGCTTTCTTTCAAATGTGATAAGTTTTTTTTTTTAATCTCTCTCTGTTGTTGTGATAACCACCATGAAGGAATTGAAACATGGGGATTAAAGGGTTTTAAGATATGTTGTTCTTTCTTGTGATTATATCAGTTGTTTTAATATCATTTTTGTTCTAGGTGTTTATCAGAACTTTTGAGGTCCCCCCCATAGATATCTCTCCTTGGACTGACATTTACCTCCTGCCTCTTAAAAAAAATAAATAAATAAATAAAAAACCTTCAAGATGCTAGTTTTCATCTACCCAGCTATTAACTATACAGATCCCACATCTGCCCATCCTTAGAATGCTGTCTTTTTTTTCAGCTGTCTTTTGCAGGTACTTCCATGGTCACTGCTCCACTGAACTGGCAACACTCATTCTTCCACTTTTTATTGGGCCTGTAAAATAAGAGTAGCAACTGCCTAACATACCTTTTTGGTATAGTCTCTCACACAAACACACACCACATTGAACTTGCTTCTCTTATTTCTCCTTTGTTCCATCTACCTCAGTTTTCTGGGAACATCCGTTCTCATGATGTGTTCTCAAATAACAACTCTTCAAGAAAAATGTCAGTAGATTTTTTTTCTATCTCCTACATGAAAGCTTAAAGAATCTACAGCATTATTATTATTATTATTATGTGACACCTCCAGGGAGTTCAATGACTCATCGAGGGAGAGTGTGCCAACAGCATTGAACCCCTTCCAATTACTAACTGCATTCAAACTTGCTTAAGTTTTTGCTGAGCCGTTAGTAGCAGAGGCTCTACCAATCGACCAACCTTTGCTGGCAAATATCAGTACCATGTGCTGAGCACAAGTAAGAACTGGGATTGATATATAAAAGTAGCATGAGAAACTAAATTTAGATAATCAGTTTCATATAGCATCGATCCAGGCTCTGGTCAGCATTTCAAACCAATGAAATGTGTTCCAGACATTTGCTAAGAAGCCACCCTTGCTCTATCACAGAGCATGAAGACATCAAAATTTTTTTCACCTGGTTATACTATAAATTATAGATGCCAAGAAATTATATTCTTCTTTCATCCTTTATCCAAGTGTAAGCAAACAAAGTTTGCACGTGAAATAACTCTTGACTGGGCTACTTGTATATAGAGGCTAATGACTTCACATCAATTGGCGTAGTATCCCATAATGCAACATACATATCCTTACGGACATGGATAATGCTATGCATTGTGAAGTCATTGATGTGGTCATTAGCCTCTATATACATGTAGCCCAGTCGGGAAGTTACTTCACATGGAAACTTTCACTTGGATAAAGGATGAAACCAAGAATATAATTTCTTAGTATTTTTAATTTATAGTATAACCAAGTGAAAAAATTTTCAACATAATCAGTTTCTCCTGTCCTAGAGACTAAACACGGTACTTTTCAGTCACTTCAGGCATTGATAAATGGAGTGATTTCATGCTGGGTAATAAAAATCATCTACCTAGACTTTCACAGATATTCTTGCCTTCAGCTACATTCAAATTGCTGCCTGTTGGTTATGGAGTGGATGTTATCCACTCAACCTGCCAAGCTAGCACAGAAATTTCATGGGACTCTGTATAAATATTGAAGCTGTCGAACTTTGCTTTTTGTAAAAAAAAAAAAAAAAAAAAAAAAAAAATAATGGCATGAAAGAATGGAATACAAACAAAAATGAAATTATGGATATATATACAAGAGCTTGTTCTGAAATCGAGCAACGTCAGCAGAACTCAAGATAGATGCCATTAACATAAGTTATCAGTGGAAAAGAAGCAATACTAAGGAGTGGGAGAGATACTACACTGACATAATTAGTAATACTGAAACAGGAGACAAAAATGGATGCGATTCTTCTAAATAACTAAGATGTTTTATTTAGGCAATAATGATCAGGGAAAGAGAGATAATGGCTATACTATTCAACACTAAATATGAAGATGATGATCTTGAATGACATTGGCAAACATCAAAATGCAGAATTGGAGAAAGACTTATTTGTACCCTGATCCCACAGAAGGTTCAACTAAGGAAGAAGTGGAGATATTTTTCGAGTCATTAGAGACTCGAGCATTTCAGACTTCCAACAAGCACCTTTACTTGTTGGAAGTTCACTTCCTCCAGTTACCACCTGTCTTGTGCATTGGTTGGCTATCCCAACCAGCTATTTGTTGTCTTTCCTTTTCTGTCATTCTCTGCCTAGTTAGTTTGGACTTTTTACTTCCAGGATCTATGTCAGAGCTACTTTTGAAATCCTCAGTATATCCAATCTTTTTTTTTTATGAAGTTTCAAGGGCAATGGTAAGCTTACAGTAATAGTATTTGATGTATTTCTGCTCAAGACAAGGACTAGTCATCACTAACACAATGTTCCAGCTTAGATATGCATAAATTCACAGGGAAAGATTTTTTTGAAACTTTGGAGATACAGAAAATGGTTTGATGTAAAATCAAATGTAAGATGATGAAAATAGGTATGAATATTGAAAACATCAGCTACATCCTGAATGGAGAATCTGTAGAACAAGTAAAACATTTAACCTATTTAGCCCAACTTGAAAGGCTCGTTGGAAAACGTGACGAAGAAAAGTGAGAGTAAAAATTCTTGGTTTGCTACTAAGATAGTAAAGAGCTGAGAAGAAGGGCTATGATGACAAAAGATTCAGTTGCACAGGCTGTGTAGAAGAAATTAATGTGAGATTTTGGATGTGTAGAGTGAGTTTGATAGTAGAAAAGACTGCATTAAGCAGCATGGTTGTTTATCTGAGAAGGAAAAAGAGAAAGTTGTTCAACAGAGCCAGGCAGACTATAGATTTAAGTATAAGAAAAAGCCAGGTGGTAACTTTTGTGTCTCTTCACAAATACTAGGAGCCCCATGAACAAAGGAGTTGATGAGTTCATTGCTTTGGTGAATACATTGTGGCCTAAGATTGTTGCCATTAGTGAAACATGGCCATCAGAGAGTAACTGAGATTGTAAAGGTATAGTATTTTTTATGAATGACAGAAACAATAGGAGAGGAGGAGGACTTGCCCTGTTAGGGTAGAAATGCATCAAATGAAACTAATAATGTAATTGCTCTGTGCAGCAGTTGTTTGAGGTTATCTGGTGGTTCAGTTGCTGGGGATGATGAAATGCATTGCCAAATTATCCTGATGGGTAATTTAGCATTAAACAAGTAATCATGAGTGACTTAAATTATCCAAACATTAATTGGGTAAAAGAGAAATCTCATAAGAATTGAAGGAGAATTTATTAAGTTGTTGCAAGACATCTTTCTCAACCAGCATGTGAAAGATGAACTAAAGATAAGTGTTAGATTTTTATAAAAGCATCAGAAGAAAACTGAATCATAACTGAATGGGGAAAGATATCAGCAATACATGAGCATCTTTGAAAAAATGTTTAAATAGGATAGTATAATTTTGAAGAAAATAGGGTGAGAGTAAAATGGATATGAAGAAATATTGTGAGAATAAGAAAGTTATAAAATATATAAATCTCAGGCCAGAAGAGTTATATTGTGCAGAAAGCTGAAAAGAAGCTGACTGTGTAGGCTAAAGGCAATCCAAAAGAATTTTATCATTTTGCCACAAGTAAAAGGAAAAAATAAATGTGGAAGAATAACTTCACTGAATGCAGATAATACTCTTGTATCAGAAGCTGCTGAGATTGTTCAGTTAATTTCACTTTGCCAAGATATATTAACCAGGTGTATGTAACATACTGCACAGTGTTACTACCATAGTGGATAAAGAGATAGAAGTTGAAGAGCTGTTTCATAACCTGGGTAAGAATTTGGCAATTGATGTCCATCTGTCCCATCAATTAGTCAATTGATGGGACAGATGGAAATATCAGCACATGTGCTAAAGGAATGTTCAGCCAAATTGGATAGGCCTTTGACATATTTGTATAACTTCAGCCTGAGCTCAGAAAAGATTCTGCAGAAATGGAATGTATAATAGTTCCTTTGGCAGTTTGCACTGAACCAAAGAAACTTGTACGAACTATACTCTGCAAGAAACAGTATGGCTTTACTTAAAGGGAGATTGTGTTTTTAGTAGTTGGCTCATATCTTATAACAATGTTATGGCTAAGTCAGATAAAGGGAATGAATGTAGGCATTTGATAGGATACCACATAAACACAGGCTGTTGCATAAATTGGAGAATATGGGATTGGAATATAAACTCTTGACTTAGATAAGTGTCTTAACACAGGTATCAGGAAGTAATATATGGTAGGTGTGAATATCTCAGATTTAAGTGATCAGTGGTATACACTAGAGTTCAGTCCTTGGACCATTGTTATTCAATTTATGCATTAATGATATCAGGAAGGATCTGACAGATATTCAATTGTTTGTCGATGATGCAAAGGTAGGCATGGCCATTAGGAATGATACTAATTGCCATCCAGCACTTATAGAATAATTTGAATATTCTGGAAATGTGAGCAAATCATACTGGCTGTCAGTTCAATGTTATTAAGAATAAAGTTATGCACTTTGGTGTGAAGAGATTTCCAAAGGCATATTAGTGGAGTTATGCTACAAGAGACTGATGAGGCTAGGGATCTTGGCATTATGGGAGATAGGAATTAAATTCAAAGGTTATAGCAAAAATTGCAATTGCAACGGGGCAACAGACTTTGACATGTACGGATAAAGAAGTCATATTGCCTCTTAGAAGGCCTTATGGAGGCAAAATGTCTAAATGCAGATTTTATAACATTGCACTTGAACTGCTGTGCACAGATTTGGTCTCCTGGGTTCTGAGGAAATAAAGAAGCCATGTTAAGTGTGCGAAGAAGAGTTCTAAAGATTATATTGGGATCATAAAATGCAGATTGAGTATGTGGATTGCAGACTAGTTAACAGGAGAAAGGTGATGCTCCTCTTTCTCCTTTAACTTCTGTACAGGTGTTATAGATATTGTCTGAAGCTTTTCATTATGTGGAAGGTGGAGAAAGAACAAGGGGATATCTGTAGAAGTTTGTCCATAGTTAAAAAAGGGATGCAAGGTAGGTTTTTCTCATGTGTGACTTTGAAGTATGACAGCTGGTATGAACAGTGTATAGCCTCCTTTGAGTCCTTGACTCCATGGAAGTCTCAGATAATAAGGATTTGAATACCTTGCAGTTTTATTTTAATATTCTTGTACTGCTAGTTTTTTAAATGTTAGCATTATACTTTTGCACTTCAAGGATTATTCAAGAAACTTGTAAATTTGGCTCCAGAATAAGTAAAATTATGTTCTAAAAGTAACAAATGTAAAAAAATGTCAATAGTAATGAAAGTTTTATCAGAAAAAAAGCATCTTAACAAAATCCTTGTTTCTCTTACATTTTTTAAAAAGTGAACACTTACCTGGTTCTGTCTATATTGCTTTATATAATGTCTCATTTATATTATATCATTTTAGCTTATGAACAGTTTTTGCTCAGAGTTTCCATAATATGGAAACTGTGTTAATATATTGTAATGAGTAAGCTCTATCCTTTTTGACAATACTTTTATATTACCTTGAATGTTGTATAAATAATCAAATAAGATTCAAGTTCCAACTTGACTGGTGATTGGGAATATTGGTACGTTTGGTCTATTCTGTTAACAGTTTTTTATTTTACTTGAATTTGAACACAATCAAATTTTTGGTGAATTAATTTCTCTTCTGTGTCTGTTTTTTCTTAAATATTATATTTGTTAAGATAAATATATGTCAGTTTTGAAATGCACTTATGTGGTAATTGTATTTGTCAGTTATAATTCAAACTATGATGCATTATGAGAACTCTTTCATTGAAATTTTCAAAAATTATTTGAAGATATCACTTGCACCTTGGTGGTTCTTTAATTTCTTCAAATAAGAAAAATTTTACTTTATATTTTTATGTTCAAAATTAAAACAGATCAAATATTGCAAAGTACTACTTTGTATCACTAAGGGATGTGTTTGAGATAGGATATTACTACATAAATTTACATTATCTTTATATATAACTTCCTATCTCCAAATTATCTATTTTGCTAACTTTCTATTTAAGTGACTGTGCTACCTAAAATGAGCTTTGCTAACACATTTCTGAATGCTAACAATGTCATATTCCATCCTAATATTTTCATTTTTTACATGATTCTACCATTGATGCCATCTGTTCACTTCTCTAATTTTTCTCATAACTATCATATCAGTTGTATTTGAATGACTGACTGTTTTATTTCTAACTTGACTTTCACATCCGTAAGTTAAAATTCATTTGAAAATTGTATATAGCTAGTTTTAGTGTTTTGTCTGATTTCTCTTACTTCATATAAATTTATTCATTTAATTTTATCATACCAGCTTTGCTTATTCTGTTTATTTTCCTATCTAATTTGCCATGTTCACTTTTTTTTTTTTTAACTCACAAATGGTTTTAAACCTATAGTACATTTATACAATATCGAGATAGAGGTTTTTGGTTATTTTTATTTATTTATATATTTTTTTACATAATCTGGAAACTGTGCTCTAGATGTCGTGGATGGTTTGTGATTATCTTTAGGCAGGTGATGAATTTCATTGCTCAGTGGAAACCACCACTTTACAACTCTAGTAATGCAAGTGGTGGTTCCCACTGAGCAATGAAATTCATCTGCCTAAAGATAATCGCCAACCATCCATGGCATCATTTGAACCTGCAGCCTGTTGATTGGAGAGCTGATATGCTAATCACCACTTAGCTGACCAGGCAGGCAGAAATAGCTGAAATATCTTATTTGTTCTATCTCTATACAGGATGCTTTCTATGCCTGTTTTTGTATTTTCTTGCTATAATTGTTGCAGCAATTATTCAGTTTAAGGAATCCTGCAGACTTCCACTAAATTAATGAGTAGAACATCAATTGCATAAAGGAAAGAGCTGAGATGAACATCTTGGCTCTTTCCTTTATTTTAATGTCACTTTTCTTTGTAATGGGATTCATATAGATGATGAATAAGACTGAATATAGTGTGCACCCTTGTAAGACAAGGGTGCACACAATATTCAGTGTTTTTGATTTTACATGAAATCATCATCTTGTACCTCCTCCAATGACTGCTCCCATTTGCACCATATGATCATAGCATTTTTTATGTATTAAATGATTCCTGCTATTTGAATATCAGAGTACCTTATTCTCAAACCCTCAATTCTCACTTTTTGAATCTGCATGAAAAAATTAAATACAAAAAAAAAGTTGTGTAATTTGTATTTTCAGATTCTCAATTTTATATATTTATTTTCAGTGGTGACGATCTCTATCCAGATGAAATGGATGATGAAATGGAAGAGTACTATGAGCTTTATTTGCAGGATAGTGAAATGAGGCGTTAAGATCTCTGTGTGGTTCACTATACTGTTAGGTGAAGCTTGGTGTATATTTTTTGTTCATGCATATTCTTCAAACAAAGTTATTATTTTGGTTAGTAATCCAGTGACAGATTCATAAGTTGGTCGTGTTAGAAATCTTAATGAAATACTCTACTGTATAGACATGTATTTTTTGACACTGATAAAAACAAGAGTACCAGTGAAGATAGTGGTTTATATTTGGGTTATAGTATTTTAAACACTGTAGTAATTAATGTTCTTTATATTTCTAAAAATGGTTTCTGTATTATGAATAGAATGAAGTGAAAGAAATATTATTTATGTCTCAGAATTTGAAGGTTGTCTTGATTGACATCCACTTGTATGTAAAGAGAAAAAAAAATCTTGTTCATGTGTCTTATTTGACATTGGCTTCTTACTGTTGAATAGTTTCTCTGCTTGTACACTATTGATACATTTACTTTTTTAATGTAAGTATTGTTTGCTGTCATGATGTGAAGGAAATAATGCACAAGTAGAGTATGTTCTTATTTACAAGCTGCAGTAGTAGATTTTACATTGTAAAATGCATTTTGCTATTTTATTTTTTTATTTTATTCTTTCCCTGTATCCCCATCCTGACTTCAGTGTAAACTTTTGTCATTTGAAATGATATACCTTGCTACAAACAGAATGCATTTTTGTCAAAAAATCAAGGATGCTTGTTGCTGTTATATTATTTAAAGGAAAACTTACAGCCAAAATGTAGATGGTAATTTGACTTCATATAAAAGCTGTATATTCCAGACAATAACTTAATGGACTGTAAAAGTTCACCAGAGAAGTAAATTCAAATAACCATTACAAATCTTTGAAATTTTCATATTTCTGCATTTAGTGCCTAGCAGTTACTTTTATAAGGTTTCTTAATATTTATTTGGTAACTCCAATTCATTCCTGGTTTACAGGTTTTTTATATTGAATAAACTTTATACTTCCCAGAATTTTGCAGTTCTTAATTGCATATAAAATTATCAAGGCTTACATATATATTTATAAAATTGAGACAAGTTATTTGTGTAATGTTTCAGTATTGCATCCATCTCTCTCTGGTTTAGAATAAGCAGTCATTTTAGTGAAATATTCATAAGTGACAAATTACAAGGACCTCAACTATAAAATGTTTCATTAAGATGTAAAAACCAAAATCAGATGCTCATAATTTTGAAATGGAGAATCTACATAGTTTGCAAGGTAATCATTAAACAAAAACATTGCTTATAGACTTTTATAATAGGTATAGCCTAATAGGTGTCCAAGTGTAGTTTGAATAGATTTATAAAGTTGAATATTTGTAAAACTGAAGTACTTAATTAAACAGCATCAGTATTCACTTTTATCTTTATACATAAAATATTTTTATGTATATGCATTTTGCCTCATCAAAGTATAGTTTCATTCTTACGTTTATAAAGCTAATTACTTCTTGAACTGAAGCATTTAATTAAAAGCATTGGTATTGCTTATTTGTCTTTATACGTAACAGATATTTTTATAAAACAGTCATCTCCCTCTCATGTAAAACAGAAATGACTTTGCAGTTTTTGCATTAGCAAAAAATGTAAACCCATTAATGTGCAGTTTTCACTTTTCCAAACCATTTTTGTCATATTCACTTTGCAGTTCGTAGGGTGTGTATGTGTGTGTGAGAGAGAGTGTGTGTGTCTTGATTTAATAAATATCTTTGATGCTATTGCCATATGACAGTAGTGATCTTTTACAGAAAGAAATGAAGGGTTTTTAAAGCTTGGAAATATTTATTGTAGCTGTTGAAACACTAATGTAAACTCTGTTTTTCTTCAGTGTCTATAAAAATGTTTTCCCCATCCCTTTTTCAATTGTTCTGACATCTCATACTGACCATTTAATATGAAATATTAGTAACTGTCAGCATTAATAAATTCCATCAAGTTTGATAGTTTCAGCATAAGTTATCTGTTGTTTTTTCAAAAATTTCGCAGTTTGGATTTATTGTATGCTTTATTCCAACATTTAAAGTATCTACATGAAAAATTCGCAGAATTAAATCTTAGTTTGATAGCTGATTAATTTTAAAGTTAAATCTAATGAAAATATTATCCATTTTAAGAAGAGATTTGTAATACAATACCAGGTCCACAAAATTAAATTGATTTTCAAGACTGGAGTACAATCTCATTTCAGTTAAGATGTACTCCCAGTTTCGAAAATCAGTTTTCTCTTCATCTTGTTATTGAAAATCAGTCCAGATATGTTGAACTTTATTACAACACCTAATGCTAATTTCTACTTGCTTTTAAGTATGCTGTCGATTTTTCATGATGAATAAACATCTGGCTATAACAGGAAACAATTCTGAAGTAAAATTTGAACAGGTTACATAATTAAAAAAAAGTTTACATAAAGATTCTTTCATATCGGGCAAACCTGACTTCCTGGCATCATTACTCTCTTGCATCTGCTAGTCAAATCAAGTCTCACTATACAAAAACAGTACTTCCTCCTGTCTGATACTTTTCCAGGAAGTATTTGGAGTAACTGAGATATACACATAATAATAATTAATGAAAAAAATTGTACATCATTCCAATAAAGAAGCAAGCCTATATTTAGCCTATTCCAGAAAAAGGATGATAAAATCTGCCATCAAACCCATTAACTTCATTTCAATTCTTGAAAATAATAGTGACTAAGTCAGTTGCCAGTCAACTTGCCACATTGGAGAAATTTGTAGTCACTCCTAGTTTCCAAGATCGAGTCTGGTATACTCAGCTAACTTTTGCAAACATCCTATCCAGTTTTGCTCTTTGTAACTGGTTGGCCAAGTGTTGCTTCTCCTTTCATTACCCATGAAGACATTGTATGTAAATGAAGTGTCATTGTTTTGATAGTTTTAATTCCATGCCATTCATCAATAGAGTAAGAACATTCTCATTACTACCAAAACTTTAAAGATCTTTGATACTTGGATCACTAGACAAGTCAAATGCAACAAATGTTTCTTTTAGGAATTGTTTAAAAATAAACGATATCTGTTTAAACTTTCCTGTGATCATTTTCCACTCAAGCATTTCATAATTCTGTATCTGACCAAATCAACCGAAGCAAAATTCTGTTTTGTTTGAGGTGGCACCAAAACTTATCCTAAAAATTCATCGTGCTGTCCAGAAGAGGACAGTTTGATTAATTGATAGATTTTTCTAATTCATATTCACTGTTTGCTATCTGCAGATCTGTTTCTACCTACCTTTTTTATAGGTACTTTCATCAATCAAGGTCCTAACTTTCCAGTGAACTAGCATCCATTCCCTCTAAGAATGCAAGCAGTATCTGGTCTATCTGCTTCTGTTTTTTGAAACCCTCTTCCTTGGTTGTTCCAAAAGAGAATCACTCTTCTTTCTGCTTAGTGTCTAGTCCCCACATGGTTCTCTGACCTCTTGTATGCCACTTTTTATTACAGTTAATGTATTCAGTCATATCCTTATGCCAAACTGCATCTCAAAAAATTCTCATCTCATAAAGTGTTGCAAATAGTAGCAGTCAGTGAAGGGGAAAATACAAGATTATCCAGCAATGGTATGCATCATATAATCAGCTGTGGGCCATTGAAATCCCTTTCGATTTTATGCCTAAGAAGACTCAAGTACACTTGAGTGGTCAAGTTAATAGATATCTACCTAATTTTTTACACAACTCCCACCTGTGAAAGGATGCATTATAGTACATTAATGTTGTGGGTCTGCTAAGAGTTATTGTGAAAACTCTGTTCTAGAGCCCAACCATGGCTCTTTCAAGCATGGAGTGTGGTAGTGGTCTCAGTGGGTAAATTTCATCTGCCATGTAAAAACAAAGTGTATGCCCAGTGTGATTTAACAACAGTATATGTTGAAAAGTGAGTGTTATCTTCTTGAACCAACCACCTCATGTTGGAGGCTTAATGGAATGTATACAGCACTCGGAAAGAATTAAAACTGATTTTAATACTTCCAATAAATCATCTCAGTCACTGAGACATCTTCAAGGATTACAAAAAAACTAATGTAACATACAATTACAACACAATACGCAAGATAAACATGTGGGCGACTCAAGTCCTATCTAGGTAATCTATGGGTGATCGTAGGTGGTTTAGAATGCAAGGTGGGATCTCTGATGATTAATCTTTCCCAAATTTTCTGCAACTGTATTTATTTAGATTTGGTTGACTTCTGAGTGCTGCTGCAGATTCTAAAAATAGTTTTTTTTTTTTTTTTTTTTTTTTTTTTTTTTTTTTTTTTTGAATTTACTGTGGTGGAGCTTGGAATTTTTTTCTGGGAGATCCTGTGGGTTGTATCCAAAACATTGTCTGCCAGGCTAGACTGACCATAGTCATGGTGGTCGCAGATGTATGATTTGTGTTCTTCTAGGCCAATGGTTGCTGATATAAATCATGCATCTGCAACATGTCTATGGTCAGCTGCACATGGTGGTAACAGCATGTGTAGCTTTGTCATTCAGTTTAGTGTTCCTTGTCTGTTCTCACTTGAGCATGACTGTGAAGCAGACTGTTTCCACATAGTTTGCCACCTATATTTGTAGCTGATGTCATTTGTTGTAGTAGTGGACTCCATTTAGTATGGGAATGTGATGTTTTAACCACTCAGTATACCATATTGCAGTGCATAGTTTAGTTAGAACAATAGAAGGATAACTGACTAAAAGAAAGATTCATTTGTGAAACTTTTGAATTCAAAAAAGATTGTGTTATATGTAACCTATGATTTGTGTTCTTCTAGTTGGATGGTTGCTGATATAAATCATACATCTGCAACCATGACTATGGTCAGGATGGGGGTGGCAAACCCCATACTGAAGTCCAAAACAGATGCAAGAAAATTATTATGTGACACCTCCAGGGAGTCCAAACACTCAACAAGGGAGAGTGTGCCAACAGCATTAAATGATTGATTCCCTTCCAACTACTAACCGTGCTCAAACTTGCTTAACTTTTTTCATGAGCCATTAGGAGCAGAGACTACCAATTGACCAACCTTTGCTTATCAATGCTTCTAAAACAGAATTTGAACAGGCAAAAAGCAGGAAGCTTGCAGCTTGTTCAAATGGCAGCCACTCCTTTTGGTCTCTCACCAAGGCAGTTGGTTGTAACTTTAGCCCTACACTATCATACCCAGATGGCTCAATTGCAACATCACCCATAGAAAAAGTTAACCTCCTGGCTTCATAATTGCCTCTAATGCACACATAACTGACAATGGCAAATGCCCAACATACACCCTGTATCCTTTTGCAAAAGAGGTCATAAACCTCTTTTGCAAAAAGACAGTCTCCTGGCCCTGATGGCATTCCTCCAATTATCCTGAAGGTCTGAAAACTGACTCCTATCCTATGCCTTCTTTACATACTCTCTTACTCCACTAGTGTGTGTGTGTGTCCCA
The DNA here is from genome assembly GCF_054136105.1 of Typopeltis vanoorti. Taxonomy (NCBI): domain Eukaryota; kingdom Metazoa; phylum Arthropoda; class Arachnida; order Uropygi; family Thelyphonidae; genus Typopeltis; species Typopeltis vanoorti. The sequence continues at coordinate 59,937,552 of NC_143566.1, forward strand.
AAGCCTGGAAACTGGCTGGAGAAAACCAACTCTCAGCTGCTATTCTACCTAGAAGGTACCCAGCTATTAAGCAACCACCAATATGGATTCGGTCGATGCCGATCAACAGGAAATCTACTCTTATACATCACCCATCGCTGGACAAATGCCATGGAGAAATTTGGCAAAATCCCAAGTAGTTGCACTTGATATCTCTAAAGCCTTTGACCAGATTTGGCACAAAGGCTTACTAAGCAAACTTCCATCGTTTGGACTGTCTCAGGACTTCTGCAGATGGATTGCCAGTTTCCTGTCTGAACACACGTGTGATGGTAGATGGCTCCCTATCCTCCCACCAGCCAACTAATGCTGGGGTCCCACAAGGTTCAGTTCTCTCACTGACCCTCTTCCTTCTGTATGTATATCAATGACCTACTTCAGTTGACCTCCAACCCAAAACAGTTTTACAGACGACAGCACATTGCACTCCTCCCTTTCATTTGACAAACCCTACTCTACACAACTCACTTCAACACACAGAGCATCAACTACCATTGCCCTTAATTCTGACCTCCAAGCCATTCTCCAATGGGGGCTCAGATAACCTCGGCAACTTCAATGCTATAAAATAAAACCCAGTTCTGTCTTATTTCTCGCAAAAAAAAAAAAAAAAAAAAAAAAAAAAAAAAAAAAAAAAACCATCCCCCCCCCCCCCCCCTCCCAGCATTATTTTTGATAACACTCAAATTCCCAGACAAGATGAGATTTCTCTTCTCAGAATTACCTTTGACATCAAGCCTCTCCTGGAATAAACACATCACAACCGTTGCATCCTCAGCTTCTAAAAAACTAGGTTTTCTCTTTCGCTCAAGACCTGTAAACAGCTGTTAACCTTATACAAATTGCAAATCCACCCAGCTATCTAATACTGCTCTCTCACATTTGGAGTGGGGCTCCTAAAAGCTCCCTCAAAATGCTTGACTCAATACAGAGGAGAGTAATTAGACTGATAAATGACTCACGCTTACCAACTCTCTCCTCTCACATAGATGTTTGGTCTCTGCAATTTGTATATTCTATATATATTTCCATGGGAAATGTTCATCTGAAACAGCATCAATAATTCCTCCCACTCTGTACTAAGCCCATTGGAACATGTACAGCTGCTGTCCGACATCCTTTCACAGTACACCTTGAAACCCACAGAACAAGTTTCTTTTCCTCCTCCTTCATCCCTGCTACTGCTGTACTGTGGAACAGTCTTCTCCCTGACTTATTTCCCAGGGAATACAACATACAGGCTTTTAAATCAAATGTAAACAAGTTTTTCCTTTCCCATTACCCATATATAGTATTAAATACTAGAGATTAACCAGCCAACCTCTCGTGTATGGGCCTAACATGAAAAAAAAAAGTTTAGATTAAGTTTTGTTATTTATTAATGTTTCGGTTGAAGACTATAGATATGTTTTAAAACTTATTTCCTCTGGACATTGCATATCTCTTCCAGCATTACCTAAAATACTCATTTTTCACTTGGAAATTTTTACCAAATTGGACTTGCAATGGGCTCACCTCTAATTGCCAACTTATTCATGGAAAAATTTGAAGAACCTGCTATAGCTCAGGTTCTTCAAATACCACATCTATGGTGGAAATATGTGGATGACATTTTTATTATATGGAAACACATCCACAACCACCTAGATTTTGTTCACTGAATAATCGGCATTCAAAAATAAAATTCACAGAAGTAGAAAAGAATGGAAAATAGCCATTCCAAGACAATGTCTTGGAATGGCAATTATCGTTAGAAATCTATAGGAAAGAAACCCAGACAGGCAGGTATTTAGAAGCAAGCTCATTCCATCACTCTCAACAAAATAAAATATATATAAAAAAAAAATAGGAAAAATACAGCTTAAAATCCTGTTTAATCAGTTCCTTCAAGAGTTACTCTAAAAACAAATTTTGAACTATATCTTGTGAGAACTCAGAAATTAATTACAAAGGCATAGTATTCATTCCATACATTGGCAGTACAAGAAAAATAGCCGAAATATTACAAGCAGTGAACTTCAAACCAGTTAACACTTTACGAAGCTTTCTATGCTCCTCTAATGGCAAAGTTCTTTTTTTATAACTGTGCAAGGTATACAAAATTCTGTTTTTGTGGAAAGATATACATAGGTCAGATGGAAGTTTGGAAATCCACAACAAAGAACATAGTGGGTGCTGAAAACAAAAGGGAAGAAAAAAAATGCGACGTAGTAAACATCCTTAAACATCACACTGTAAATTGGCAAGCTTTCTCCATGCACTACTTAGAATTTCTTCGACAGATTGTTCAAGGAGTCATTCGTTCAAAAGGCACAATAAATAGAAATCAAGGAATGATCCTTCATGACATCTGAGTCATTAATTAACGTGTAATTAATGACTTTTAATTAATGTAATTAAAACAATCATTCTGCTCTTTTCAACTTGGATATTAAGTTGGAAAACATTTTTTTTGTTGGTTTTATACCTATGTTAAGTAACCTCCTGATGATACTGTTAGTGATAGAGACAGCAAAAAGTAGAGGAAATACATTGAGCATAAATTTAAAAAAAAAAAAAAAAAATTCAAATCTGGTAGTTAAGTAATATTAGTTTTTGTAGCTCCTGCTCACTTGTGGTTATTTGCAAACATAATACATTTGTACTGTGGGGATATTTTGGTTTTCTTGTAAATTAGCAAGTTATAAAAATAATTTACAAATGTAACACAATTTGTAATAAATACCAATTATTTAAACTATCTTATCAATTACACCCTATCCATAAGTAAGAAATATTTATTCATGTATAAAGTACCCAATTATAATTATTTGCAGAAATTTATAATTATCTGACAAACGAAAATATCCCCTAATTGTTTTGAACAGTGTAAAATGTCATTTATTGCTGAGATTATAGCAATGTGAACTTATTTTATGCAAAAATTATTTCCCAAAGTATGAAAAACCTTACTTGCCATGCAAATTCAATAAATAATGGAGGATCAGTTTAAAAAAAAAAAAAAATTGTTACTAGAAATGGCCTCTTTATGATACTTCCAGAAAAATAAAACAGTTTCATGTACTGGTTGAAACAAATCAGTGGATAGTCCATTGCTGGATTGTCATAAGATTCTCTAAACTGGAAATATAGTCCTTAGATTTTATTGTGCCAAAACCTCTTTGCAGGATTCTGTAGAGGTAGGTAATTGCATAAGTACATCTAATACAAATGAAGGGCAAGACCGAATGATTCGATTGTGGTGGACAAGAATACTGTGCACTGGTAATGGAGATATGCTACATTCCTCATAGAAGTTTATGATGGAATGATTCCATTGTGGTGGACAAGAATACTGTGCACTGGTAATGGAGATATGCTACATTCATCATAGAAGTTTATGATGGCATTATCATTCTTCCTAAAAAAATTATTTTCTTATGTTATTAAAGATTTGGCTTAGATATGTACCCTCAAAGGGTGTTTAGGCTACCATGATCATATTAATCTATCAACAGTTTTCAAATTAGTCTAGTACTTGTTTGCTCTAATATTATCTAACATTTTATGCTTTTAAGGCACTTCTGACTGAATTAAACCACCTAAACTCTCTTGGCATTAAACACCTGTTTGGCTAATTTTTCCTCACCTTAGATTAACTCTACTCACACATTCTTGAATTGCTAACAATGTCAAGTTCCTTTGTGATATCTTCATTTTTAATATGACATTGATATTTGTTCACACCCCTAGAGTTATCTTTTAATTAAATATCTATTTTGTGTACTTGCAAAAGCTATTTGCCACATGTTAGATGGTGACTATATTTGAGCCCAGGAAGTCATGTTTGTGAAAGAACTATTGCTGCATATTGTTGAAATGCTTGTATTTCCATTCATAGTTGCAACTTTTATGAGATGAGCAAAGACTTTTTTTTTGTTGTTTTTTTGACTGTATCACATCCATAAAAATGAACTGACTGGTAACAGGAGATGCTAGTTTCTATAAATGTAAGAAAAGAGAAAAATGAAATGGTATGAATTTTTTACACAATTTGGTGAAAAGCAGCATATATGATGTGAGAGAAGCATCCACAAAATGTGAATGAATAGTTTAATTCAATAACAAATGGGTACATGAAGACTAGTTTAAAATGAGGCCTAATTGTCCCAATAAGGGATGTAGTCATCCCTAACAGCAATATTGCTCAACATTTTGTACTGTTTATAATACTTTCCAGGAGCTCAGTTCATAACCATTGCTTGTGGGAAGGGAGGTCAATAGCACTGCCTGGTCCATCCACATATACTGGGCAATTATAAAATGTCAAGTGTTCAGAGCCATCTAACGAGTAATGTATTGGACGAAATACATTACTCATTGGAGTAATGTATTTCGTCTACGTAAGTCTGCCAATATTCGGTAGACTTACACAGTGCAACGGGATATTCGATTCAACGAAAAAAAAAATAGTACCAAAAGTCGTCAACAGGAGAAATTTTGGCGCTGTTTACAGAGTAAAATGCATTAATTTGCATTATCGTGTTTCTTGTGAGCGAGCATGCAATAAAATGAAAGCCTCTGAGATTTCTTATCATTCATAGATGAACTGCTTTTCGATGCCTCTTATGTGAGCTTGCTTTGTTAGTCAAACTCTATCAGTGGAACAATAATGCTTGTCTGTGTTTTTTTTGGCTTATGAAAAATTTACGAAAAGGACCGATTAGCATAACAAACTTACGAAAACATTCTGCGATTTGGAACTACCGGCACTCTAGCAGTGCAGGTAGGCAGGGGACACAAACCAATCAATCACCAACAAGTTGCAACTGCTATTGTGGAACAGGAGATGATTGTGCAGTGCACTAGCAATATCCCGGCAAATGGATATCGTATACACAATGGGGCGGAAAAACCTACATCAGATGTTGAAGATTTATCCCCTATAAAATCAGTCATGTTCAAGAATTGCGACCACACGAATCGACTTATATTTGAGATTCTTAGTGTGCATGGAAGTGGATGATGCATGGCCGTAGCAGATTTTATGGAGTGGCGAAGCGCACTTCTATTTGAACGGCGATATTAACACACGCAACTCTCATTTGGGCTGCAACTAATCTGCATGTGTGTCTGTAGATACCTATCTACTCGCCCAAAGTCAAGTGTGGTGCGGTTTTATGGCTTTTATCATCGGAAAATTGCCAAAATGGACCAGTGACCTGTTCCGTCAATGCTAATAGGTATGCCAATACAGAACTTTGTGGTTCCACAACTGCAAAAAGGATGTCTCGATTCAATCATCTTCATGCAGGATGGCATGCCACCCCACATGAGACTTCAGGTACAGCGTGTTTTGCGACATTTCTCTGACAGAAGAATCATTGGTCGTGCATTTCCCAAGCCATGGTCACCGAGATCGCCTAATCTCAATCCTTGACTTTTGGCTGCGGGGATTTCTTCAAAGCATTGTGTATCAAGGACATGTACCTGATATTCCAACTTTGAAAGATTAAAGTTGGAATTACCAAACATTAACATGGTCAGGTCATACTGCGTCACGCAGGTTACCAAGGGATGCTTTCGGATTATAGGAAGATGGACCCATTCAAAAAATATGTTACAGTTTCCCTTAGACGCCATTCCTCAGCATTCTGTTAGAGGAAACTCCACCAATGGGCCAACTACCTATATTTGGGGAACTGTTTAGGGGCAGTGCAAAGAAATGGTTCTGCAAAAGGATGGAAATGGCAATGACACCAGGCTATGGCTTTAGGCAACTGCAACATCGTTTCTCTGACAGGGAAAAGGAAGTGGTCGATTAAGCCAAGCACTTCCAACTAGATTTAGTCAGGATTTCTTCCACCAAAAGGAGAGGCTCTGGAACTGTCGACCTGGATGAGCGGTGGAAGTTCTACTACTCTGGTGTGAGCCTGACAATATCTGCTCAGGCTGGTGTGGGGATACTCACAAGGCCCTGTTGCTGAGTGGATCCCATTGGGGTACAGGTATGTGTGTGTGTGTTAAGGCTCCAGATGAAAAACCACAACTTCGCAATGGTGCAAACTTATGCACCTAATCTGGAGTCAGAATACTCTGCTTTCTTGGAGGAAGTGGATGTTGCTTTTGACAGGGTGGCAGATGGAATCAGTTGTGCTGACTGACTGACTTCAATGCACATGTTGGAACAGATGACCAGATATGAAGGGGTGTGGTTGGAACGGAGCTCCTGACCTTAACACAGATGTGTTGAAATTATTGGACTTCTACGTACTAACAGCTTGTCAATACCTTCTTCCAGCACCGAGACGTCCATAAGTATACCTGGTGCAGGGATACATTTGGACAAAAGTCTCTGATTGACTTCTTTATAGTCTCAACAGTCCTATTTCCCTCAGTTCATGTGAGGAAAGGGGCAAAATTGTCAACCATCTTGTTGTTTGTACTCTATGACTACAGAAACCAAACGCTACCATCAACGCTGGTAGACCTAAGCAGCTATACTGCGTAAAATGGGAGGCATCGGTAAATGAGGCTGTGAGGAAGAAATTTACAGATAACATCTCCAGGTTCAAGGAGATTCCCAGACATACTACAGATGTTGAGGAGGCATGGGAGCTGTTCAGAACAGCTGTCACTACCTCTGCACTCTCATGCTGTGGCAGAAAGCAGCTCGGTGTGGCGATGGGCAGTGAGAAAAGGACACCTTGGTGGAACCCAGAGGTCCAAAAAGCTGTCTGGGCAAAAAAGGAGGCCTACTTACATGGCTTAGGGTCAGGTCACCTGAGATGCGTATCCGGTGCACTGATGCATAAAAAGCTTCTGCTGAGGCAGTAAAGACAGCAAAGCAGAAGGTTTGGGAATCCTTTGGAGAAAGATTAGACTCATCCTATAGAAATGAGAACAAGGTATTCTGGCAGACCATCCGCCGCCTACGCGGGAGGAAATCGTGCACAGCAAGGGCAATTAAGGCCTCCGATAGTGCCCTTTTAACAACCGAGAAGGATATCCTCCACAGATGGAGGGAATACTGTGAGAGCCTTCTTAACCCAGATGGCCCAGCAGCTGTGGACATTCAAGAGGTGCAGATCAGGGCAATGACTACTCACAGCAGAAGAGGCCATTTAGTAATAGAATCGCTAAAACTGGGCAGGGCTGCTGGTGATGATAAAATTCGGCCCGAAATGCTAAAAGCCGTATATCGAGACTGTGTTCTCTGGCTGACTCGAGTGTGTCAGGCTGCTTGGATATCTGGACGAGCACCAAAGCAGTGGCAGACAGCAATAATAATACCAGTCTTCAAGAAGGGAGACCAGAGAGATTGCAGCAACTATCATGGCATCTCTCTACTAAGCCTGCTGGGGAAAGTATGTGCTAAGTGCTTGGAAAGAAGATGCAGGAGCATAGTTGAGTCAAAGTTCCAAGAAGAACAATGTGGCTTTCATTAAGGTAGAAGCACAACTGACCAAATCTTCACTTTAAGGCAAGTCTGAGAAATCTTGGGAATATGCCAAGAATGTCTACACTCTCCTGGCTCTGGTTCCCATGGAAGAGACCTCAATAAAGGTCGAAACCGGTGTGTGTATATATGTGTAATTCGTTTTTTAATTTGGGGATACTGTATATTAAGGTTACAAAGTAATTTTATAAGCTTGGTTATAAAATAAAATATATCCTGGGTATATATATATATATATACACACACATGTGAATAGCTCAGGCGTGAATATATTTCACGCACAAAACTTAGTTTTGCTTACTTTGGGAAAATGATTAAAACAAAGTGCGTATATAAACTTTCTTGGTATCTTTAACGTATTTTAAACCAAAGGGGAAAAAACTTTATATATATATATATATATATATATTCCAACACGTGTTGTATATGTACAATCTGGATTTCTGGAAATATTGAGACTTCGATTGGAAAATGAAGATGTTCTGATAAAAGTTTGCTTATCGTTATTTTCATTAACAGAAATCTAATGCTACTTGTATTCCAACACGTGTTGTATATGTACAATCTGGATTTCTGGAAATATTGAGACTGATTGGAAAATGGGTCCACGCTGTTAGCCTAGTGGCTTTGCGCTTCGCAACCATATGCCTGGGAAAGGAGTGTCCTAGGTTCGATTCTCGTCGGAGACGCGAGGAGCTGAAGGATCTTCCTCAGCCATAGTCAAGTTAGCCGGTCTTGGGCGCGGGCAGTAGGGTTTTTCCGCCAGTTTATCTGGTGTTTTTCATCCCGCAAGCAGGCAAACCCCGTGAACACACAGGGATACAGCCAAGAATACCTTCAGGCATAGGAGTGACCATTCTATCCTCGTATTTCGGTTACGAAATCCAAGCATGCTTGGAAGGTTGTGGGCCTTAAAGGCCTGTTAAAGCCATTGGGATAGATAGATTGGAAAATGAAGATGTTCTGATAAAAGTTTGCTTATCGTTATTTTCATTATTAACAGAAATCTAATGCTACTTGTCTATCAGGATAAAATTGCACCCAAAATTTCGAAAACAACCTTCGAATGCTACCAATCTTGCCATTCTCATGTGGATTCGTACATAAAGGGTTTGCTTTATATAGATGGAACTATTGAACGAAATGACACCACAGGTAGGCAGGTACTTCAATTAGGATGGCTTCCTTAGCTCCCATTTCGTAAACGAAACGGTTCACCGGGTCACATGATACATCGTATATCGGTAGTTTCCTTATTAGTGAACTTCTAATCACCGCACTTTGTCACTTTAGTTGAAAAGAACGCAGATACGTTTATAGATACTATATTCCGCATGAAACTCCGATTCCGATCTTTGATTTTCTTATTCGGTTTTAAAACAATGTGGGATTTAAAATCCCCTTAATTTAAATAGTTTTACATCGCCGAAACGAAGCCTATTGGCTCTTTATTCTAAATAAATGAAAACTTTTTCTCTTAAAAAAGGTTAGTTCATTATAAGAAAATTGATTTCTTTCATAAAAAATAGAAAGTCAGTTCTGCTTAAAGGCTTTCATTTCTGCAGGGTTTTCTAGAAACCTGTGGAAATGAAATTTGCAGCCATAGCAGTCACCGTTGAAGAAAGGCCATTTTAAGTTCGATTCTATTTGCAGACTATAGGAACCTTCCTCCGATCATTTCCGCTTGTTGATTTTTTGGTCAAGCGGCTTTTTCATCACGCTAATTCAAGAAAACCCACAACTATTTTCAAACTATAATACATTGAATTCTGGTTAGGGAGAAATGTGATAAATGACAGTTGTCTACTGTATTCTCTTCACCGGATGTCATTTAGAATGTCTCATGCCAGCTATTTCTGACTGGGTAATGGTGTTTGAATGTCCCCCAGTTTCCAAAAGTTAGATAGGGCTCATACAGCCTCACTTTTTTTCCCTTTGGGAAATACGCATTAGATTTACAAGTAAAATATAAATATCTAACTGTTGGCCAAGTAGTTAGTGTATCTACTCCCCAGACAAAAGGCTGCGAGTTCGAATCCTGTTGTAGGCATGAATGTTTGTGATTATCTGTGGAAATACTAGTGGTGGTGGGTGGTAGATGAGTTGGACAGTTGCAGAGTAGGTGCCCTCCCTCAATGAGTCCTTGGACTCTCTGGAGGCGTCACGTAATAATAAAATCAGCCTTTTATTCCTGTATAGGAAGTAGGAGAGGCCTTTTATGCCTACCTATCTAGCTTGTGGAGGCTGAGTGGGTAGTTCAATCTCTATGGATAGGCAATCAGAGATAGCTGGCCCAAGACCATCACTAATTATAAGCAGCAGCCGATGAAGAGACTGGCAAACAAATGTTATCTCTTGTCTCTTGGTACCTAAACCTAACAGAATATGTGTATGTGCTGGTCTGAAACAATGTGGTCGATTTTCTAGTTTACAGGAGACAAAAGCCATTTTCAGTGAGAAAAAACCTGCTTTCCCATGCCAGAGATCGACTAACTCGGAAACTAGTGGAGGACCTGCTTAGAAAGTTCCTCCAGTCAGTGATTAAACTTGAATTAAGGTCTATCTTTGGGGCAGCCTAGCACCGGATGCAAGCAATTCCACTGAGCTACATGGCCTTGCATTAGATTCGTTTTTCTTTTCCTGAAAAAAGATTTAAATGTAATTTTATGTATGTACCCCCCTCCCAAAAAAAAAAACAATACAACTTTGACAGAATAGTAGACCAATCATAGAAACCATGCTTTCGGTTCAACACCACAATCCAAACAGCAGTCAAAAAAGTGGCCAGAAACCGGTTGTTCAGCACCAAAGAAGAGAAAAGTTGGTTCCATCAGCAGGAAAGGCCACTGCACCAGTGTTTTGGAATGCTAAAGGCATTTTGTTTATCTTGAAAAGGGTAAAACAATAACTGGGGAATATTATTCCCATCTTTGACTTCTATCTCTTCCCAGAACTAAAACTAATGTAGTGATACAGTAGGACATTTAATTGAATATTGCTGTATAGAATGGAGTGTTGAAAGTGTATAGGCAAATTGGATGAACAACAGAAACAATGAGCGATTTTAGTTATGGTAATATAATTTGGAATGATAATTTCAATAAATAGAATGCAAGAGGCCATACGAGGATCAAGGTTTGAACTTAATTTCAACAGAATATATTATGTATTATTATGAATGGGGTATGGAATATTCGTCAGTGAGTGACCATGAAGGGATCTGGAACAGACATAGTAGTACTAATTCTGTGGGAAAAAGAATGTAACTAAGACTGGCAGGTATGAAAAGCTCATGAGACTAAACAGCTGTCACAGAATGAGAAAATGGAAATCAACCCTATCTGCTAAAAGAAAAAAGAATGTGCTCAAAGGGTCAAATAATGAAGTAAAATGGTTGAATTATGAGTGCAAGCTACAAGTCATTATGGAGGATGTACAAATTAAGTGGTAGTAATATAAAGTTGCATGGTTACAAAGAGCAGGCAAGGAAATTGACTTGCTTGGTAAAGGTAGTAAGCATGCAACAGTGACAAAAAAAAAAAAAGGGCCTCAAAGCAGTCACTGTGCCTGCAGGTGTAGTTGGCAAAGACAAAGATTCAGAATTGGGTTGACAAAAGCATTATCAATGGACATTACGGGGTTGTTAAAGGAAGGATTTAGCATTATTATACCAAAGTAACAAATGATATGGGAGATGCAGTCATGTATGTATATGTGTATATATATATATATATATATATATATATATATATATATATATATACGATTTTTAAAACGGCCTAGCAGACAAGTTGGTAATTAAACAGGAACAGACATGTAAAAGGTTGGAACACTTGGAAGTTTGTCTGATAGGTATCAGCAAGTTGTGAATAGAGTAAATTCCCAGAGAGGATCCAAGGTCTGTTGCTATTTAATTTGAATCCTAATATTGAGGGTTGAATGTTAATATGGAGATGAAAATTTAGTAACTGAAATACATTGAGTGGGATTACCAGTTCTGTTGCATGAAAGGTTTTAAAATTGAATACATGTGTACTATTGGTGGAAAGATCTGAGGAAGTGGAAGAGTAAGGGATGAGGATAAATATGAATATTTGGTTGCTAGATTTTCAAAATAAAGACAGTTGATTGAAAGGATCCAACCTGATTAAGGGAGTTTCAGGTTTTTGGAATGTAGGGAAATTTGCACAATCTAATGGATTGGGGTTGATTAAGACCACAAATTTGGTAGTGTTTATTATCAAGATTAATGTGGATGAGTTTCATAATAGGGGAAAGACAAGGCAGAGCAAGCAAATCATCCTTAGAAATTGCATGGAGAATGGTAGGTGATTAGAAAGCACAAGCTGTTATACCTTCATGACTGTAAATGCCTAATGTCTATTCAGTACAAATATGTATCCATTGAAAAAAAAAAAACTTTTATTCCTTCACTAACAATGTTTAATGAAAAAAATTCTATAAATCTCCACCTTCTCATCTACTCTTGAGTTCAACAGCTTTCTAAAAAAAAATAATAGCAGTCATGAACTGGTCAGGAAAGAACACTAAAGGAACTCACCTTAATGTGAAGGTCCAATTACATCATCGGCTTACTGATGCCCTACACACGTTGTGCTCACCCATTAGTGTTGGTTTTCCCAGTTCTAAGCTTGATCAACAATTAACCATATTATTACTATCACATTTATCTATCAACAATCAATTCCATCATTTCAGATTTTATTTTAAGAGTGAAATTTCTGAACTTTATCATGCACCTAATCTAGATATATCGTAACCAGCATGCATTTAGATTCAAGTTTTCACGGATGCTATCAGTATGGTAGGATCTGCTATCAGAGTTCCAAATGTTTGTGAAAAAATTTATGCTTCTTCCTGCTACTTACACTACTTCAAACCTGAAAATGCTTACTTGGGACTTTTTTTTTTGCTTAGTGGAAAACAGAACCGTTATTAAATTTTTAGCTAGTTCGTGCACGCGTTATGTTCTACCATCTATGTCAAAAATCTGACGCTAAAAGTATTCGTCTTTGAGTCTCTTAGCTCCATGCTCTTTATTAACTCTCATGTATAATTGGGGAGATAGGATGTTTTTAGTTCTCCAAGCAATTCTTGTGCTCCATGTAACAAATATCCCAGAATGGCCAAAGCAAGATAAATAATGGGTGTAAACGATTTAATAAACGCCAATTTATGCTGATAATCCTTTAAAGAAATGCATATTACTCTTAAGTAAATTACTCTTAAATGGCCAATTAACTTCCTTTCAATTGGTTGAAGTCACTGTATTTGTTTATGGTCTTGTTCAAGTTTATTCCATTTAATTCATCATCAAATTCCTGCCATGTACCCTCAAGGGGTGTACAGGATATGATAGTACATGAAAAAAAATTACATCGTTACTTTCTATCTACAATTTTCCTCCAAATCAGTCTGTTACTTGTCAAGACTCCAACATTATCAGATCTTATATTTCTATCATCTAAGGCACTTTGTACTGTATCAATCTCCACCTATATCTTGGTCTTCCTCTGGGTCGTTTTGTTAATCTTTCTTCGCCCATTCTGTTTAAGTGACCATACCACCTGAGATTAGCTCTGCTAATGCATTACTGGATGCTGACAATGTCAAGTTCTTTCCTCATATCCTCGTGTTTAATATGATATTGCCATTGATGCCATCTGTTCACCACTATAATCTTTCTCAGCACTCTCATATCTGCGGTCTCTAGTCTTTGGTCAATTGTTTTACTTCTGACCCAGCTCTCAGATCCATAAGTTAAAACTGATTTGAACACTGTCTTGCATACAGCTAATTTAGTGTTCCGACTAATTTCTCTTATTCCATATGAATTTATTTAATTGACTTCCTACTATACCAGCTTTGTTGATTCTGTTGTCTATTTCCATATTTAACGTACCATCTTCAGTAAAAAATCTTGCCTAAGTAGCTGAAATGTTTTACTTGTTCCCAGGTTCTCTGTTCACAACACAGTTGACATTTTCAACAATTCTACCTATTTTCATTGTCTGTGTCTTTTTAATGCTTACCTTCATACCATATCTATTACAACAGTTATTCAATTTAGTCAGGGAATCTTGCAAACTTATAGCGGATTTATTCAGAAGTATAACATCGTCTGCATAAAGCAAAGAGCTGACATTAACATCTCCAATTCTGATATCATGTTTAATACCACTTTCCTTCATAATGTGATCCATATAGATAATTTAATTTATTTAATTCAACTATCACCAAAATTGAGAAGTAGATTTACACTAAAATATAGGATGTCAATATTTTTTAACCTGATCCTCCCGGCTTTCTTTTGTATTATGGAACAATCACAGTCCAAGATTGGTGGGTAAAATAAAATCTTACAATTGCAGTGGAAGGTGCTTTATATTTTTGAAGGCTGAGAATATCATTAGTGTAATGGTGCTTAAGAGGTTATGAAAGCCAAAAAATTCTAACAATCTTTTCATGCTGCCTTTAGGTATCCAAAATAAGTGGTTAGCATCTACACTTGGCAATGAAGCATCTTTGTATATAATTCAAATTCGCAAGACTTTAGATGTGAAGATAACTGCTGCATAACAGAAACAGAATAAGCACACATGCATGCATGCATGCATACACACACACACACACACACACAAAAAAAAAAAAAATTGAAAAATAATTTTATTTTCCAACTAAAAAATGACATTTGAACATGCTATTCTGCTGGAGGATAAGTATTTTGATAATATATATATCCATTTGCATTTTTTGGCAGTAAAGCCTGTTGGGCATAAAAGTATAATTTATTTTCTCTGTGAAGAAGGCCAACAATAGACCCATTACTAAAGTTTCTCTGAAGCTGACATACCAGTTTTCTAAGAAAATAAAAAATGCTGAAGTTACTTTTTTTTTTTTTTAATTTAAACCCTGCTCTTTTGTTGCAGACCAATTTTCATATGCAGTTGGGGGGGGGGGGGGGGCACTGGCTAAAGGATTGCACCACTTCTATGGTAGATGTTTAAGATGCTCAAGAGTATCTCAGGTGAGATTGCCAAGGCATCCATGTACATGTAATACTAAGTAATCACTGTATTTATATTTCATTCTCACATAATCTTAGGCAAGCAGAGACTACACCTGAAGTGCATCTAGAGCCACTTTATTTTAATATTACTATGATAGATATTAAATATATAAATGCATATTCAAGATATACCAAAATATAAAATTTGATAAGAAATGCAATACAATTTTACATACTGGGATCAACCACTGATGGAGGAGTTGTTAATGAACAGCTAAGATATTCCCCTGGATAATATACATGCTAAAAAAGGTTGTATTATTTTACAATCAGAGGCTGCTATTTGATAATACTTAAATATTATCAAAAATACATATAGGGTGATGAGACAAGCAGTTCAAAATACACTCAACAGGCTAACTAGCAATATAAAATTACAGCTACAGCTGTTTGTCTTTGTAGAATGGTAGTTGATATCAGTTTCACTTGAGCATTTAACTAATTTATTCACTGTCCAGCAGTTGTTCTCTTGCATGATTATGATCTACTTTCTCATAGATTTTAATTCTTTTAAACAAATATGACTGAGAATAGAATTCCTAGTTGTTCATTATCTAATGTAAATAATTTGGAAGAATGAAGTGGAATCAAGAAATAAGAGTAAGTGATAAGTTAGGGAGGAAACTCACTTAAAATAAAATAGACTTCTCATGCATGTTAAATGGCAGAAAGTTGTGCACACACCGCTTGTTAAAAAGACTTCTTGTAATACGGGAAGGGGAGAGCATGCATTATACTATATACTTGAAATAAGCATATTATAAACAGCATTACCTTTTGTATTAGAGCTGTTAAAATATAAATTTTACACATTATATAAAAAAACTAAATGAGTGAGCTGCAAAATAAAATATTCAACTAATTATATAAATATATCTGCAAGCTCTATTAAGTAATAAAAATGTAATTATACTAATGTTATTCAAAAATATACTTTCATGTTGCATTTAACTTATTAGTATGTAACAGAAAAAGAATCTCACTTGAACACTTGAAGTTTTTAAATTTGCCTCTGCTTAGCTAATTTTTTGAAACAAGATATTTCCAAGTCTTATATTCATTTTAAATACCAACTTTGTTTTTTTTTTTACTGCATGTTAATTTTTTAAAAGGAAGATTTAATATTTAGATGTAATATTCATTATATATTTGATATGTTAAATTTTGGCTGTTTAAAAGTGCTTGGTACACAAAAGCTCAAGTTCTGATATTTATGTGCAAAGCTGTAAAGAGAAAGAAAGTGAAAAACAGTATGGTGGTGTGAGAAACAAAGCACAGAAAGCAAGAAATAGTTTTAAGTTTTAATCCCACACTGAAATTACAGTGAAAAAAGTTGGTGAAAGTATGACAGGAAAGAGAGAGAGACTACAATGAAGGGCATAAAGAAGAAAATATTGAAGAGATAAATACGAACAGACAAGATATTAGTTACTATGCATTATGAAATTGCAGCACCTGTCATTCCCCCCAAAATCAAATACTTTAGCATTGCATTATTTACGATACAAAGAATTACATTTAGTAGACAACATACATATGAGGCCCCGTTACCATTTTACTTGTTGATCTAAACTCTACAAATTCATGTTCCACTAGGGAACAATAAGTAACAATTTTTATAAAAGCATTGTAAAATAAAGGCAAAGATTAAATGTTAAACAGGCTTATTTTTACATTGGTGTTCAATGTTATTAAACATTGCTTGAAAACTACAGATAAGGATAAAACCCACTGAAGTCCAAAAATAGAATTATCTACGTACTATATTCTATATGCACGCAATGCTGTCTGAGTGAAGGAACTGGATATGTTAAACAATGTGGTGCTGTAAAAAAATTCCTCCTTCCCTTTGGTTTGTTTTTATCTTCTCATTTCCCAGGTGTTCCAAACTGCTGCCATGTGTGTATGTATTATCCCAAACAAAACTTGAAGAGGTTTTCAGTAGTTAAATTTCTGACATCATTAAAATATTGTTACCAATCTTTATTTTGATATAAAGACAATAATTGCATTACATTATAAAAAAATGACAATTTAGATTACAAGCAGCTGCATGCTCATTTAGCACCTGTCAGAAGGCACAACTTTTATGTTCATGTTGTTGGCTTCACAGCCTTGATATGAATGGTGCAATTCAAGGAATTAGATAAGAGCTTTGCTTGTTCTCTACACACTAGAGAAACACTGTAGATGACATTTAGTGTGGTTCTGAATAATAAAAAAAAAAATTAAATTAAAACAATCAAACAAGTACACAAAAAAAGTTTTGTTGGAGATCCCACAAAATGTTATAATTTAACATAATTATACTGCTCAAGGCACCACTAATCAGTAGTAAACTAAATTTAATCAAGTATATAAGAATGAAGAAGTCATTTAATCTATTTCAAGACAGGAGTTGATCTCTCACAGTAGTTAAAAATACATGATCAATCTTGATGGAATGACATGACCATACTGAAAATGGCAGTCATCAAGTAAGAACTTTTTACTACTTCTGAATTTCATACATTAAGATAAATGGATATTAGTTGTTTTTACAATGGTGGCATCTGATGTACACAAGCCAAGGGGAAGCAGATGGGAGATGAAAACTGTCAAAAGTTCAGTATGATCTGTAATAATGGAATGTTGGGCAGAGAATGGCCTTCAAGCTTTAAAAAAGGGTTTCTAGACAGCTCCTTCCACTCATGCATATACTTTTTTTTAAATAGATCATCTTCCCCCCCCCCCTTTTGTTCTTTCAGCCTCAAGGTACAAATGCATACAGATAATGTATTTAACAGGAGTAACACTTAGGACCTTCTTTGGATGCTATTGAAAATTGGTGGGTAAAAATACTTAAAATACAATGAGTGAAGGGTGAAGCTAATGATTGCAAAAATGAAATAATGCCAAATGACACTTCCCCTTGACTACAAAATACTGTGTGATGACAATGAACACAAAGAAAAGCCTTTAGCCTTTAACATAAAACACAGGCTATAGGAGGAAAAAGGACACACAGCATTAATCTCAGAAAACAGCTTTATAAACAGTCTGAGAAAAAGCTGTCCTGTAAAGTTACATGTTACAGAATAATGAACATAACATTTATAACAATGTGTATTTGTAAAATCTAGACAGCAAAACTTTGTATACAGTGGACTGGCCACATAGTGGATACAAGTGCAGTCAAAAAACTTACCACAATACCAGTTAGTCCACACAAAGCATAGATTTGCAATGGGGAAACATAACACCTACTTTACCATCACCTTAAGACTGGGAGAAAAAAAATTAAAACAGAAATAGAGAAATCAAGTTATGCAAGAAATATGCTAGTTTGAGAAGTGGCTTTAATATGAAAAAATAGTTTACAAAC
Source organism: Typopeltis vanoorti (assembly GCF_054136105.1). NCBI lineage: Eukaryota > Metazoa > Arthropoda > Arachnida > Uropygi > Thelyphonidae > Typopeltis > Typopeltis vanoorti. The sequence continues at coordinate 59,955,483 of NC_143566.1, forward strand.
ATGGAATTCTGAGAAATCACCCTTTCACGACGTGGTTTAAGAAAGAAAAGAAAGCTTGCAAAAATACAAGGTCATTTGATATATATATATATATAAAAGACATACACAGACAAAGACACTCACTGCCCCCCCCTTTATGTGTCTGTGATACGGAGTAGGCTGTAAAAGGAAAACCAGGGAATAATTTAAATGCAAATTTAGGCTGCAGAACATACAAAAGATTATAAAATCTACGGTACAAAATGTACATGCCAATTACATTACTCCAAAAACATTTACATGTTTTCAATATCAAACATGTTTACAATACAACTAATAAGAAAGAAAAGCTTTCATAAATTAATGTCAAATAAACCCTAAAAACATGATAGTTTTTTTTTACTAAATTCATGCCTGATCCTTAAAAAAGGTATGCAATTAACAATAATAGTAAATGAAATCTATAATTTCACCATGCTTAGGGGTATACAACATTAAATTACAAAAGCCATCTTTCTTATATATAGTAAACTATTCAGTGCAATTCTCCGAATTTCCAGGAAAGCTGCTTTTGTAAGGTCTTTCAAAGGTTGATTAAATTTCCCTCAGCAGCTTGAAGAGGCTTCCCTGTATCACAGACGAAGACAGATGGTGGCTGCATTAACCAGTACAGTGCTTGCAATTGGCAGGCTCAAATTGTAGACTTTGAGAATGATACACGGAGATGACTTGAATCACTCAGTTGATAATTGTGCATTTTCTGTAAAGAGAAAATGTATCAGGTTAAGAACGATCAATACCAGAAACCGCTAATAAAAAACATGATTTGATAATTTTGCCAAAAAAAGCAATTAATAGACTTCTAGAATGCTGCAACAGCAGTTATTCTTAATAAGTTTCCTCTAGTAAAAAACAATTGTGTTAACCACTTTACTAGCCATGACATAAGTCAATAAATACACAGGTGAAGTCTATATTGAAATAACATTTGCATATCATCTTCCTTTTCCCCTCTTTTACCTTGTGGTAGCAAGGGTTTTCTATTCATTTAATTGCAACAGTACACAAGGATAAGGTGGTCAGCCCTATGCTTCCCGGTGTATCCTATGCCTGTAGAAATGTTGATTTCTCAAGGCCGGTTTGCCTGATTACGGGATGATAAACCCTGTAGTCCATGCCCAAATCTGGCTAAACTTGGCTATGTCTGAGAAAGTTCCTAAGCTCCTCAACGTCAGCAACGGGGAATCAAACCCAGGACACCTCTTTCCCAGGCATATGGTTGTGAAACGCATAGCCACTCAGCTAACTGCGCAGACTTTTGCATATCGTATAACAAAATAACAGTGTATGCAAAAAAAAAAAAGAAGAGCTTAGTATTAAGAGTTCACACACACACACAAAAGAAGACATAGGTTTTGACAACACTATAGCAAATAATATATATTATATAGGAAACATGGTCTTGATCGTATAATAACATTGAAATAAAATCAAAATTCTATGATCCAAAGGCGAGTATTTGGCCTGATGCATTCTAGCTACAAAATGGTTAGCGATTTCATATTCTCCATTCAGCCTAAGGTGACAAAACTAGAAAGCCTAAATTTAAGCCATTACAGTAAAGCAACATATGAATACCTTTCACCAGAGCTGTTTCAAGGCAAAGACATTCCTATTTCCAAAACACAGGACCTGAGTGTACAACTCAAGGCAAATGCAAATCCTATTTTATGGGGTTGGTGGGATGGCATCAGCAAGTGTTTCTTCAATGTATTCTGAGACCTTTTCCCAGATAAGATAGGAGCCTACACTTTTTATACTGTGCTTCTATATTTACAAAGTTCAGGAATGGAAATTAATTTTTTCTTACTTTCTCATGGCCACTGAAGTCTTAATGAAGACTACAGCATTCAAAGACAATGGTTCTTGTATGATGAACAGGTCTAAAAATGGCCAGCTCTCTTCAAGGATAAAGAATGCATCATTAACCATTTGTGTTTCCTTTACCAGTCTTTTTTTTTTTTTTGTTGTTGTTGTTATTATGAGTAAATCTAGCAAAAGGCAATGCAGTGCTTTTCAACTTCCAAAGTGAATGTTATATATTAATGTCCAACAAACTCCACTGAGTCACACTCACTGCAGGCTTACACATCAAAAACACCACTTACTGAACTTGAAAACCATTTATACTACTATTCAAACAAAATATTCTACATTAAAAAATAAAAATAAAATAAATAAATTCTAATCCTTATCTCCCCCCCCCCACCCCCACACACACAACCTTACAACTTCCACATTATCTCTCCTGCTACCACTCTGATTTACACTTCATACCTAAATCTCTAGATTCTCTCTCTCTCTGGTCTCCCTGTCACATCAGATATAGGTGACCAAACTGACAGAAAAGAAAGCAAGAAAGGGGTTGTAAGAATCGATCCTATGTTCTTCAATTTAAAAAAAAAAAAAAAATCAAGACACTTAAACTGATGCAGTTTTAAAAAAATCTGACTGCTTATTCAGAGTGCCATGGACCACAGCACTGTAGTAACTTGAAATGACTCTTTCCTTCCAAATATTTAGAAGAGCCTTATCCTTATAACTGTTTTTGATCTTGTCTAAAATCGATTGTTTTCATTCTACTTTTTTTTTAGATTGTCAATTACACTGAAGAGGATCTATAAGTTTCAGGATAAAATAACTATATACTTTATATTAATAAACTTTCTCGTATATAGATGTCAGTTAGTTCATGAATAAACTTGTGTACGCATTTGTGTAAAGGATAATAAGGATTTCTTTCTCAGTATTTTATCCACCCTAGCTGGTTTGAATTCCGAATACGGTGACTGCTTTTATTGGCAAAAGAATTTGAAGCAGCAATATTCACATGCATATTGGATGTATTGGGTTGTTGCAAAGAAATGGCTTTCAGGTTTCTACTGGTTGCTGAAGAAAGCAAGTGCTGAGGTATATGCAAATTTTTTGTCATGCGACAGCGTCACATGTGGGTGATGCAATTTTAGTATTTGTTTCATTCAACAAGCATTACACATGGTACTACCGACATCAAGACAATCATGGAACCCAGTCAATGAAGGTTGCTATACCTTTACGAGTTCAAACTGAGAAATTCTGAAGCAGTAAAAAAACATCAATAAAGCATTCATTGGAGGAACAACTAATGAGAGATCAACTCAGCATTGGCTTGCAAAATTTAGCTCAGGAGATTTGAGGCTACAAAATGAACCCCATGGCCATCGCCCTTCCTCCATTGATTCAAATGAATTAAAGGATTTAATCGAATCAGATCCATGACAAACTGTACGAGAGATCGCCCAGACACTAAATGTACACTTCTCAACTGTTTCACGGCACTTGGCAATAATAGGAAAAGTAAGGAAGCTCGACAAGTGGGTGCCTCATGAACTCACTGATGAAAACAAAGCACAGTGTTTGGAAGTGTGCTCTTCTCTCTTAAGAAGTAAAGAAGAAAGGTTCCTGCAACGAATTGTGACTGTGGGTGAAGTGGATATTCTACGACAATCGTACACGTTCGTCGCAGTGGTTGGGAGTGAAAGGCGCTCCAGGAAGGACTCCAAAGGCACCTCTGCATCCAATGAATATGTTAACTGTATGGATTAACACCAGCCTTCTGCTGGTGTTAATCACTACTCATTCCTTCCACGAGGTGAAACGATAAATGCAGCTCTATATTGTACAGATATGCGGTAAATGCATGACAAATTGTGTCTTAAGCAACCAGCACTTGTGAATAGACATGGAGTCCTATTGCTTCAGGATAACGCCCAACCACATACAGCAGTGTCAACCATACAGCAAATCAACAATTTGGGATACGAAATTGTGCCTCTTCCTCCATACTCTTCTGATATTTCCCCAACAGATTACCGTTCTTTCTGGCATTTGAGCCATTTTTTATTCAAGAAATGCTTTGCCAACGACGCATCAATTTATCAGGCAGTGGAGGACTTCATCACTTCCAGAGACATTGATTTTTACAAATGTGGTATAAATGACCTTGCCACACGGAAAGGGAACAATGCATTGATGCTGCTGGAGATTACTCTGATTAAACAGGTATTCTTCTTCTTTTTCATTTGTCCTTAAAATCGGCCATTTCATTTGCAACAACCCAATATTTAATCTAATTTAGATATGTATAATATTTAGGATTCCAACTAAAACTTGTAATCTCCATTCTGGTTTCAGCTGGACCACATTCTAGTGGAAAATTAACAAAACTATATCTAAAAATGCATTAGCCACAACACTCTAGATGCAATTAATGAAATAACTGAATATCCATACACAAAAATGCAATTACAAAGTATCACATTTTTATGGTCATCTTTGCTGATTTCCTTATTTAAAATAAAAGATTTGATAAAACATTTATCTTATTTATCAGAAAACTAGCAGGTGGCAAGTTTTCATGAGACAAAAAAACAGCACTGTACTATTAATATCATATTTCAGTGTATTAGGGGGAACTGGTATTTTACCCCCCCCCCCATGTAAATAACTAATTTCAACTAAACAAGCATAAAACTACTGATTTCAACAACATAATGAAATATCAGACTAGTGCATTACAATATATACTGATTATGTTTTATCCAATTACTCACAATAAGTGCAGTAACGGCCTCTTCAACGGAACCCATCTGAATAAGAGCCATCTTCTTGTCTTTCCTGTAAAAGTTTTTAGAGTAAAAAAATATAACAGCAGCCTGATTTTCTTTTTTTGCTATTTACTAGCCATCTATAAAAAGATAAATACCTTGCAAATGGACTCCAGAAAAGGGGGGGAAAAATAATATTCAAAAATATTTTATTTTAATAGATCTTCCTAATGGCATTTCCTTTTTTTCATGCTAAATAAATAGACCTAAACTAACCACAGATGTTTATTCAGGGCAGAATTCACAATGAGTAAACTGCAGCCATGAATGGATGTGTGGGCAACAAAGATTATAAGATTGGGCAATGCCATTGTAACAGTGTGGACAAACACTCAAGAGGAATATGTACACATAGGTTTGTGATTAAACAGTTCTGTAGGTAGTTTTTGGTAATGGTACACAAGTTTTACATAAGGTTCAATTTTACATCGTTTGGTCTGCTTGCAACAAAACTGCCACAGACTTAGAATATAGCATATGTGAAATTACAGAACAAGATAGCAACAACTAGCAATGTTCCAACACGCACACAGTAACAAACGATACATTTGTATTCTGGTTTATCAACCATTACCCTCTGATGATGCAAGTCGTACGACTCTCAAAACTCATCATCATTAACTCTTTATATTATCTCTACGAAACTCCAGAGGAATGTTTTAAACAGCACCAAGTTGAATCAATGCTACAGAAAATACAGGCTGCTCTTAAGGGTCCACTCAGGAAATGCTGTTCCACATGAAGTGGCCACTCAAGCGTACTGGATGATCAAAATTAAAGTATCCCTGTTTAAGGCGTTGTTGGGCTCCACTCAGTGATCCAAATGCTGCAAAAAGTTTGCAGGAATAATTGTATGTCATGCAGAAGCAATATCTGAGGGGAAAAGGTAGTTCCAAAATTCACCACTAGGGGGAATGTATGATGTACTGAATATAAATGGACTAATGTTTCAGTATGTGCAAGGAGAAGAAAAGCAACACAAACAACACATTTTTATTCACTTCTATTAGGCATTCATGGGCTATACATTCATGGCATATATACTGTTCAATGGGCTGCCCTTCCCAGTATGTTACAAACTTCATTCCTTGGAGTGTGTTCAATGGCAGAATGCAGCCGATCAGGACTTATGTTGCACACATGCTGTGATGTGCTCTCCTTCAGTGCTGGCAAGTAATCAGAATTATCGTAATAAACTGTCCTTAATATCCTCTGAGCCAAAAGGGACAGGGCACCCTCTGCAACTTGCTGCCATCAGCTCACCTACACAGTGCAACGTAATTAGCATATTAATTTAGGTTATAGGAATATTGGAGTGGAAGCATTGGACTAATCACTACACTAAAGACAAGTATGATTTATCATATAATTATTTTTATAGTATTTAAAAACTGGCTGTAAATTAGAAATTCTAAAAGAATTTTTTTTTTTTTTTTTTTTTTTTTTTTTTTTATAAATGCATGTTTATGCAGTATTCCAGTGGCTGAAGGAGTGCTCATTTAGGTTGCTCTTATAGAAATATTTAGTATTCATCTTTTAACAAAAATGCCACCAATTTTAGACAACTTGAGCACAAAATGTTTTTCATGTGCAGATGAGCCAGAAAAATTAGGTTTTCCAGAGCTACCTATTTATGCAGCTTTGGCCTTTTAATTGTTAATTTTCAAAATCTGTAACAACTCTTATTCAGTTTAGTTATAAAGTCTTCTAGTGGATTTATTTAAGAGTAAAACATAATGGACGTAAAGTTTTAACATCTGTGATCAACACTTCCAATTTTAATCAGGTTTTAGTGTTGCTATTCTTCATAATGATGAAAAACAGTGGTAGCATGCATGCATCCTTATATTTAACCTATCTTCCTCAACCTCAATGAATACTGTTGACTTAAATATAGCCTATGCACTGTTCAATTGTTTAAAACAGTTTGACACCTTGTCATGTGCCTTTTCCAGATCGACAAAACTTAAATACAGATCTTTGTTATATTCCCATGCTTTTTCAGCTGTTTGTCAGATATTGGAATAAGAGAGAAATCAGAACACTAAATTAGCTGTATACAAGACAGTGGTCAAACCAATTTTAACTTATGGATTTGAGAGCTGGGTCAGAAGTAAAACACTTGACCAAAGACTAGAGACTGCAGATATGAGTCCTGAGAAAGATTAGAGGCATGAACAGATGGCATCAATGGCAATATCATATTAAAAACGAGGATATTAGGAAAGAATTAGACATTGTCAGCATCCAGGAATGCGTTAGCAGAGCTAATCTCAGGTGGTATGATCACTTAAATAGAATGGGCGAGGAAAGATTAGCAAAACAAGTGTTCTCTGCCAGGTTGGCAGAAAAACGACCCAGAGGAAGACCAAGATACAGGTGGATTGATACAGTACAAAGTGCCTTAGACGATAGAAATATAAGATCTGATAATGTTGGGGTCTTGACACGTAACAGACTGATTTGGAGGAAAATTGTAGATAGGAAGTTAGTAATGATGTAAATTTTTCATGTACTATTCATATCCTGTACACCCCTTGAGGGTACGTCAGGAATATGATGATGATGAATAAAGCAAAAGTAATTAAGACTGATGACTCCTAAACCACCTGAGGGTACACATCAGGAATTCGATGGTGACTATGTTGTCCATCATTTATGAATCCTTTTACATTATTCTTTTCTCCCATATAACCTGAAGGATTACTGTGCCAGTTTCATGGTTTTCTATATTCTTATCAGTCTTCAGACAACTTTTGTTTCATTACTCAAAGCAATTGGATTTCACTTACAGGGCTTGGAAATTTGCAAAATATTTTTAAAGGTGAAGCATTAAAAATTTATAACAGAAAATATACAGCTGTCATGCCAAAATTTTTAATTGTGCAAACAGCATGACCAGCATTAATTTGAATAATGTGGGCATAATGCCACTCACACCAATAGATGTTTCAAAATTTTTCGTATATATATTATAGTGCAAAGTATAATAATTATTTTAATTTAGACAAACCACAGTATAAACACTTCCCAGTGTTTATACTGTAGTGCCTACGATGTCCCCCCCACCCGAATTCTGGGCTGGTAGGCCGGTTCATAAATTCAAAATCACGAAATGAAAATAAAATATTTACTATATAATCAGTCATGACGTGCATTATACTAATTTCAGTAATGAATACACGTACTATTCTAATGGTCGAAAATGAGTTTGATTGTTGTAATCCTGAAACGATAAAATTGTTGTCTCATGAAGGCGTGATATACAAACTTGACAAATTTCGGCTTAACAAACATTGTTGGGCGTTTCAAAATGTGACAAAAACGTTTCAAATTTCAGCTCATCTTTTTATATATATAGAGCGGATATAAATTTTAATCAGGTAGCTGTGATACCACATGAAAAGAATAAAACCAAATTGATTGAGCTACTATGTGACACTTCCCAAAGCAGTACACGAAAAAGAACTCTGAGTCAGATCTTATTATAGTGATGGGGGGATTAGATTTAGACAGTTTGGCTCTGGTTAGTGACAGTGATCATACATCACTCACTTGGGAAGTTGGTTTCTGAATGTATCGTTCAGAAAAGGTTACATGCTGAACTACAAAGTGGGAAATTATGACCACCTTAGGAGTATGCTGGGTTCTGCACTTTGGTACCAGTTGTTGAATGGGAGGCATATCGATAGTAATGATGCAATATCAGAATGTGTCCCTAGGGTTTGAAGAATAAATAAAGTAGGATGAAATGGATGTGTAATCCTATCAAGCAAGAGATTCGTAAGGATGATGTGAGTTATGATAATTATAAGCAGCAGGCCAAAAGAGTCAATAGTGTTGTACAGAAAAACTTGCTCTGCAAGTTAAAGACAACCCAAAGGAATTATATCGATATGCTACAAGTAAAAGAAACAATGAAATTAAAAGAATAACTCTACTGAATGCAGATGTGTGCGGATGACTGATGTAGGAGAGGTTGTTCAACAAATGTGTAGCCATTTTGTTAAAAGCTATCAATCTGGTATATGCAATATTGAACTCCCTGCTACTTCTTTACTGTATGAGGAAGAAGCACTAAAGCTGTTGCACAAACTGAACACATCAGCAAGGAAGCTAAAAGAGTTCAGATGAACTGGCTATTCTTTTGACATACTTTATCATTATGAGTCTCAGAACAGGAAAGATTCCACAGCAGTAGAAAGAATGTATGGTAATTCCATTGCACAAGGGTGATGCAAAGATAGACGTATCCAATTATCGACAATCAGTATCTCGGGCATGGTGATGAAGATTTTGGAAAAGTTGGTTAGGACTGTGTTTACTAGAGGAAGGGTCATGTTTTAGCAACTTGCTCACATTCTATAATAAAAAGTTACCACTGAGTTACACAAGGGGAATGAATATACCATGATACTTTTGGATTTTGCTTGAGCTTTAGACAGAATACAGCATGGAATACTGTTGCATAAATTCTACAATTTATGGAACAGCATTCAATGGGATTGGATTATAAACTATTGTCATGGATAAAAAGATGGCTGACCGACACATATCAAAAAGTAGTCGGGGGGGGGGGGGGGGGGGGGGGATCTGCACGTTTCAAGGTAACCAGATGCATATCTCAAGTACCATGCACCTCAAAGTCCTTGGTCCATTGTTATATTCAATCTGTATATTGACATCGGAAAGATTTGACATGCAACAGATATATTTGCTGACGATGCAGTACTTGCAGAATGATTTGAATAGGCCGGAATTGTGTGCATGTGAAAATGACTATCAGTTCAACGTTAAACGTAAGGTCATGCACTTGTCACATCTAATCACACGTGTCATTAGATATCCAATATCGGGATTATGCTCGAAGAAACTGATCAGGATAGGGATTTTGTGAATTTAGTAGACAGGAAGTTGAAGTTCAAGGGTCATAAAAAAATTTTTAAAAAATCGTAAATACAACTCGGAGAATAATGGCAATGCTGAAATGAACCTTGACATGTAAATATGAGGTCATTTTCCCTTTTTTACAAGGCCTTGATAAGACCTCACTTGGACTATTGCAAGCAGGTCTGGTCTCTGTGGCAATTCTGATACAATAAAGAGTGCAAAGGAGAGTGTCAAAAATGTTGAATACTGATTGCGAAGACAGATTGAGAATTTTCTCCCGTTTGCTAGCTAACTGTTGGATTATGAATGAAGAGAAATTAAAATTATTAATACTCCCTTCAGAATCCAACATAATCCACCATGACAAAGGCTACATTTGTAGATATCATTTTATGTAAATCTCTTGATATAAAACTATTATTCGTGTAATTAACTTTGAGGTTTTTTTATTTAATTATTTAATCTAGGATATGCATTAATAATGGAAAGGACTCTGTATAAAAATAACGATTATTTTATTTATTCCTATGTTAATAGTAGAAGAATTTGTGTTCATCATAATTATATATTGAGTTGAAAAATATCCTTTTATTTAGTTTCTGTATATAAAGGTATAATGTTATGTAATGCTTATGTACTGCTCTAATTGTTGTCATGGAGATGGAGTTAAAAATAGAAGGCGCGAGTGTGTAAGTTATGGACGTGAGATGGAATTGATATGAGCTGGACGGTGAAAACAAGTTTTGGCAGGAAAAAGGAGTGAAAATATATAAACAGAAAGCGAGAGTAAACAGTTGGTCATTAGTCATAGCACTAGAACTAGGGAACCAGGGACTGAGTACAATTGGAGCACTCAGCACAGTAACGGCTCTGAGAACAGTACAATAGAGATGAGGAAATAATTTATTGGCAGCACGGAGTTAAATAAGAGGCTGTAGTACAAAGAATTAAGTGCTGTAATCAGATTACGAAGGATCAAAATATAAATTGGCATCTCAGAATATTGATATGGAATTCTGAAGTTAATGTTGTATTCCAGAGGTTTCAAGGAAGATAAATGAAAGCTGATTCTATTGTAAAGTAGTATATGAGGAATAAGTGAATTTTCTAGAGCAAGTGTGTGTACATTTGTGATGTGTTGAAGTTAAAGATTAAGTTAATTTAAAGAAGATTACTTTTGAAATGTGTAGCTCCAGTGTGATAATTATCTAAAGTTTTAAGTGTGCCGCAGTGAATAATATGTGCAAAGATTTATTCCGGTAAGAACAGTTATATTTTATAGCATTTTAGAGTGAGGTTCCTTCTGTTAAATCCTAACATTAACTGTGGTGTTTATGCTGAAATTAGCCGAAGCTAGAAGGTTAATAGTCTTCCCCCCTTAAGGTGATAGTTATCTCTTGACTGAGCTATGTAATTTCTGACTAAGGGATTATCTAAAGTTTTAAGTGTGCCGCAGTGAATAATATGTGCAAAGATTTATTCCGGTAAGAACAGTTATATTTTATAGCATTTTAGAGTGAGGTTCCTTCTGTTAAATCCTAACATTAACTGTGGTGTTTATGCTGAAATTAGCCGAAGCTAGAAGGTTAATAGTCTTCCCCCCTTAAGGTGATAGTTATCTCTTGACTGAGCTATGTAATTTCTGACTAAGGGATAGATAAAGAATACTATTGTTAAAATATTTCCTGTGAATTTCAGTGTTAAAGAACTTTAGAACTATCTTTGCTTATTAAGGAAAAATTAGATTTTGAAGCTCAGTGTTTGATACCAAAAGTTAAGTGAATGTTATGTGTAGTTGAACTGAGTTAATTTTGCATTATCTTGTATCCAAAGTATGCTTATGTATATATATTATATAACCTTGCATTAAATGTTTTGTTTTATTGATTTCATTTTGTTGTTAGCCTGATTCTTTTTCACTGCACCGTTCATAAAATTATTGGACCTAGCGGGATCCTCAAATGTTAATGTAAAATTTGGCCTATATATAAACATTAGACTGCTAAAGTTAATTAATATTTTGATTCTATATAAACATTAGACTGCTAAAGTTAATTAATATTTTGATTACGCTATTTTGCATAGACTAATCTGAATATAGGGTGGCGCAGTATAATAGAAATTTCCCTATATTTGGATTAATAATTAACATACAATTAATTAACCTTAATAAGAACAACGTTAAAGCAAGATGGCGGATCAAAAGACAGGAAGGACGATCCAACACTAACATTAGCAAACGGGAGAAATCAAGATATTCATGATTTCCCACTATTTCTGTTGTTTTGTTTTTCTGTTTGCCTACTGACTATGGGATAGTTTCTTAGGAAATTTAATTCAAAATCATGAATGTTTTGAGTTGTTGCTGCTCGTAATAATGAGCAGTTGACCTATGGGACTAAGGTCAAGACTTGTTCATTATAGTATATGTTTTATTAGTGACATTAGTATAGTGCATGTCCACTATATATTAAATGGAAAATGCTAAAACTCAAACTTACGGAAAAAATTTAAAGGCTACCACAGTTCCTCCTGTTTGGGCAAAGGCTTCTTTTATCTGCTCTTCAGAAACACTTGGTCTAGAAATAAGATAAAAATTAAATTCAACATAAAGAGTATAATGACCACTTCATTAGAAATTAACTTTTCGCTCAGAAAAATACTTGTCATTTTTCAGAAATATTAAATATTTTAGGCTTAATCGGGGGGGGATAACTGTGGTTTGTAAAAAGGGAATGCCTAGAAGAAGAACAATTCATTAGAAGATTCAGATTACATATCTAAGAATAAACCTATAAAATTACAAACAGAAATACGAGAAACATTTTAGGAGTTTCTCATGAAAAATCAAGTTTTTTGTTTTTCCTAATAGCTTGTTTTGGTAATCTTTCTATTTTCATTCTTTGAACGTGTTAAATCCATTTGTGTTTTTAATTTTTTCTATTACTGATTCTTGGTTTAATTCTTTCATAATTTCTTCGTTTCTTTTGTGATCAAATAGAATATACTTTGCAGTTTTTCTCAAACTTCATTTCTGCTGTTACTAATCTTCGTCTTTTTCTTTTATTGTCCAGATTTCACTTCCATACAATAAGATTGGCAGGGCTAATGTATTGTATACTTTTAGTCCGGTTTGTTTTTGAACTAGGTTTGGTTTAAATATAGAGTTAATTAAACCTGTTATTTGACAGGTTTAATTAACTTGGTTTCTTGGTTTAATTCTTTCATAATTTCTTCGTTTCTTTTGTGATCAAATAGAATATACTTTGCAGTTTTTCTCAAACTTCATTTCTGCTGTTACTAATCTTCGTCTTTTTCTTTTATTGTCCAGATTTCGCTTCCATACAATAAGATTGGTAGGGCTAATGTATTGTATACTTTTAGTCCGGTTTGTTTTTGAACTAGGTTTGGTTTAAATATAGAGTTAATTAAACCTGTTATTTGACAGGTTTAATTAACTTGGTTTCTTGGTTTAATTCTTTCATAATTTCTTCGTTTCTTTTGTGATCAAATAGAATATACTTTGCAGTTTTTCTCAAACTTCATTTCTGCTGTTACTAATCTTCGTCTTTTTCTTTTATTGTCCAGATTTCGCTTCCATACAATAAGATTGGTAGGGCTAATGTATTGTATACTTTTAGTCCGGTTTGTTTTTGAACTAGGTTTGGTTTAAATATAGAGTTAATTAAACCTGTTATTTTTAAATATTTTGCAATTTTTACATTTATATCTTTTTCGTTTTCATGTGATCATACATCCTAGGTAGTTAAATGAATTCATCTGTTCTAAGATCTTGTTATCTATTACTATCTTAGTTCTTGCTGGATCTTGTCCTTTAAAGGCCATGGTTTTTTATTTTTCTGTTGATATTCTTATACCATAATCTTTGGCTATCTCATTTAGATCTAAAATAGCTTCCTGTAAGTTATCTTCAGAATTTGTAATTATTATTTGGTCGTCAGCAAAAAGGAGAGTATTTAAGTTCACTATAGGAGAAAGTTTTAAACTTTCTTGATCAAAATTTTTATTCCATTTTATTATTTCATTTAGGTAAAGATTAAAAAGAGTTGCTGAGAGGGGACATCCCTCTCGGACCTCTTGATTTATCTCTCTCTCTCGTACATGAGAGCTCGTGATTTCATCTTATTGATTATTTTCATATATACTTACGATAGCTTTCAGATTATTTGGTGTCTTTCTTTTAATATGTTAAATAAAATGCTTCTTTTAACTTTGTCAAATGCTTTTTCAAAGTCAATAAATGCAATATGTGTTTCTAAATTGTATTCTCTTCTTTTCTCTATTATTAATTTTAGGCAAAAGGCCAGGTCTATACATGATCGTCCTTTTCTAAATCCATTCTGTACTTCTAAAATAAAATTTTCATAATATTTCATTAGTTTGCTATTTAAAATTCTGCTATATATTTTGTAACAGGAATTTAGTATGCTTATACCTCTATAGTTTTTAGCATCATCCCTACTACCTTTTTTTAAAGATAGGAATCACAATTGATTTTTTCCATTCTATTGGGGGGTTACCAGTTGAATAAATTTTATTTAAAAATAATAGGAGTCTTTCTTTGAATCTTGTTCCTGCATATTTATATAGTTCTGAACCTAGCTTATCTTCTCTGGGTGATTTTCCATTTCTTGTTTCTTTCAGGCTGATTTCTAATTCTTCTTTAGTTATTTCCTTTTCATTTTCATTAAAAGTTTGCCAGGTTTCTTTCTTAAAATATTTATCAGTCCACAATTCTGTTTAGAAATTCTTCTAATTTCAATTTGGTGTTTAATTTTATGTAGTATCTGCATTTAAGAGTTTCAAAATCTTATATACACTGGGTCTTATTTTATATGATGTTCTAAATTAGAAACAAATTTGTTCCATGTTCCATTCTCTCTGTCTTTTTCCGACTTCTCTTTTAGCTATGGCTCTTATTCTTTTATATTCTATTTCAACTTCTAATCTTTTACTACTTAACCATTTCTTTGATTGTATCATCCCATATCTTCAGTTTTTTTTATTGAATTTTTTGGCCTTTCCTAAGCTTTCATTTGCTGCTGCGTTTAGTATCGTTTTTATATTAAGCCATTCTATTTCTATTTCTTCATTTTATCTAGATATTGGTTAATTCTTTGTTCATATAGCCATTGTATATTTGTGTCATTTAATAGTCTAGTTTTATAAACAAATATTTTAAATTTTCTTTCTGTTCTTATTACTTGTAGCCATTTAAGTGGTAATCTTAATTTTATTTTAACGAGGAAGTGGTCACTGTTTATTTCATATCCCTTGTGAACTAACATCTAACGAAAACTTTGATGTCTTTTCATTTAAGATAAAATAATCTAATATTGATTTTCATATTTATTATCCTGTCCAAGTATATTTATTTATGTCTTTATGTTTATAGAAACAATTCATTACTTTTAGGTTATTATAAACTACGAAGTTTATAATAACCTAAATTAGATCAATTTTTTACTATTCCTGTTTAGAGTATGTTCTCCATATACTCCTATATTATTATTAATTTGTGTAAATTATATAATCATTTTTATTTATTTTATTATATATATTTTGTAGATGATTATAAAATTCAATATTATCCTGTTCTCTTCCTTCTTCTGGAACATATAAAGTAATTATTGTTAAATAGAATCTATTTTTATTCTAGCTACTATTCATTTATTCCATAATTTATAATGTTTTAACTGTTTTGAAAGGCAATTATGAATCCAAATCATGACTCCTGCTTGTGCTCTTTGCTCTCTGTCAAACTCCACTGTAGATCACATTAAAATTTTCGGGATGTATAATGCTATGCATTAAAGGAAGGGTAACTACCCAGACCAAGTAGCCAAAAGATGTCATACCTTACTTGTATATGGAAATATGACTTTTGCATTACTTCAACCTTGGTATCACTTCAGGGTTTGGCTCCCGCTGATGAGACTTCAATAAAGGTCAAAACCAGTCTGGGTAGTGGCCCTTCCCATAATGCATGTCATTATTCATAAGAATATTTGCTTTGCATTATGGGATATTAACACAAGTTACGACGTCATTAGCCTCTATATACGAGTTGCCCAGTCGTAAAGTTATTTCATGCACAAACTTTCTTTGCATACATTTGGATAAACGATTAGCCTAAGAATATAATTTCTTGGCATCTTTAATTTATAGTGAAACTTAAATCCATTTCAAACCAAGGAATTAGACAGAATTTTAAAACAAAAAAAACAATCTCTTCAAGCAGTTTTATCTCAAACACAAAGTTGCATAAAAATGTTTCTGAGTACTCTTCCCAACTGTTAGAAGTTTGAAACTAATAAGCCACCATTAGTATAGGAACAGGTGTACAAGGTAGAATGCTAACAATGGATTATTTCGTAACAATATTGGTTGTGCTCATGTACAATGTGACTACATTCAGATATGAATGATAAATCCCTGATGGGATTAAAGGGAATTCTATCTTTATGGATCTTGAATAATAATAATTAAAAGAAAAAAAAAAAATGTGGAGTCCAACCAAAATAATTCAATTTTTTCCTCTTGTCTAAACTTATGACTTCGGAGTATAGAGTTAAGTTAGTTGATTTGGGTAATTGTAAGATTATGACTATTTCTTGACAGTATTCTATCTTTTAGAAGTGTTATCTTCTATTATAATCAAATTTCTGAAATAAAAAATAATGGACAGCACAAGTTTTGCCTTCAGTAGACAAGTTACATTCTGCACTGTGAATAAAATCAGTAAGGTTTTTAAGATTTAAAAATTCTATTTGAAGCCACAAGCTAGATATGATATGATCAAAAAATCAAAGTTTTAATTTTACATAGGCAAAGTGGATACCAGATCCATCATTATTTCAAAGCTGAATGTTTAATTCAGTGTGTGTGTGTGGGGGGGGGGGGGGGGGACAGTACTATGCACGGACAGTCCACTATCTCTTGCATTAGCTAATTTTTAGCTGGACAATTTTGAGAATATCTAGAAAAGTCTAGGAACATGGAGTATATCCTTAGGTTGAGGTCAGATTGCAAATATAATCTTCAATGTATTGTTTATAATATCTATAGCTGCACTGTTTATAATAAACCTGAATGCAGTTTAGCACAACATTGTGTATCTAGTATACATATGTTGTTTGTTTTAACCCTTAAGACCTGCAAATAAACTCATAATATTCAGAATATTAATGCTGGAAAATGGTTTCTCCAAAAAATAAATGACAGATCTGAGATTGCTCCGCACCATACCCAAAAAACTGTACAAAGAGTTCCAATCCCTGGACTTATCTCAAGGAAACCAACATTCTTTCTAATCAATAAACTTTCATTTTGGTTACTTCACTTGAAAGACAGGTGGATTCCTTTTACCCTGCCAGAAGTTTACCAAGTTCTTAACATTGGATAAACTGGTCATTCTGTAGATAAACAAGTTTGTTTATAATATCTATAGCTGCACTGTTTATAATAAACCTGAAGGCAGTTTAGCACAGCATTGTGTATATACTGAACATAATCTTCTGGACACGAACCCAATTACTTCTTTAATTGTCAATTTAAATATGAACATTTATTTAAGGAAAGTGCTGATGCCTTAGTACACCACACAAATTTAAGTTGTCACAACTTTTAAAAATTTCTACAAAACTTGAAATTTGTTTTTTAAAGTAATCCTACCAGAATAAAACACTGCAGAATCACAGGTATATGCTTATCAATTTTGAAATAATCATTATTAGCATTCTACCTTGCACAACTTCATACTTACTGTAATTATATTTGTAAATACAATGTTATTCTTTGTGTTTACATGTTAAAAAGTTGGTTATATACAGAAGAGTCTAGGAACATATAGTAAGAGAAACATATTCGTGTGGAATCATAACAGTGGTTGCCATATATGAAGATAATCAAGGGCAGTCTTCTACTCTTGATAACAATCAAGGATAATATTTAAGTAAATAAAGCTAGTAAGCTTTCTGCTATCAGTTAAGACCACCACATGATATTAGTGCCAAACCCAACCAAAACATATATCACTTCAGTTGTATTTCTTGAAATTTTTCCATTACTCCATTCCATTTTTACATTAATGCATTGCAAACTTATCTGCTCATAATTAGGCAAAGGATGACAATGAATATAATTTCTACTGAAGCTTAATTTGCTTTTACAGATGCTGGAGATTTAGATGGGTCAAAAGTAAAAGGTAGTATTCCTGGTTATAACCAGAACACCAATCCTGCTCAACAGTATGCTGTCACTCCTGTCTTATTCCATCTGGATATATCTCATCCCAAACATCAAGAAGATGGCATTCAGATATAACTCTAAAATGGTTGGGTGTTTTATGAGATATTACCATAACAAAATACCCATATGAATATTGCTTACAGCAGTTTTTCAGCTGTCTGTTTCCACAAGAATGTCACAAAAAGATCTGCATTCCTGGTAAAGTTTATGGATCACAATGCATAACAAACATTACAACAGGACACTAGTTCTCACATTAAGAGGAAAGGAGAAAAAAGAAAATCCCCTGGGAAGGTGGTTAAAGCCGAATGGACAAATGTCACAATATCCTCACAGTTAAGACAGGAAGATAGTTTCTCTACCTATTTGCAATCCACACTTCTCACATTCACTTATCAAAAGTTCCTGGCAAATAAGTCAGTTTTTGCTCTTAGAGAATGCAGAGACAAATGTAAGAAAGCGAAACACTGTGTAAAACTAGCTAAACAAGAGTCATGGGAGGACTTTGGCAAGAACATAGAAAATAAATATCAAGAAGGTGGCAAAATATTCTGGAGGTTGTTGAAAGAAATGGAGGAAAGAGTGCTGTAAAAGGAATTGGAGATGATAAAGGTGACATGGAAACAAGAGAAAAGGATATCCTTGAAGTATGGAGTAATTACTTCGAAAAATTGCTAAATGAAACAAGCAGTGATAGCACAGTGGTAAACAGCACTCAACAGGCATACAGTCAGGAATACATATCCATACTTGAAGTAGAAAAAGCCATCAAAGGCTTGAAATGTGGAAAGGCAGCAGGAGTAGATGATATTCGACCAGAAATGCTGAAATATGGTGGTATAAAAGTCTTACAGTGGCTGCACTGCATAGTTCAGAAAGCCTGGACAGAGGGACGAATTCCCAATGATTGGAGAAGAGCTCTCATAGTACCCATATATAAAAAGGGAAATAAAACTGAATGTGAGAATTACAGAGGCATTTCCCTACTGAGTGTTCCTGGCAAGATTTATGCAAGTATATTTGAGAAACGGTTGAGAAGGATTGTGGAAGAAAAGCTTGAAGAACAAGCTGGATTCAGGCCGAATAGGGACTGTCAGAATCAGATCTTCACTTTACGACAAATAGTTGAGAAAGCATGGGAATATAACAAAGATCTATATTTAAGTTTTGTCGATCTGGAAAAGGCATATGACAAGGTGCCAAGAGAGAAGCTATTCAATACACTACAGTTATATGGTGTCAATGGGGGCATTATATCAAGCAATACTTAGTCTTTATTTGAGTTGGAAGTCAGCAGTTAGAAAGACTAGAGACCACAGATATGAGTCCTGAGAAAGATTAGAGGCATGAACAGATAGCATCAATGGCAATATCATATTAAAAATGAGGATATTAGGAAAGAACTTGACACTTGTCAGCATCCAGGAATGCGTTAGCAGAGCTAATCTCAGGTGGTATGGTCACTTAAACAGAATGGGCAAGGAAAGATTAGCAAAACAAGTGTTCCCTGCCAGGTTGGCAGGAAAACGACCCAGAGGAAGACCAAGATATAGGTGGATGGATACGGTACAAAGTGCCTTAGACGATAGAAATATAAGATCTGATAATGTTGGAGTCTTGACAAGTAACAGACTGATTTGGAGGAAAATTGTAGATAGGAAGTTAGCAATGATGTACATTTTTCATGTAATACTATCATATCCTGTACACCCCTTAAGGGTACATGGCAGGAATTTGATGATGATTACTTATCACATTAAGGAAATTGTTAAATTGGATATTCAAGTAGAAGATATTAAACTTATAATTCTCCATAAATATAAAATGAGTTTTGTTAATCATTAGGAAAAATTTTTATGAATCACATCTGGAAATCGCATCATATAGCTGCATAAAAAGCAATGTAGTGATATGGGAAGTTGCAGGCATATTACAGCTCATAGGATAGCATAGTATTAACTATTTCAATAGTTTGCTGAAATGTGTGAAATTATCAAATGCATTCAATAGAATATAGAAGTAACAGATTTTAGCAATTGTTTAATCTAGAAATAAAATTAACTATTGAAATAGTTAATAAACTATAAAAAACAGATACAGGTAATGATGAGAAACTGGATAAATTATGTGTGAAGGGAAGTGAAAATTTTCCAAACACCAAGTTAACACAGTTTTCCAAACAAATTCTAACATATAAATTTGGGTTAGCAATAACTGTTAATCAAAACCATGAGACAACAGACAAAAGATATGAACAGGCTGCATCAATGGCATAACCATAGTAAAAATGAAGATGATATAAAAAGAAGTTTGCATATATTCAAGAATATGTATGCAGAGCTAATCCAGAATCCTGCAGCACATGGGAAAAAAGAAAGAAAAATTATTATCAAGGCATTTAAACCAAAAAATGACAAGAAAAATAAAAGACAAAGCAAAAGTAGGATAATTGTTAGCAGTATTTTAGAAATTCAAAATTTAAAATGATGCCACATTGAGATTTGAGAGACTGAATTGATAATAAAGTTTTCAATAAAAAAAAACAATTTGATATATTGTTTGACCTATCATAATATTTGGAATAATGCTTAAGGATGTACACCAGAAAATGATACGTGAATGCAGCACTCACAGGTCATACACATACCCAGCAAAGTACTCAATTTCAGCTAATAATAAATGTTTTTGCATTGATGATTAAATAAGGTTTCTTCCCAGTTAGGTAACAATAAATATTTCCATGAAACAAAGTGTGCCTGATATTCCAATGCTTCCTAGATAAGTTCTATTCAGATATCAGTATTCTGTGCAGTCCATTTAAGAGAAATGATAACTTTCCTCAAACCATGTTTCAATAGAACTTGCATTATACAGTGCAATGTATTGAAAGGGACATG
This sequence comes from Typopeltis vanoorti, assembly GCF_054136105.1. Taxonomy (NCBI): domain Eukaryota; kingdom Metazoa; phylum Arthropoda; class Arachnida; order Uropygi; family Thelyphonidae; genus Typopeltis; species Typopeltis vanoorti. Next base: position 59,976,226 of record NC_143566.1, read on the forward strand.
TTTGTTCAAATTGTCACAATTTTATGTCGCAAACTGTTATCACTTTGCATTACATGCTTTTTGTGTAAACTAACTGTTCGTTACGCACAAGTTACAATTTTGCTGCTTTTAGCACTTTCACAATGACTACATCACAATTTCTTTTCCATACTAGAACATGGAGTAAAAAAAATAGAATAAGTATACCGAGCTTTATTTCTTATTTGCAAGTTCATAAGTAGAGGTTCACCTATATGATAGATAGCCCACTTGCGAAAAACATTAAATAGGAGCATTGAAAACAGATTATAGTAAATTTTAACATAAGGAGAATATGTAGCAACTAAAATAAGAATGACTTAATTTTGATTAATAAAAAAGCTTTAACTTCAGAACTTACGGAATGTTTGATAGATGAAGTGTTGCAGAAGGTGGATAGATATTCTGATAATTTTTAGACCCAGGTTTCTTAAATCTATGTAGTGGTGAACTGCTGTAGTCTTTGGTAAGTCCAGCATCCTGTGATTATAATGTATCCTTATTAAATATAGTACATTTAACAGTACAAAATGAAAAGTGAAACAATATTTTAAAAAAAAATTGATATTGCAATT